>NW_011371358.1:2358684-2928266 GCF_000150735.1 Paracoccidioides brasiliensis
GAGGGGGTAAGATTAAAAGAGTAAACAAGCAGACTAGGGCATCCTCTACAGATATGGAGCTCACCTGGTTGAAACGCGAGAAGCGGGTGGATGCAGAATGAGAATTGTGTGATTTGGCCGGAAAGGAATGTTGCTCAGAAGGCGCTGAGTGTGTTTTTTGATCTATCCTTAAGCAGAGACCAGGTCTCGCAAAGGTGGCTAGAGAGAGCTAGAATCGAGAGAAGCAATGCTGATCGAGGTTTCAAAGTGAAACAGAATCCGCAGAGAGCAAACGAGGAGGAGGATAATGATATCAAGCTGGACAGACAGATGATCCACGAGAAAAGGAGAGGAGAGAGAGGAGGTGGTGGACCGAAAAAGGGGGAAGGGGAAAGGGGGAAAGGGGTATTTATAGGGGGTTGAGGGGAGGTGAAAGCTGAAGAACTCAGTGACAGAGGGCAACAACGGCAGTGACACAGCGAGGAAGGAGCAGCACATCCCTTGATCTCATTTATCCAACCCTGAGCGTTACGTAAGGGTTCAAGCATCCAGCAGTTACAGAGAGAGAGAAATCTGCCATTCACTTCACTCACCATAACAGCTCTCGGCGAGCGAACCTTCCAGTTGCTGCTTGCTGTGCCCAGCTATCGTTGCATTCTGCTTTTCTTTCCATTGCTGGGCTGGCATTACTCAATCACGCTCAGAGAGAGAGCAGCCCTAGACACATTCGCGCCTTGACTTGGGCAAGTCGTAGTAACTAACCCCATCAGAGCCATCCCCTTTTACCACAAACCCAGAACCGTTCGCGTCAACGTCCTTGTTCCCCACAAATCCCTTTGCTATTCCGTCCCATGTTGGAGGGGGCTAACTGTGTTATTAGAGGCTAGAAAGGAAAATGACGTTGGACTAACCTGTACTTGTCAGGAACAGGGGATCCGTGGACGCTGTGTTAGGAGTTGCGAGATTGTTGTTCTCGCTAGCCAATCAGCATCTTGGTGTGGGGCCGGGCGGGAAGCTCGGCATGATATATATCTATAGGGGCGGAAACTCTTAAGGTGAAAATACGTATATAAGACCTGAGTTACCGAATTGGAGGACTCTATTCAATCACTCTGAATAAATCGCTTCCCTACGGCTCAGATACAGAATAAAATCACAACGATAATCGATATTTTCGCTCGCCCGTAGCTCCTTGGCGCCGAGAACTTCATATATCCTCTGGCACGGCCCGGAATACCCACCTCCCTCCTTGAAACCATTCCATCACCAACTGTTTGGAGAACGGAGGGGAATCCTCGCAGTATTTCTCCAACTCGAGAACCTTCTACAAGACCGACCTCTACACACCAGTCAGGCAGGAGAAACCAATAAGGAAAAATCCACGCTGTCCTGAAAAGAGTTCTGTAAACTGGCTGCAATTTCCACCGTCGGGTGCTCTCTGAGGCAATAGCAAACAAAGATTCGACGAAAGAAGAGATGAAAAGACCCAACAAGATAGGCTCTCGCATCCATATATGATACATGTTTCAACGATGCCAGCAGAAAAGAAAGAAAAAGAAGAAATGCCATCTCTCTCATACAAATCCAAAGAAAGAAAGAACAAGAAAAACAGACAGCAAAATGGGAGAATTCGAAAGAGAAAAAAACAGACAGGAAAACAGTAATAAAAGGCATCTCTACCCTTAAAACCATTTATGCAGCCCAGCACCCTACAATACGCATGCATGACCTCCGACATTCCATTTAAAAAGAACATGCAAGAAAGAAAAGGGGGAAAGAACACAATTTGGAATATACACAAAAGAAGGAAAGAGAGCCTTTTCTATTTTTCTTTTTCTTTTTCTTTTCTTTCCTCCCCCTTCTCCTCCATCATAAAGGTATGATTTGTAACAACCTGGCACTGGCACTTACGAATATCGGCCCAATGAGGTTCTAGAAACTGAAAATCCACCCACCAATAATCACAAACAAATTAACAAGAAAAAAGAAAGCAAAATGCAAAACACCACCCCAGTGCGCAAGACCAGATAGATGCCATTAGATAGTTAACATATTTGCGTAATAATCGATTAACCAGGACGATATCCACCTGCAAACACATGGATCCCAGTTAACACCATACAAAGAGAAGAGAAGGGGGGAAAAAAAAAGACGCAGAAAGGAGAAATCACTTACCCATATACTGCCCCCGATTCACCCCTGCACTCCCCTGCCCACCCGATGGCGCAGGCGGTCTCAACTGACCCACAGACGACGGAATATCCAACTGCCGCAACAACGCAACCATCTTCTCCGGCGAAAACTTGGTAGCATCATACGTCGATGCATTCGGTATAATGCTAAGCAGGAACATAATTTCCCTCGGCAGCGGGACTGGGATTGGTGGCTTGTTCGCTTGCCCGCCTCCACCAGCACCACCATCACTACCGTCGCGCCCTCCGCCGCCGCCAGCATAGCCCCCGTGGCCCCCGTGACCACCACCACCACCACTGCCATTCACAGCCTGCTGCTGCTGAATCTGCTGCTTCTGCTGATTCAACCGTCGGCCCGCAGCACCCTTAAGTGGTGACTCAGCCCTGACGAATTTGCGCGGTCGCTCGTCGTCGAATTCATCTAGGGGGAATGCACGTTTGGGCGAATTTGATAATGGACCCGCAGCAGCAGTTGAAGCACCAGCTGTCCCCGTGTAGCGGGCAGAGGGGGAGTCCTGGTCTTGGCGGGAGGAGAGTCCCATCTCTTCCATTGAGGCAGACGATTGCTTGGGTTTCGTTTGGGAAGGGGAGAGGATTGGTTGGAAGGCGGTGGGTTCGAAGGATGGGGTTGAGAAGCGGTGGGGGAACTGTTTGAGGGAGGGATCTTCGGGGAACAGCTCACGCATTCTGGTTTCGAGGTTTAGGATTTGGACCATGTCTCCGTATCTGGATTCATGTTCGTGCATGAAGGCGAAGATTGGTTTGGCTTTGGGAATATTAGTTGGATTTGCTGCTAGTTTTCGGACGGAAGTTTCGAAGACGGCTCTCGCATCTGATAGGACAAGTGGAGGTTAGTTTTGGATGAGTGTTTCGGGAGGAATATATAGATTAGCAATGAAACGTACTGGTAATGTCGTTGATGTCGATCAGGTGTTTGAGATATTCCAGAGTAAAATTCTCATCTTCAGGGAACAGCTTTGCGCCTCGTTCGAAAATCTTGGTCGCTGCAGGATCCTTATAACAATAGTGTTCCAACAAGGCACTCGCAATATAGACATCGCTAGTGATACGCCCGCGTTTCCGAGCATCGGCAAAAATCTGCCGTGAGCCTGCCATTTCTCCCGGTTTGCCTTTCCCTTGAATGCGACGCATACACCGCATCAGCGCAATCCAGGCAAACGATATGGCTTTCGACAGCTGCCCAATATCCTCTGCATAACACTTTTTCACAGCCTCGATCTGGCTAATTTTAGCAGCCTCTCGAGCCTTCGTAGCCTCGTCTCCATAATCCTCATCATCTTCATTACTACGAACCATGACCTGCTGCTGGTGGGAATCGTCCGCCTGAGAAGAAGCAAAGTTCTCCTCGACGAGAGCTATATCCTTGGCCTCCTGCGCCTTACCTTTAGAAATTAAATCATAAAGCGCATCGAGCAATTGGTCATAAGGCTCTCTGACTTTTGCACCGCGCTTTCTGGAGTCCTGCTCAGATTCCGTAGAAATTTCAAGTCGATCGGCAAGTTTAAATGCAAGTAAACAGCTCTCTGGATTTGCATCTATTCCCTGCTTTAAAAAGTCGTTGCCTTCAGCCTCCATTCCATTTTGAAAACAGAAATCTGCAGCATCAAACCAAATCTCTGGCAAGAATCTCAGTGCCATCAGCGACTGCCGGTAAACGTATAACACTCGAGCCTTGTAACCAGCTCCCGCATCTTCACCCTTCAACACCAAAGGGTCATCTTTTTCCCATCTGATCCAGCGCTTCCATAACTGCACTTGCTTATTGAAGTACTCCTCGCCATCACATCCAGGAGCAGGGGGCAATCGAGGCAACGAAGCACGAACGAGATCTCTTGTGATGTTTTGCAACTCTGTATACGAGCTTCGTGCAGTCATGTAGGCAGGAGATTTTTCTTGTATAAATTTTCGACCCTAGATAGTTCAGTCAGCAGCAGAATCAGTACTTCATTTGGCTTTTTCTTTTTAGTGCACAAAATGGAGGAGAGCTAAATAAAACGTACCGTCAACTTATTCAAGCCCATTTCAAACTGATCATATTCTTTCCAAAGCGTATTGACAGCCTGCATAGGAACACATATGGCTCTCTGGTAAGCTTTTCGCAAAAGATCCATTTTCTGCTGATCTTGCCAGCCCGAACCTCCAATGTTTCCAGGTCCAGATCGAATAAATTGAATGTAATCAACCCATACATTTGCGGAGTCTTTATCAACTCCGATATTTTGCAGCGCAAAGTCGTAGGCAGATGAGATGATACCTCGGGCTTGGCCGGTTGTATCTGTGGTTAAATTATTACGGCGACGAACATAATCGAGATATACGGACCACAGTTGGACATTAGGTATGGACAAGAGACTCTTGTTGAAAATCTGCTCTAATCGATATAGCTCGTTATTTTCCGACTCCATGTTCGCATAGAACACCCACTGTTCAGCCTGTTGGGGGGGGGATTTTTTTTTATTAAAAGAGAGAAGTTAGTTATAGAATGGCAATCAGCAGATATCTCCTTTTGGAAAAAGGCTGTTCACTTACAGCTGATGGGAAAACCTTGAAAAATCGTTCGTAGACCTCCCGAGCACTGTCGAGCTTATTTCGACTGCGGTGTTCATTAATCAAATCCAACCATGCATCTGTGTCCCCGCGGGGATCTGCGATGATTCTATCCTCTAGTATGCCCACTCGATCATGTGGAAGGCGGCCTCGAGAAACCACAGGTGTTGTAGGCGTGGAAGAAATCGACCTGCTGCCGGGTTGGGACGGACCATCCCCCATTGGCGTCATCGTCGTCGGGCGTTGTAGTTTTGAATTGTTCTGCATATAGTTGGAGGCGCCATCACTTTGCGCCGAAATACCACCATAAGAAGGAGTGTGGGATGAGCTATTGAGAGGAACATCTTGAGGAGTGTTTTTGTCTTGAACAAACTGCTGTTGTTGCGATACACGATATTGAGAAACATTTTCATTGGCTTTGAGAGAAAGGGATTGCTGACGAATACCAGCAGAATTAGACGCCACATTATGATGATCATCATCAACATGACTTAATGCCGCGGGAGGCTCATATTCCCCTCTATCATCATCGCTATCCTCCTCAACAAAGTTACCCATGGACTGGGAGGGGGCTTGTACAGGAATGGCGGTGCTGGGAGTGGGGAGAGAGGCAGAGTCTCTGGGTTCAGACCTAGAAGTAATATGGGAAGGAGGGAAAGTATGACTATTATGCACGGCTTCAGAGAAATCTTGGGACATGGACCTCCGCTGGATAGAAGCTGAAGAAGAAGAAGAAGTATTTGAAACAGCACTCTGTTTTGAATCTGGTGGTAACTGTGCAGAATAATGATCATGCACTGCTTTTGAAGGATCATAATCGTCTGAATCTGAACTATCTGCATCCCGATCCCCAGCCACATCATAGCCCGCAGTCTCCGCATTCAGGACCTGCGCTTGGAAAAATGCCTTTTCAGCTTCATCCTCTGCCATGACTTCAAAAAGCAACTTGTGGATTCGGCGGAGGAGGTGAAACAGTTCAACTGCTGGAACAATCGACCTAGCTAGCTCGTCAAAGGAAGGTTAGAAGAGGCCAAATGAGCGGAGCAGAAAGGGGGGGGGGGGGGGGGGGGGGGACACAATGGACACGCCGGAAAGAGAAAGCGCCACAAACACGGAACACCGCTGGAAGCTAGCCAGCAGACAGAAGCAGTTACGCAGAACAGAGTCGTCGCCAAAAGCCGTGGCAACACACCGTCGTAGAATGATGTGGGAGAGAGGGAGTGAGTGAGGTGTGGTCGTTGAGCACAATCGTCACAGTGGGATGGTCTTCCCCCGTCTGCCGTTTAAAGTTTGCCCAAGCCTCATTCCTAAACAGGAATAGCCCCTAATCTATCATATCACGTGCCTCGTCGCGCTAAGAAGCTAATCAACGCGACCCGATTCGGAAGTGGCCAAAGGCGGCCAGCGCGTCGGGCAGAAAAAGCGTGGGGCCAGTGACGCTTTCTACCAACGACTCGGACAAACCACCAGGTATATAAGGGGGAGAGTTGCTCGGAGGAGAGAATAACAAACCCACATCTAACCTCCATATATCTATATATCTATATCTATATCTATATCTATATATATATATATATGTGTGTGTGTGTGTGTGTGTAGATATAGCTCCCTCTGTCTCTCTGTCTCACTCACGCTCACATCACTCTCTTCATCTCTTGATACCCCTCTGCCTCGACTTATTTAAACCATTGCATCTCAATCCCATTCCATCCAATCCCTATCTACGTAATACAACTCCCTTCGCAATGTCTGTCGTTTCGCTCCTTGGCGTACGAGTCATCAACAACCCAGCGCCGTTCCTCGCTCCCTATGAATTCGAAATCACCTTTGAATGTCTTGAACAACTGCAAAAAGGTACCTGGAACTCTCCGTCATGTCCTGAATTACCCCTCCGCCGATTTTGAGGAGAAAACAAGGCAGGACGGTGTACTAACAAACAATTCTCCAGATCTGGAATGGAAACTCACCTACGTCGGCTCCGCCACTTCGTAAGTGTTGCCTGATTTCTATCCAAATCAGTAGTCGCATAAGCTTACTTGTAATTTACATGATTCAGATCGGAACATGACCAAGAGCTCGATTCTCTATTAGTCGGCCCAATACCCGTTGGCGTCAACAAATTCATCTTCGAAGCAGACCCTCCAGACCTCAAAAGAATCCCAACATCCGAAATATTGGGCGTGACTGTGATACTTCTCACATGCAGCTATGATGGTCGAGAGTTCGTTCGCGTTGGATACTACGTGAACAACGAATATGACTCCGAGGAACTGAACGCTGAACCTCCCGCCAAACCCATCATTGAGAAAATTCGCCGTAATGTACTGGCAGAGAAACCCAGAGTTACGCGGTTTGCCATCAAATGGTATGTTTGTCATCAGTTTCTCAGTTGATGGTTTTTTTTTTGTTTGCCCTTGTTGTTCCTACGAAATAAAATATAAATATCCCTTGTGCCTAATCCATAAATTTCAAAAAATTACTACAGGGACTCTGAGGACTCAGCACCAGCTGAATACCCACCAGATCAACCAGAAGCAGACGCGTTAGACGATGATGGAACAGCCTACGGAGCCGAGGAAGCCGAGCTCGAAAACGCTCTGCTAAAGGAATTGCAGGAGGTGGAGGAACTGCATGCCGCAGGAGCTGCGCCCGGTGAGGACCACGAGATGTGCGACTCAGCAGACCTAGTTGGTCCTGCTAGAGAGGAAGAAGGCGAAGAAAACGATGATTCGGATGCTGGAAGTGAAGATCTGGAAGCTGAGAGCAGTGGTAGTGATGACGAGGAGGACGAGGATGAGGGCGCAGAAGGCGATGGAGACGACGATGTTGAGATGGGTGATGATACGGAGCAAAAGTCGGACGGTAATCAGTCGAATCACATGGAGGATCAACGCCAGCAGGCACAGCCGGAGCTGATGGTTCATTGATTGATATCTGTTCCTTTTTTTAATTCCCGCTCTGTTCCACCCCGCTGATTTGGAGCCGAAATCTTTTATGTTATTTCCCCCCCCTCCTACTCTCTCTAGCCTTTTCTTTCCCTTTATGATTTTATGTTTTTGCCATGTCGTTTACGGATATTCACAGGACTAATTTACTATATCTTTTCTTTTGGCACTCTTATGCTACTTCTCTGTTTTATTTCCCAAAGCCCTCATAGCCTTCTTGATTTTCACCCGCACATGTCAAAACAGCCAATCAAAATTAAGTACACTGGCAATTTCAAACGCTCAAATCCAAAAAAAAAAAAAAAAAAAAAAAAGTGTCGGTCATATTATCTGGAATCTACAATTAGTCCACTTCCACTTAAACATTCACCAGACGAGTTTCGCTGTTGAAACGCTTCCCCTGACCCAACCAGATCCGCAGAACATGTATCAACTGTAGCAAAAATAGCGGATTCCCAGAACAATACGACGACAGCTCTCACAAGTTCAGAAACACCATGATATCGTGCAGGATGTTGGATGAGAACGTTGTTGTTATGATCTAGCTACGTGTCAAACTACGCGTTGATATGAACAGATATCACGTGATCAGCAGGCCTTGCTTACACGCGCTGACACAGTAACTAACTTAGTTAACTAAATAACTAGTTAGTTAACTATAAGATACATTTGTACTAAAAGGGGGAGGGAGACATGGATTTAAGCAAAAATCATTAGAACCACACCAAAGAATTCCGCCTTGGGGGTTAACAAAAGCAAGATATAAAATGAGCTAATTGGAAGATTCATGAGAGAAAGCACAAGCTGAGAAATGGGGTCCAATTGAACAGTAGGATCATTTTGAAGGTTTCGGGTTTCAATAGTATTAAGTACAGTTTGTAGTATGTAGTATAACAAGTGCAGTTAACGAAGGATAGGGAATAAATCCCATCAAGGTTACCCTCCTCCTTCCTTTTCTTCCCCATTATGAAAAGGGATCTTTATTGCTCCAGAATTACTATCCAGAATACAAAAGGTTTAAAATCCAAATTTGGAACCGATGGCTAGGGTGAAAGCTGTTAGTAAACTTACCAACCAAATATATTAAGTGGCAAAGCTAGAAAGGAAGAAAGAAAAAAGGGGGAAGTCATCAAACCCACCGCCCAGAATCGCCTTCTTCTTCTGATTCTTGATATATTTATTCGCATTCTCCACCCACCCACTGCTACTCTCTTCAAGCCGATCCATCGAGTCACCCATGATATTGAGGTTCTCCGTCCTAAGCGCCATCTGTCGCTGCATGTAAGCCCAGTAGCCTTCCTCAGAACCACCCTGGGCTGGTGAGCCCGAACTTCGAGGCTGCTCACGAGCCGCTGCCTGGAGGGACATCTCGTCCTGTCTCAATTGTTCGCGCATATGCTTTGATGGCAGTCGATCTGGTCCTCCGACTAGAAAAATCTCAGTAAAGCTAAGACTTTGAAAGAATAAAGGATAAACATTGTAGCACTTACTCAACAGGGTCCATGTCCGCTGGGGAGACATATTGAGTTCCTGATATCCACTGTAGATTCGAGATAGTAGGGCGTGGCGGTATAGAGAGTGCCGGGTTATATATTGCGTCTTCGCAACGGTGTCTAGCTCAAATGTCAGTACAAAATCCATGCCAGCTCCTTTTTGACGAATAAACTTACAGAGGTAATCCAGCACCCCAAAGATTTACCATGGCAAGCTCCGATGGCCCAGTCCAGCCTATCACATCACCAGAGAGAGATATAACAGCTTCGCCAACTCTTCTCATGTCCAAAATGTTATCGATCTGCGAGGAGGCAATTTCTTTCAAAGCAGGGATTGAATACGCCCTTGCCTTGCCGTCGCCAAACACGCCAACGAGAGCGGATACCTCATTGGTTCTGACGACTGTCGCATTGTCACACAGGAAGTCATCCCAGTTCTTATCTGCACCCTTTGAAGCAGCTGGCTTGAATATTCGACAACCGGATGGAGTGACAGCAATTACAACCCCATTCTTCTTATATCCGTTCCTCAGGTTAGCAACGGCAGACTGGGTGGCGAGGGCTGGCACGCCAGTCTCTGCGTCGATAGGGCAAATAGATAATACCCGATCATCCACATTGCGAGAACCAGCAAAAGACGCTGTATAAGTTTCTGCTGACGGAAGGATCTTGAAAGTCGCGATGTTTCCTCTGTTGGTTCCAACTATACAGAGAATACTTGAATAGCCTGCACCACTGTTAGCCTACTCTAGAAAACAAACCGGGAAATACATGAATAGGGGCGCGGTGCGCTAATAAAATAAAACGCCTGACAAGCTTACCTTCTCCATCTAAAGACATGATTGCGAATTTAATGCATGTAGGCCACTCAGATTGAGACTCTGATGAAGAGTGGTGGCTTTTCCTAACACTCATTCGTCTATGGTGTTTAACAAAATCGGAAACGTGGGTAGTGTGGATGACTGCGGGCCCTCTCAGGTCGATTATGGCAAGGCCACCTGATTGGAACCCAGCACAAACGAAACCAACATCGCTGTGCTCAAGAGCAGTAACAGGACCTTGGTCCTGGTTCAACAAAGCCAGCGGAATAAATCCTTCTTTCAGCCCAGGGTCAGTTCTTCGATAAATATCAGTTAACTGCCCAGGTCCATCATTTTCACCCAAGGGTAAATCCCGGCCTGCATTCTGGTTACGACCCCATTTGAAAATAACCACCTCGCCGCTATTCAGGCCGGCTGAGAATTCGCCTGCGCCTCCAGCCAAAGACATTGTAGTCACTTCGACGTTATCGAAACGGCCGACAGCACGAGCGAGATCGACTTGGATGACCGAAGGGTTTTCAATCTGGTCATCATGGCCTGTATCCCACATGCGAATGATACCGTCAGCATGGGCTGTTTGGACAATATCTCGGTTTTCGAAGCGTTTCATCGGTTTCTTTGCTAATGCGCCTCCGATTAGAATGCTTGGTCCCTGGGCCCGTTTCTCCCGCCAACCTAGCCACCTTGTGCGATCTACGGATGCTAGAGAAATTTTGGTGACAAATGGATGAACAAAGGAGAGTGACAGATGGAGCATATTTGTGGGAGAAATCGGATGGCCGCTTGGAAAGCTCAGAGTGACTAGCTCTCCCGACGAGAGCAATGCAATCACAGCAATGGGGTCTTGTGCATTGGCAAAGTAAGGGGATGAGCGGGGAATTAGTACAAAATCCACAACCTCCGCACTTGGCGGGGTTGCCAATTTGCTAACGTGTTGTGGTTTCGCAAGATGGCTTGCGAGGACTTGCCACGAAGAAGTTTGATAGATCGGTGTAGGTCCAAGATCGAAAAATGTCAGACTTTTATTCATTTCTGTAGTTGGGCCTCCTCCAGCAATTAACAGGCCAGTGTCATCTGGATTTTCTTTACAGCACCATGCAACTTGGAATATTGGTTCCTTGAGAGAAAATGTTCCTGCGGGTGTAGTTGCCGGTAGCACTGCTCCTGGTTTGTTAATATCGGTATCCGCTAAGGTTCTGGCCATAACAATTCTCCCATCTTTAGGGTCCCAGAACACTAAGCTCGAGTCATCATGTGCTGTAAGGATAAAGGTTCCCGTAGGATGCCACACGGCTTTGGTTAGTCTAGGTCTTCGCGCCTCTCGAGAGGCTGAGGGATCTGAGTCTCCACCCGGAGCGCCAGGTGGAACTTCATACTGGAAGAATTTGACTGGAGTATTCATTTTAATTGAAAAGGTTACAGCTCCTTCCAGATATCCAATTAGGAGATTTCCAATATCCCGCGGATGAAAAGCCAGCGATACAATAGGCAAAATCCTAGCCCGGGGATTTATTTCCTTCCACAGATTGGGAATCTTGAACGGAGCAATCCTAAGGCGGTCGAGGTCATACGTGACGAGGTCACCTGTTTTCCTGCATTTTAAGAGACTGTGTTCCGAAATGGTGTTTGGAACTGAAAGGGAAAACAAATTAAACAGATACAAGTCGCATCACATACCGCTCTGTAGACCTATAAAGGCATATTCCAAGCTTGGATCTGTCAACAGGGCAGTGACATGGCCTGGCGGCGTATACGCCGCAAGTTGTGTTCGTTTCTCAAGGGAAAATACACAGAGCTCGTGTTTCGAGTCCACAGAAACAATCTTATCGGTGCAGAATTGGAGGACCTTGACAGACGCCTTGCGCGGGAGTGTGAACACGGTAGACACCCTCTCCTGTCCAAATATATAAATCTGTCCACTGCCATACTGTGTTTCGCTAGTCCCGACAGCAAGCAACGACTGCACTGGGTCGTACGCAAGAGCGCTAATCCGAGAGTTTATGCCATATCTGGCAACCTGAGAAGGCAAACGGACGTATTAGAATTATCCTTTCATGATATCAGAAAAAGGCTATTTAACTCTCACATCATCCAGCACGAAATGCTCCGGAGCAAGGCCTGCGCTCAAATCCGCGTGAATCCCAGCTTGCTTTCCCCTCAGAAAGTGTGCCATACTTTGGCTGGGAATTAAGCTCTTCAGAGTAAGTTGACGAGAGATCGTTGACCAAGCGTAGATAACATATAAAACATCCCGCCCCCCAACGAGACCGGACTGCCCTTGGATACAGTTTAGCAACGTTCGAAGGAAGGTTTGAGCGGTTGCCTGTTGCATGTGGGAAGGTTGAAGCTGGTTCGTTTCGGCGCAGTCACGTGGAGATAAGAAACAGCTTGGTTGCCCCAGCGCCAGGTCTCAAAGTCGACAGCGAAAAACAAAAAAGGACGGTCGGTTGTCTCCAAAGTCCATATGCTGTTGAGAGAGTCACACTCTATTCACTCTACACCTTTCGAGCGTCAGATCGATCTGTGCTAGGGATTTCATCGGGAAAAGACCTCGTAGCGAAATTCCAACTCGAATTAATTACCTGGGTATATGTAAATACATTCAGAATTATGCCATAGTGCTTTTTGGCTGTCCCTGCAGGAACTCCAGCAAATGCATCAGGGAGACAAAGAGGGGAAAAAAAAAAAAAAAAGGGGGGGGGGAGGGGGGGGGGGGGGGGTTTTCCGAAAAGAGCAAGCTAAATCCCCCCAAAAAAAAACCCGGGTCGGCGAGATCCTACACAAAAGAAAAGGAGAAACGAATCAAGAGAGAGATTATTAAAAGAAATATGTCAGAGCCTTCAAATAGCAGTCCATCACCCATCATATCTAGCAGTCCAGGGCAGCCATTTCTGAAACGATCATCGTTAGTCCTCTTCGAGCACGCATTTCCTCATCGTCCTGTCGACTGCGATAATATTGCTTCACAATTCTACGTATATGACGCAAGCAGGAATATCTAAATGAATCACCAGAATCAGTAACCAGTCCTATTAACAGTACGGCAGAAAATTGGGTGTGAAGAGTCACGAACAGTACTAATCGGGTACGAAGCGATTCATCCTCCATCTGCATCTGGTTGGACCCGTAACCCTTCAATAGAGCAGGTGATGGGTCCTCGAAAATCTCAGCCATCAGAACGTCCCCCCATACAGCATTGCTGAAATCAGCAAATCCCATGACCGATTTGGTATCTCGGTCGACAAGGATATTGGATCTGTCTCCGATATCCACCACGACCAGGCGGGCTTCAGTCACATCATCCAAAGCTGGGGCGAGTCGTAGGACCTGGTGACGGATCTCGGCGTATGGGAGAGATATAAACATGTCCTCTGCGTCACAAAGGATAGCTTCAATGAAAGACAGGAATGTATGCTTCCAGCTCTGCCTCCCTTCACCCTGAGCAACGCAATAGACGCTGCCGAACTGGGTGGATATGAACTGGCCGAGGAACTTCACAGTCCGTCCCAGCTGCTCGTCAATGCTGTTCCGATGTGCGGATGTGATGGAAGAAAGTTCGACATCACTGAGTGGCACTCCTCCCATTGACTGTTTCAAGAGAAATGGCGTCCTCGGTGAGAAATCAAGGACATCGAATCTGAAAAGGCGAGGGATGCATGGACTGTGTCTCGAGGCCAATATCGAAAGAACTGCGGCTTCCGTTTCTAGAGAGTGCCTCTCTTGCCGTAGCAGTGTTGCAAGTTGTCTGGCACCGGCCTTCAAGGTGAGTTCAAGGCCATTGGAGAGTTTGAGGAGATAAAGCGGATACACGCTGTCGTGAAGTGGTTTGTAATCCAAGACGCGAGCACATGGGAATATCGGTTGAATCAGACTCTGGAACATAACAAGATCGGGCCGATTTTTGGTCTCAGACTCCGGGACATAGAGGAGCATATTATTGAAGGTGTCATGTAAATGAAGAGGTGTATTCCAATGGCCTGAATGCCTGGGAAAGCTGTGAGACGGGCGCAAGATCATTATATAGAAACTTAACGATCGGCACTGATTAACTAGGCTGTAAATTGGGTCACAGAAGAATTGGTATATCCATATCCATATATATGGTGATTAATAAAGAGTACACCATGGTTATTAAAAATTTACGTCTATGACAGCCATAACAATGTTGTCATCCAATTTGACAGCGGAAGGGGAGGGCTGCCTGTGCTCTAGGCGAAGCGAGGTAGACGTCCATGCAGGCCACAAGCCTATCGTGTGCGGCAACAGCCGAGCAGACAAGCGAGAACATAGGGTGGTATCCCGGATAACGGATGTATCTGTGCCAGGAGGGGTCCACAAGAAACTTGAAGAAAGATAATCAAACCATCCATCCCTCCTCTTCCAATCGTGACGGCAGGTGGATACAGTCAAGGGGACAAAAGTCATGCGCCGCTAAACCGGACGCGTCATTCTTCGGTTGCGCTTTGGGAATAGAGTACCTATTATTTACGAGAGAAGTGTGAATTAAAACCGTCACGGACCTTGCTTTAATAAGTTTGTCCTGATGAATCTGAGATAGGCGTGCCCACTGGAAAGCCACGGACCCCAAGTCCCAAGGAGGTATTAGCGTTCAAGCCAGGGCGCTTGAACAACCCGCAGCAAATTTCCCTCATTCCATGACTGGCCCGGAGTGGAAAGCTAAAAAAGCGAACGTTGCATCATCAATGGGACGGAAATAAAAAGTAAAAATAGAAAAAAGGAAAGAAATTCGGGCTGTTAGGTCTTGGGGGGGTAATGTTTCGAAACACTAACGGCAACAGCCATGAGAAAACGACCTCAGAGAAGACCGTTCTCCTGAATAAAGAAAGTTTGTTGTGCACATTGCCCGGCACATTGGGGCTTGTTTGGGAGAAGGGTCCTGCTGGGATGAAGACGCAGCCGTTTTTCCCCAGCTGTCGTTGCAGGAGAATAGGACTTCGCCAGAATTTGCTAAGTTGAGAAAAGACTCCGGGTCTGGTCCATGAGTGAACGGGCTCAGATCTGAAACGGCGGGTTCAATTTGCTGCCAACTCCAGCGCTGGAACACCGGAGGAGGGTTCGGGTGGCCAATCACGGGTGCACATTGGCGAGATGCCGCTAAGCTTGGTTGGTTTGATGGAACTGTGTCTGGAGGCTGGAGAGCCCATGCCTGGAATGGCCTGGGAGCAGTTGCTTGCTTTGGTAACGGGCATCAATAATATGGCACTACCGTAGTAGAGAAACTGCCAGAACATATTCCGAAGGTCGGGGAGGGATTTTAGCTTTGGTCCGGATATCGGTAAATAGCACGATATGACTGGCTGAAGAACTCATCACCGGTCGCCAAATGTGTGAAGATAGATATCAATGGCCGCACCCTGTATAGAAGCTGTATTTAACTTCAGTCCCAGTCTCGTGTTGGGTGTTCACATTACCTATTATCGACTCCAGGTCAACTACATCATATGAAGGCCTGGATAGCATAGACGAATTGTTTTTCGTCAACCCCCACAACAGTTTCAGATATAAATATAGCCTCATAGCTGACGGTCGTAAAAACACCGTGCCTGTCACCCAAGAGGGTTCCATGAAGGTCTGCAATATCTAGCTATATCAGGACTTGCCGTCCAGGTGCTATACAGAAGCGAGACAGATAAATGAACTTGCCGAATAACTGGCTGAAAGCCCCTCAACCTCCCCAGGCTACGTATTTGAAGCCGACTGATACGCGGGTAGGTAGTCTTGGGCAGGAAAATAGATAACCTATCTTTTCCTGCCTTTCGGCTGTGAAAAGTCTTCTGCGCCTCTTCTCCTTGTTTGCAGTTTCTCGAAGTGTTGTATATCCCAATGCCCAGTGGGAGAGTGGTTGAGGTAACGGGGATACGGAAGTAGAGGACACGGGCTCTTCAAGCAGCGGGAATAAACGGTATATAAATTTATGAAGCAAAAAAAAAATATTATAGATAAAAAATAAATAAATAAATAAATTACAGGGTACATCTAAGGGACTCGTCTTTTTTTGATTTTTTTTTTTAAAAAATGTTTTTGATTATTTGCATTTATATCAACTTTTTTGTTACAGGGTTTAGACTAAACAATAAATGATATATGATGATGGGTAATGTTAAGTCACAGAAGGAAATGAAACATGGACAGAAAAGAAAACTAACAAATATGATTAGAAGAAAAAATTATACCATCAAGCGTCAACAATTTCAATACCGTAGATTGAGAAGGGGTGGTAAAAGAAGAAATAGAGGATGTTCACATTGACCATCACATGGAAGCACCATTAATGACGGAAAAATGTATTGTGAGAAAAATATTGTGAGCCATAATTATCATAATCCAACAGCAAACGGATAAGAGAAGGAATTTTTTTTTTTTTTTTTTTTTTAAAAAAATCATCTATTGAGGCATCTCATCAAAAATGAATATAGGAACTACGAATAAGAGGGGATAAAGGAGAAGGTACAGAGAAACGCAGAAGAAAACAGGGGGGGGCTTGGAGTTCGGTCTTCAACATATACACAGAAACCCCTCTTGCTCTGTTCCACACAATCAAACCCATTCAAAGAAGCATGAAATTATTTGGCTTCCAAACTTGTGAAAGTGCAAAAATCATGACATGATGATATGTGTTGTGCCCATTACTGTTTGGAATTTATTATTCCCATAATATATGCAAAGGAAATACAATTGAAACAGAAAACAGAAAATAAGTGAAAAACTTAATTAAAATACAAGATTGAAATGAAGGTGGAGGTGGAATGCAAGAAGAAAGCCACAGAATTTCATTCACCACACACAAAAGCCAAATGTCCAGTTTCACCGTTTTGCCTGAATGTCAAAATATCGGGAATATAAAGAAGATACAATAAACTCATAGGGGGAAGAGAATATTAACGGCCAAGGATGTTAACATCGTTTCCAGTCGGGACCAAGAGAGTCGAGGTAGTGTCTCAGTTTAGGAACGCAGGATAGTAACTGGTATGTCTCTCGGTTCTTTTTTCTTCTTTGTGTATATGTCAGGCCCCAAATTTTATGTAATGCGGCGTTATCCTTTCCTTGGGGCGACAAGTGCGAGCATAACAGCGCCAAAAGTAGTAGATATCATTGCGTACTAATACTCTCGGGACTGAGCATGGCACCGCCCCCAGAGGTGGAACTCCCACCCGCTGCATGATCCGGTGCGTCTGCTCCATTTACTAATGCGCTCGATGAACCGTTAAGCTTAATGTCGTTATTCGCATTGCTAGCTGAAGGTGGCATTTCTGAATCGCTCTCCGCAATGATTCCATCCACAGCTGCCTCGGGTTTGCCCTTCATGGACGATATTGTGGCAGCTTTCTCATCAAATGATATTGAACCAACCTTCTGTTTACCAAGAGTCTTAGCGCTAGTTGAACCCTTGGCTAAATTCGCTGATTCATCATTCCCTGTTTCTGCGTTTGAAGGTCCGGCCGTCCCGCTGTTTTTCTTGGATTTCTTCTTGCTGGGTTCGGAGGCCCCAAATTTTGAACCACCTGGTCCAGCAGGTGGAGCGGGTCTCTTTTGCGGACTGGAACTTACTCCAGCACCCAGAAGAGCTTGGGGGATTTTACCAGATGCGGGAACTCGTGGCCTTGCTGCTGTTGGCCTCTGCTTAGGAGGTAACTCCAAATCCTCGACCAGAGGCTCATCGTTATTAGCATGGAGCTTTGCAAGGAAAAAGTTCTGTACCAGGCCGATTTGCGAAGAAAGTGTTTGAAGAGATATTCGGGGGTAAGGCGGTGGGGGTGGAAATAAGGCAGCAGATGTTTGCGCAGCGCTGTAGCAGCAATGAATGGTTAGCTATGTACGCATACCGCGACGTAGCGGAAAGTAGAGCAAGGTTAACAACATACTTTGTGTTCTGCGCTTGATGTGCGCTATACATCCTATTCTGCAGTAAGTGAAGCGGTACACTCAAACTTGCAAGTCCAAACTCCTTGTCAAGGCCAAGCTCCTTAAATCCAAAGAAGTCTTCATCTATATCCTCTGCGAAATCACCGCCGACGAACTGCTCGCTTCCATCATGGAAGGCACTAGATCCATCACCACCTGTATCGTTAAATGCTGGGCGCAGCAACTCAGTAAGATGGCTCTTCATCCGTTCATGAAGAACGCCAAGCTTCTGACCGAGACGATCTACATCCTCTTTAACATAACTTTCAAGAGATTCTACATCTGTCCCGACTGATTGAAGCGTGTGCAAAATCATCTTCTCCGCCGTATACGGTGATTTCCACTGAGATGAAGCTGTGGATTGCTCAGTGCGTGGAACCTTGGGTGATTCCATATATGTCTTAAGAGTCGATCCAATCTTATAGAAGAAATCTGCGGCGACGTCTGTAATAGCGTCAAGGGCGGATGGTTGATACTCCTCAAACCCAGCGCTGTAGAAGATTTTCCCAACAGAGCGTTGGAGAGCTGCTCTGCATACCCATGGGCTTATGACAGGCCCGTTGTCATTCATCACATGGGTTGGGACATCGCGCTCCACAAAGGGCTCTGGATTGTATTTCTGAAATTGATTTTGATACATCTACACGATTTGTTAGACAAACCATTATTTTCAAATTGGATTGGTTGGAGGAGGAACCAGAAAAACATACCTGTGATTGAAGCTGCATCTGCTTCACAATGCCTATTTTCGAGCATATCTTCCGTGTCTCTTGCATCTGACGCAGGTTTGCGTCCATTTTCTGCGTGAACTTGCTCTTGGGAGCTGTAAAGTACCCCTTCGGTAGAATTCGAAGAAACTCTTCTGAAGGGTCTACCACGTTGCCTTCAGAGTCTTCGGTCCAGTGTAATTGTTCGGGGAGGTCAGGAATTCCTGACATCGTATCGTAATAATCTGGAAGCATTTTGTCTTCCTCCTCCTCAATACCTTCCGCCAAGGTCTCTCCGGTCGTCTCCGCCTCCCTAGACTGCGGTCCAGCAACAGCCAATCCATCAACCTCATCCGTAGCCTGTCTTTGGTTTCGAAGCCATCGCCTCATCCCAGCCTTCGTTCTCAGCAAAGCTGGCTCATCGGAATTCAATTTATCCCCACTGAAAAGTCGATGTCTTTCAGCTGCAAGAAGTGCTCTGTCCTTTTTGGTGACTTGCTTCCATATTTTGTATTCGGGATCTTCAAATTCTATCATTGGTCGCGACAGTGTTGTCGAGTTCACAGAGACACCAAAAGAATCAATATCCATCGAGTCACCTTGGCTCCCAGGAGCACCCGTACCGAGTCCATTCGAACCAAGAGGAGTAAGAGTACCAGGGGGAGGGGTGGAAAATCCATTCTGGCTTCCATCCACAGCAGCATCTGATTCGGCGCGCACTGTCGCTGCTCCTTGAGGTTTGGTATCAGCTCCAGGAGTAGCTTCCGTTCCGCTTCCAATAGTCACCCTGCCAGTTCCCGTTCCCTTTTTGGATTTCATTCCGGGAGCTTTACGGCCCCGGGAAGACATAATTGGCTCATCGTCACTCTCTTCAGCGCCATCAAGCTCGGCCAGCTGGAGTCTTCGTTCTTCGGCTTCAACCTCAGCGCGATCTCGAATGACAATGTCTGGGATTAGCGGGACGAGCTTCTCGGTTTCCTTCCTCATATAGAGGGCATGTTTTCGGAGAAAATGTTCAGGGTTGGCATTGTACTTCAAGCAATTGGACCAAATAAGATTGAGATCCTCAACAAACTCCTGTTTTGACTTATACTGGACCGCTTTCAGCTTCTTAGTCATAGTCCCCAGGTCCATCGGGCGTTTGATAACTGCGGTAGTTGTGAGTCAACTTAGAAACCTCGAAATTAGCAGTAAAGGGCGGGCGGGATGGAAAATTCTCACTGTTATAATAGTCGGGTGCTTCCCGTTTATTCACTCTCGTCAAAAAGGCACTAGAGTGCTCCGTCATAGCTTTTAACTCACTGAGAACCTTTTCTGCAGCCTCATACAGCTCCTCCTGCCCAACTTTCTCCTCACTTGCCCATTTACTTCGATTTTTCCTGACTTCGCTCATCAAACTTCGCAGCTCAGCATCCGAAGCCTGAACTTCACTGCGTTTCATATCGATGCGCGCAATAAGATTTTTCAGGGTCAAGCTTGAGGCACCGAGGTTTGCACTGCTCAGAGTTCCATGACCAGAAGTTGTAGCATGGGCGGGATTGGCATTATTCGCACCCTGGCTGGACATCTCCGCCTCGACTTGTCTCTCGGACTCCTCTAGCCTTTGCTGGTCCAGCATAGCATCCCGGTCATTTTCTAGGGTATAAAACAAGGAACGAAAGCTTCGCTTCGCAGTCTCTTCGATTGCCTTTTTATCATCTTCCAATTTTTTGCGGATATCTTCTAATGATTCCTTCTTTGAATCCTTCGAGGTATCTGACGATGAGGTTAGGGTGATCGCTTGCTTTTGAGGCGGAAAAGGCAGGGAGTGGGAATCTGGTCGAGCGGCCGGGAGTTTTGATTTAAGCGGGGAGGAAACCGGAGGAGCACCATCACTCTCTTCCTCATCATCGTAGTCGTCATAGTCATCGTCGTCCAGTTTGCGCGCTGCCTTTCGGGGAGGAGCTGAGGATTGCGCTTGACTGTCGGCCGCGGTAGCACCGACCGCGGCCCCTTCAGAAGCTTCAGCATCATTGTCACCGGTATCAGAAGCTTTGACGAAAGTAAACAATGCGCCAATTTTTGCTTCGCCTTTCTGATAGCAATCCCTAAAGGTGGCAATACGCGGGTCATCTTCCGGAGTTGTTTCAGCTTCGGATATCATGTTTCCGGGCTGCGCTCCGTCGGTGCTAGCGCGGAATCGGAACTGGGGAGTACGGGGTCGCGACGGGACTTTTGAGAGGCCATTGACGACAGGATGGGAATCGTGGTGGTCATCGGGAGGGCGAAGATGGCCTGGTGGAAGCCAGGTGTGGTGTTGACCGAGAGACATTAACGCTCCAAACCCCCAGCACTGGGGCGGGCGAGGGGTTCGTCCCTCCACGCTTTTGGGCCAGTTCAGCGAGCGACAGCAACGCGGCGTAGGGAGGGCAAAAGTGGTATCAAATGAAAGCCAGGATTACAATAAACAGTCCGGCGATATATCCGCAGCCAGAACTGATGGATGGGGAGCGTTATCGATGGCAGGCGACCGGGCTGCTCTGGTGGAGATTCTTGCGGAGGTGACAAGACGTGATGCTCAGCTAATATCAGCAGGGAAGCGGGTCACGGGACCTGGGGAACGCCCAGCGCAGAACGGAGCAGGAGGACAATAGATAAACGTTAGTTTAGACACACCAACTTCCACCAAGGGTATATATCTATATATATGTATATAGAGACACACACACACGCGCACACATATAATATATACATATACATATATATATATATATATATATATATATATCTTAGAGACCATAATTATTATCCCCTAGTGTACACACGGCGCTGTCCGCTTTTCATCTCCCGCGAGCAAGCAAAGATATGGCCAGTCAAGTTCTGCTATCATCTGCTGTTCACTGAACCCCAATCAGCCACAACTCCCCGCGAGCAGAAGTTTCACGAAACCACATAACTCCAGAGTGCGGAGGAGATATACGGAGTACATACATTCCCGGGAATTTGGTTATTCTGCGCTCTCATACATCATATACCATTGGCCACCATGTTGCGGATACGCTACCCATTTGCTGGTACGCACCAAGTATTCCCATCTCTGCCCGCCTAAAATCCTCACCTGTTTGTCTATTTATCTCTATCTATATCCACATATCTCACGCGTTGCTATGCTTCTTCTCTAACCAAACAACCCCAGGCGCATTCGCTCTCCTCTGTCTCCTCGGCGCCTACATCGGTCTCCTCCCAAATGGCACCACACGAGCTGGCAGCGGCAAAAGCCCAAAAAAGTCCCACTCACACACTCTCCCTTCCCTCCGCCTCAACGACAAACTTCTACACCTGGTCATCTTCTTTCTCCTCTCCGTCACCTTTTACTGGGTCCTAGATACCACCCGTCGACGCATCGTCCACCTAACCATCATAGTATGCACCATGGCCCTCGGAATAGGCTCAGAGATCCTCCAGGCTCTACTCCCCAACGACCGCACCTTCGACCCCATCGATGTACTCTCAAACATCGCCGGCAGCCTAACTGCCGTCGGTCTATGTAACTGGTACCATAAGCGGATGCTCGAGCGCCGGCGCAAGGCCCGCTTTGGGGCAGTGCTGGAGGGGGTAGGGGATGACGTTGAACTGGGAGGTGTCCGTTCACCGTCAACGAGCGGGGATCATGGAGGGCTAGGTCCGCAGGAAACGGGGGTCACTCCGGTGCGGACATTAGAGCAGGAAGTGGACAATTGGGATGAAAATGCAGTGGATAATTGGGAGGAGGGCGATGATGATAGACAGACGGTCACCGCTAGTGGCGATGGCGATGGGCAGCGGACTCCCCCGAGCAGTTCGGGGAACGGCGATGCTGAAGAGATTCGGAAGATACAGCCTGATTGATTTGTTGAATGATTGGATTCTTGTTTTTTTTTGGTTGTCTGATAGATATATGATTTGGTATTCCTGGACTTTTTTTGGTTTGTTTTGTTTTTGTTTTGTTTTGTTTTTGAAAATATATTGTTCCTTCTATCGGAAGCGAATTACGAGTAATTGTTTACAGAAACTTAATAACGGAAAGAAATGAGATGAAAGTACATGACAATGTATACTAACTGGGGGATGTTTATATTCCGATTTATCCTTCTGACAACAACTTGTATCATTGGCATTGGCATTGTCTGTTGTCCCTGTTCTATCTAGCCATGTATTAATTTTAGCTCTCTCCCTCTTGGATCTATTTTAATTCTGCTCCGCCCTTTTCTGTTGATTCGTCCAGTTGCATGCCGCACCGTTAACATGTTCCGGTGTTGCTTTTCGACCTTAGAACCTGGATTCCCCGTAGGTACAGTACAATCACATGCATGTCGACTTGAAAAGTTGACTTGAGCGATATAGTAAAGAATTCGATGTAAAGATTCCACATTCACGTCGCGCATATGAACACTCGTACCTTCGAACATGCACATGCAAGGTTCTAGTTTTCGCTCTTCTCTTCATATCTATTATGGCTCACCAATAGCCACCAACCATTCTTAGCAAGCGCCCAAGTATGTATGTCTTTGACTTTAAAAACGAACCATCTCCTCCAATAGCTGACTCCTCCCAGATACCGAAAAGGTGTAAAATAAAGACGCCCCCACCGCACTCTGCCCTGAGCCAAACCATAAAACCACACAGCAAGGGAGAAGAAGGAGATAA
The DNA here is from genome assembly GCF_000150735.1 of Paracoccidioides brasiliensis. Classification (NCBI taxonomy): domain Eukaryota; kingdom Fungi; phylum Ascomycota; class Eurotiomycetes; order Onygenales; family Ajellomycetaceae; genus Paracoccidioides; species Paracoccidioides brasiliensis. Next base: position 2,381,978 of record NW_011371358.1, read on the forward strand.
TACAGGATAAGAGAAAGAGAGAAAAGAAAAATACACGCCGGTCCCCGGGCTACCATATCCTTAGAGCGAAAGGAAAAAGAAGTTGAAAGTGCCTTGCAAAACAGGGGGGAAAGAGAGTGGGGGAAATAAAATCAGTAAAGAATCTCTTAAACGCCTAGCTTTTGACTGGGCTAGGAATGATGTCAACAACAGGAACAAGTTCCTCCTTCTGCGTGGGTTCAAAGGGCGTATCCGTATCGCTAGAGAGTTTCGCCAACTTCTGCGAGCGGGATCCAGGCGACTTCAATTTCCTAGCGTTCACATCTCGGCTAAGGAAAAGGAGAACCTGTTCCTTGAGAATGTCGTAGAGAAACTGGTACTGCGATTCGGTGTAGACCATGCACATCCGTTGCTCGCGGAGCAGATTCACCGTATTGAAAATCGGATCTGAGTCGCCAGTTACTTTCAACAGGTCTCCCGTCCGCATTTCCCGCAGCAGGTGGTCGATGGTTATGAACGTGCCTGTCCGTCCGACGCCAGCGCTGCAATGTACAACACGAGGATTGTCTAGAGAACCGGCCTTTTCCGCAGTGGCTTTGGTCAACTTGATAAGTGCATTGCGGTCCTTCCCTTGTGGCTTCGTGTAGTCGGACCACCCGGCAAATAGATAATGCCAGACAATCTTAGATTGCGAGCCAAGGATGAGTTCGAGTTTGCGGACTTCAGAACGGCACTCTTCGTCGTAGGTGCATTCCAAGATCGTGACCTTTCCGATATTGTCATCGGTACCATCACCGTTGCGATCGACGAAGGGATCAGTGACCGCGCGAGAAATTTGGGTGACGGGCGCGTCCATATTTAGGGGGAAATACAAGGCGCATTTTTCTTTCCCTTGCTCGTAGGTCTGAGTGAGCATGACCACAACAGCTGTGTCTCCGGTTTCATGAAATACCATATTCCAAAAGTGCTCCAGGTAGCCGGATTTAGGGCCCTTGGTGAGAATCATCAGCAAACACTCAATTAAAAATAAGGCTCAGAAGGAACTGTATATTTACCTGTGCAGCAATGTAGCGAGCAGTCGCCCCAGTTTTGGGGTGGGTTAGAGATATCGGCGATGCGTTAATAAAATCACATTCCCCGTCAGGTACTTTGAGGTGAATCCGGGAGTGTGACCACACTTGAATATTTATGTATCGATTCCTTGGCAGGATCTCTGGGCTATCTTCTACCACAAATTTCTGCTCTCCTCCACCCGTTGTCCCTTCGGCTCCTGACAGGCGCATTGCTTGAAGGATTTCGATATCGACGAATTTCTTATGTATTTCTATTAGACGCAAAACAGAAACAGAGAACGAAAAGGCACGGATTAGCCAATGGGATCCTCCGTAAGAAAATATAATACCACTTCAATTGGACCAGCGATACTAACCTGCACCGGGCAAATTTAGAAAGGTAGGGATATCCTCGTTCTCATCCCCGTTCTCATCTCCATTCCTCCCGGTCACCAAAGCGTTCTCCTCCTCTCCCGATAACGACTCCATTTTCCCGGATACTCTACTATCATCTGAACGTGACCGCTTCAACAACAGCGACTGGAAATGCACTTCTGACATCTTCGCAGCGGTTCTGAGACGAAACAACTTGGCTTGGCCGAGGAGATTTCGTACTATTTGGTGTGTGCGATGTCTTGAACTGCTGTTCGACCGGCTGCTTTGGGAATCTGGAGATAGAGCGGAGGAACTGAGCGCCGGAGCTGAAGCGGGAGCGGGTGCCGATCCAGAGTTGATAGATGATCCAGGCGTGCCGTCCAGCGCATCAGACTCCAACCAGCTGGCGGAGCTGTCCACTACGACCTGTGGTGCCACGTTCACGGTGCATTCGCTCACGCGAGCTGGGGTCGAAGGAAAGATTGTTCGTTGCAGCTTGGAATGACCACGAGGTAGACGACGGAAACGCCGTAGTCACAAAGAGAAAATAAAGCGAGTATCAGTAATACTGTACATCAGCTTGTAAGATAGCATCTGGAAATGCTTTTTGCAGTTAGTGATGGGCTAATTAATTGGCCATTTGTCGCCAAACGGCCCACGGTCCACGGTCCACAGGGAGTCGTGTGATGTCTTTTCCCAAATTGGAGTTGATTGAGCAGTTTTAAACCGAATGACAATCTATGTAGAAGTGTAGCTGGAGATGGACCTGGATATAGGTTCGCATGAGCAGCTGTCCTCGGGGTATGGCGAAGAAAAGGGCTTGAGCTGTAGCAATGGATTCTAAGATCGATGTACGTGCTCCGTTGCCCGACTGCCGTGTATCTAAGAGATCATGATCTTCTCAACGCCGGGTACCAATGGAGTCTTCCTGGTGGAATTGAAGACAAGAAGAATACTGAAGAGAGCAGGAAAAGCGTACGTGACGAGGATTCGAAGTGATCAAGGGTCAGTCAGCCAATTGTGAAGGAGTAACTACGAGCCGTGGGGGGGGGGGGGGGGGGGGGAAGGTTTTTTTAAAACCTGGAAAGTTGGAGAGAGTTCGTTCTGCCGGATCCCCACAATTTATTTATTGGTTTCTTCTTCGACGTTTCCGTGGCGGCTACGATGCCCCCACCTAAAGCCGATAGCGCCTATTAGCTACTCTGTTTAGTTACCACCGGGGCCCAAACCAACGGACAAACCACTCCCGGCCAGGTAGGTATCTTTAATCCTTCCATTGACAACCGCCCATCACTTTCACACTCCCAACACTCACCCACTCCCACTCCCACTCCCACTCCCACGCCACTCACCCACTCACACACTCACCGTTTCCAAAGCTCTTAGTTCTGCATTATCGGTGTCTCACAGGGCCCCAAGCTTGGGTTTGCTTCCTGGGATTCCTGCAAGCAGCTCTGAGCTTCACTCCGTTACTCGTATGTGAGGAGAAGACGCGGATTGCTGGTGGCAGCATCTCCACCAGCACCCAACACAGTATGTGGCTTCGGATGCTCGAGGTATGTTAAATAAACTCATCTTACAAAGCTTGCCACAGAGAATCCCTAAACTGACTAATGTTACTCTCTTTGCCAGGTTTGGCTCACTGCAAGGGTAAGCTACAGAGAGTGCCCTGTTAGCAGGTTGATGAAAAAGTAAAGCAAGCTTGTCTCGAGCTACAGCTAACTCTCTTTGTGTATATGCTAGCTTCTGGCGAGCCCGGGGTTTCACAGGACGGTGAGGCTAGTACACAAGAAGGTCCAGGAGATTCGGCATGGCAAGGCCTTGGATGATATGGGAGGCACCAATATTGAGAGTAAGATATCCCCAGTCATCTCTTTGGAAAAGAATGTCAATAGGTACCTTTATATACTGACATATAGCACTCCGACATCCAGAGCCAGAGGGCAGTCTGAAGCGTTTCTTCGAGTTATTCCGTGACGAACTGAAAAATCAAGCTGGCAGGGGCCCTCGACACCCATAATGTCGAACGAGACGACGGTGGTTAATAAAATAAACCATCTCCACATAGCCTGCCGCTCCATGTTTTGCTCCCTCGTACATACCTTGCATAGCCTGTACATACATCTTCTTACACACAAGTTCCGGATTGTGTCTATTTTCGTTGACAACCCAAAGACGAAAACAGAAGTCCAGCAATCAGCGAACAACCCGTAAGTTACCAATCGAGCATCGTGCCGAAGACCGGATAGAGATCGGGCCTCTTCTGCTTCTCACGCACCGTGCGATGTGTCCTTCATATCCTCAGGATATCAAAACCAAAATCTTGAGCTATATTTGTCATTGATTTTCTGCCGCCAGTGCCAACCATCGATCTTACCATGTTGTTTTGACTCCGTGTCCAAGATTTGATTGAACCAAAGTGGGAGTCTGTAGGATATTGACTGCTGTTTCTTTCCATTGTTCACTGCCTGTTTCAACAGATAATGGCGTTCTTTTGTTTGATATTCGTTCCAAACTATCTCATGTTACAGATTCTTTAAGGCATGCTTGAATTCTGCTTCTCCCTAAAAAAGCCAAAATAAAAATAAATAAATAAATAAATATAATAATACCTTATCTATCTCAACCCTGTAGAGCAAGCACATACCATAGCCATGATTCTGCTATTTACAACGTATTCCTTTTTCCCGCTTCCATCTATCGTCTATCTTGAGATCTAAATGCGACAAGAAGGCCCCTATGTCGTCCATGAACGTCCAGCAGCTGCTGCCATCGACTCAAGAGAAATAGAATTATGTGTGCGGAGAAGCTAGTGCTCTTCCCGCAGCGATATTCCGCCGATGATAGGCATATGCGAACTTGATAGCAGCGTCAACTGAATAGGGATCTATTCATTTATCGTCTGCATTGGGCAAGAGAACCAGTCAGGAGAAGCCTTCGTAGTGAAGAAAAAAAAAAGGTCCGTTCTGTATATCTATAGCCCCCTTCCCCCAATCACCCTCTCGCAAGCCTGTGATCGAGAAACTTTTCCAGGAAAATAGGCGACCAAGGAACATATTCCGGAGCGGAGATTTACAGTACTTGTAAAAGGCCTGATTCAGGACACAGTTCCAAGTTAGTGCAACTATTTGACAGCGGAAGTTATGAAGCTCCTGCAAGATAGCATATATTTGACTGTGGTCTTTCTGCCCTAATGGAATTCCTTCCATGCGTGCTCCACGGTCTGGCCATGCAACTGCTTCCACGTTCGCATCTGTGGACGGGACGTATACACACATATATGACCTTTCCCACTTCACCACATTTAATCTCCTGGAACGCCAAATGGCACCCCTTCAGGAAACTTGATAGAAGTTGCGAGGGAAAAAGACAAAAAAAAAAAAAAGAATTTATCAAAGTATTTCTATCCCGTAGCTCCACCAATAGGCATAGACCGATTCTTCCCCCCACTCCGCATGAACCTGCGTGTCGCATCCAGTGCCTCCAAACATTCCAAATGCCGTTCCCACGCAATTTCCCAATGCTGCCGCACGACAAAATCCTCCTTCACGCCACGGAAATAGGCATTGAACCCTCCCAGGCCACTTCCAGCAGCAAACTGCTCCTCGTCAGCAGCGTCACCCTCCTCATCTCCATCTTGCACGCCATTACTCGCATCGGTGCTCTTCGTCGCTGCCGAATCGGCCCCATCTTTAATGTTAAGTCGGGTGGAGTTGCCAACAGCGCAAACCCAGTTGGGCGCCAGTCCAGTCTCCACCGTGTGCTGCCTGGCGTTAAAATGGCCGAGCATGGTGCGGTTGAAGATGTTCCAGTCATGCATGTAGGCATTGACATCGGCCACGTAGCGCTCCCACATGGTCTGTATTTCAGCTTTGTTGGTGTGTTCCGCTGTGGAGAAATTCGGCGCTGCGGGCACTCTGGGCGGTTTGGGGAGCGTGAGATCTTGCGGACGGACGGTAAGGCGGGTATGGCTACTTTCGTCCGGTCTCGATTCGAATGGAAGCGTGCTGCTGAGATCGTTAAGGTCGTTGATGCCAGTGCTGTTGGTGGGCGTAAATGGCGCAACTTTGGTGAGGTTTTTCAAGTTCAGAGTACTATGGGGCAGAGCACCATCTGTCGTGGGAATCGCTGCAGTGGCAGGCTTGATATCTGCTCCCATTGCCGCATTGAACGGAGCAGGCTGTTGTTGTTTGAGATCATTGTTAGGGACTCCATCATCGATATCCATTGCCTCAACGGATTCAGGAAGGTTCTGTTGAGGTTCGACTGGGTCTCCATTGGATAACATAGTATCTGCCTCTTCTGCCTCTGTCGTCACAGCAGCTGCGTGTTTGGGGATTGTTGGCGGACGGTTCACGGCCGGTTTCGATTGCTTTCTCGGACTCTTTTGACGCTTTTGGTTCCGTTGGGGGAGCTCGTTATGTGGCATAGTCCAAATATTGGATTTCAACACTTCCTCTGTCCATTTGTCTACTGAGAATCCCGATTCAAGGAAAGCTGAAGAGGATTTATTGATGTTTTCTTGTGGGTTCTGATTAGAGCTTCCGGGTGGTGGAAAAGGCCGAGGATGATTTGCAGAATTAGGCCTGCTTATACTCCTACCACGAGTTCGGGACGGTTTTGACTGAGAGGGCAACTCTCTAGACGATCTTGGTACCAAGAATTCGGCCGCGTGTTGAAACTTTCCATTCCAATCAGAAGCGGAGAAAGTGACGTCGATATTCTCATGGTTTCTGCTCTTGAATGTACCATCAACAGGGGATTTGTTTTCCGTGAATGGGCCAAAACTGGGAATAAAACTTGAGTCAGCGCTCATTATTGTAGTTTGATTTATTTGGATTGAATTGGATGGGTTAATAGGGGTGGGGTTTCCATCACGTGGAATCCCATCCATATTTTGGGATGCAGGACTCCGGTCCCCAGCTTCTTTGCTCAATCTTGGAGGGTTATAAAGCTGGGGGAGGATGCTTGAGGGATAAGCCCAGAGCGGGAGTGATTGCTTAGGGGTGTTGTCAGCAGCCGGTGAAGGGGTAAACCCCCATTTCCTCGACCACTCGCGAATAGAGGGTTTATGAGATGGGCCATACATGTTAAAATTATGAGGTGAGTCGGATTTCTTTGAGTTATTACTAGGATTTTCGGCCTCTTGGCTTGTTGTGTGATTTTGGGTGCCATGGGTCTGCTGGGCTTTTGCAGACGGTTCGTGTACCTGGGAGTCATGCTGGGCAAATCCGACGTTATCGGGATGGTGTCCTTGAGGGTTCTCATAGTTAGTATGCAAGTTCCATCTTTCGCGGGGAGTTTGTCTGGGGCTTCCGTCTGGACGGATATGGGGTTCATCGAAGAGCCAAGAGTCTTTCCGGGTTGCGCAGCCCAAAGTGTCCTCACCAGGGTCAGGATTGAAAGGTGAAAAAATGTTTCCTTTCACATTATTTCCAAACTTCCTACTACGTGGGGACCTTTTGGGTCTGAAAGATGTATCAATCTCATCAGAATCGCTGGTTTCCGGGGAAGATGGAAAAGTTCGTTCTCGGTTCGATTTGAACTTCGGGCTGGCACTGCGGTGCCTTCCTCGACTACCCTGGGGGGACGTCGGACTTGGGGGGTTAGTACGAGAACGAGTATCCGACTCTGTAAAAGGAGAATCTCGGGTGCTAGAAGATCGTCCAAGACCAGCTCCGGACACATAGGTTTTCTCGCCACCAGTAGTTGCATATCTACAACTTGTCCTTTGCAGGTTTGGAATGTTAGTATCGGTCGATTCTTCCTGGCGAGGCCACTTCTTTGCCGTTGGGGACGGCGCAGGCTCAAAGTGTGGCTCATGGTAAGATGCTCGCTGTTTGTTAAAACTGGCATAGGCTGACGTATTCTGCGCCATCGGTTCATCTCCCCCTGGGGTTCCAGGAGCAAAACCTTGTTTTTTCTTCGCTTGCGCACGCTGTGGAGACGGATTTGGAACATTGAAATAGGTCTCATATGCAGATTGACGTCGAGAGGTCTGTGGATTTGATGTTGACGCGTTGGGTCGGCCTGTTCTTGGATCGAATCCTGACCAGCCGCCTGGGTTGGCATTCGGTTTCATCTCATGAAATCCGCGGAACGCATCAGCCCTAGTTCGCGTATCCTCGTAGATCTTGTCCCATTTCTGTGAACCTGATTTCGCATAGCTGGAATATTTCTGGGCTCCTGCGGAAGGAGGAGTGGGATATGATCCTCGATGATGCGGAAAACCTTGAGGATGGTGTTGTGTGTTCTCTGGGGGGTTTCTCGGCTGTGTGCCAGGTGTTGGCTCTCTTCTAGACTGTGCGGAAGGATTTGGTGTTGTTCTAGGTTGTGTATTTGGGGTAGGCACGCGTCGAGCTTGAGGGTTATTTGGTTGGGGATATTGCGGTCGCGGAGGTTGCATATTTGTTTTAGACGAGCAGTAGAACTTACCATACCCCGCTCGAAGTCTACCGGTATCATATTTTAATCGTTCCTTGGAATCAATAAGGATTTCATATGCAGCTTGAATAGCTTGGAATTTGGCATTGTACTCAAGTTCCTTGCCTGGATTCCGATCCGGATGAAATTTCAAGGCTATTGTGATGCAGGGACATATTAGGATTAAGGAGGAATACAATACAGCTACATGGACAAAAGGTGAGGATATCTCACCTAGCTTCCTATATTTTTTTCTGATCTCATCTTCTTCTGCTTTCGGGTCAATGCCTAGATCGGCGTAGTAGTCTCTCTTAATGTCTGCCTTCACCATTCTCGCAACCTAGCCTGTTGCTGATGAGTAGGACAAGGGGAAAACACTCCACCGGATTGCGCTTGAGGGTCAAATTATGGGGAATGTGTAGAAAGCTGAAGTTTGTAGCTAATCGAAAGGAGTACGGTCGCGCATCGTTCGAATAATAGAGAGTGCCGCAGAGAAAAGGAGAGCAAGACGGCCGTACACCCCGCTTCCTTTCCGGTTTGTACTTCCTACCAATAGGCTTATCCTTGAAGCAAAAAGAGCATCTGCTCCAACATCGCAAGGAAAAGTTAGCTTTATTAAAGATGCTATAGCTGAATCCGTAGGCCTAAATTTCTAAAGGGTAACCCCGGGTTCAATCGCCACACGATAGCAACTACTGACTGATATCGGACACGGCAAAGAAAACTATAAGACTCAAGATGATTAGCCGGTGCTTTACAATACGGTAAAGGCAAACGTTTCGTTTCCCCTTTGCTTCTGCTTGAAAAAGGCGCAAAGCAGAGTGACACGACGGCGGGATCTCCCGTCCAGCGAGTAGTTCAACAGAGAAAATAACAACAAAGGTAAAATAAAAGTGAGGCAAGGGAACTAGGACACAAAAAGGCAGACCTATTACAGGATGTATTCAAAAGCCCAAGACAGGCGTCATCTATTTAGCCGGGGGGGGGGGGGGGGGGGGGTGTTTGGGCGACTGTCGTTTGGGTTTTTTCCGTTGACGCAGGATTTGAGGCTAGTTGGGCTGGTCAGGTAGCAGTAACTAACACTCGCAGCGGCAGCCAGGTCAGTCCAATGATGCAATGCGTACAGGAAGGCTGCTCCAGGGAGGAAAGGGATTCGACAACGGGGAAAACTGCATGATCCACAGACCGTGCAGGGGAGAACTGGTGTACCTGAAGGTGGCTTGTTCCTGGAGACCAAGGAGAGGAACGACAAGGAAATGGAGAGACGCGTAGAAGCTGGACAACAGGGTGCGAGGGGTGGCCAAGAGAAGCTTCAATGGTGGAAGAATAACTGATGAAACATGGTATAGGAAGTGAAGCAAAAGCTGTTGGTCGTGTGTAGGCGTCAGTGGTCTGTGTTGATGTCAATGTCAATATGTCAGGTCAGGTCAGGGTCTGTTGTTTTCTGTTTGCCTTTTCATCAACTGCTTTGGCAGCAGGTGAAAATGTAGTTAGATTTTCCCCACGATCCAGAACCAGCCCCCCAAGTCAGCAGCGCGCCATGAGAAAGCTAGCGTCATGGATCAGCCCGGCTAACGACCGTCTATATTTCTTCATGTGTAGGACATAAAACATCATCTTCGTGTCCAGATCAACTGAGTATCTGAAAGCCATTTGAATCCACAAATCCGCTTAGTTGATGAGCTCCATTCAAGTGAGATTCGTCCATAAATCTTCTACCTAACTGCAAGGCACGATTGCCTCTGTGAACACCGGTTGCTGGCAATAGTCTTTATGATGTCGTGTGAATGCCCACGACTAACTACCCGCTAATCATCCGTGCATTTACGAATTACCCACAGTAAGAGTTTCGGTTTCTCAGCGGAGAAAATGGGAAGGGAAGGAAAATCTCAATTGTTCGTTGCTACAAAAGATACTACAGGTATATAAGGCAAGAAGTAAATTAACCTGGACTTTTTCAAGCAACTGTAATTGTCACAAGAAGGTTTTCCAACAACATAAAAGGGATATCAAATATATATATCTCAAATCCTCACACAAGAATATGGGGGGAAAAGAGGGAAGCTATCACAAAAGTGAGCTATCGAAAGGAAACCAACACAAAAAGAAGCAAACATATAATTAAACACATGGCTAAGAAGTATATTCAAGAAAATCACCTCCAATTTAATTGATGAGAGTGAAAAGAAAACAGAAGGGAGGCTGGGAAGTAATAACGAACATCTCATAATTTTCATTTCCAAAAACCTCCTTTTCAGCCAGCATCCCCCCCAATTCCACCACCAGCAATACTCTCATTCCCATTTCCTCCGCCCCCATTATCACCATCCCCATCCCCATCCCCGTTCCCAAACCCACTGGCCCCAGCACCAAACCCAACCGCCCCAAAAAAGAACCCATCAAACAAGTCATATCCAACCCCTTCATTCCAACCATGCTGGAAATCCATCGCCATGCCGAATCCCAGATCCAGTCCCGTGCCCGGATTCGGTCCGCCGCCGCCTGCCAAAGAAGAAGCATCGCTAAAGCTAGGTAAGGGTAGCATGTTCATGTTAATATCACCTGTTGTGTCAGAGTCACTGCCACCGGTTGGCCGGTCGTAGAGGGTATCTGTTTTATGATTGTTACTGTGAGGGATGACCGGGCTGGTAATGGAGGTGGAGACGGAGATGGAGCTTGTCGCCGGTGAAGCTCTGTCGGTGAATGGCCGGTTGGAGGGGTATTGGTGACCGTATGGTGCTTGGTGGGGTAGGGAGCGGGGACTGAGGTGATAGTTGGAAGTTTCGTGTTTTTGGCTTGGGTAGGTGTATGGCTGGTGATGTTGGTGTTGTTGTTGGTGGGATTGAACATGTGGAACCTGATGCTGGCACTGCTGCAGCAGATGTTGATGAGGGTGCGAATGCGATTGCTGTGCCGGATAGGGCTGTCTGGTTTGGTATTCCTTGGAGATGTATTGATCGGTTCGTACAGGGTGTTGGGCCCCAGGGCTGCAATTGGGGTCCTGTGATTCTGGCTGGCATTCGCTTTCATCTATCGAGTCCTTAGGGAAAAGATCATGAACCTCCATTCCAAACAGTGGTTGGACGGGTGCAGTTTGCTGTTGGTCGAATAGCTGATGTTGCTGGTGAGTTCCCAAAGACAAAGGCGGTGAGTGTTGTTCTTCAAAGGACTGGGTAGTTTCATTACCAGGGTTAGGTGTCACCATGTTAAATCTATTTGTTTCAGTTGTAGCATGAGAGCCAAATCCAGTGGTAGAAAGACACATTTGAACCGTTGCCTTGCTCATGCGTTCAAAAGCATCTCGGCAAGCTTCGGCAGGCGGGCACTTCTCCATGAGATCTCCAAGAACCGACGTTGCAGCAAGAATAGTGAAATCAACATCATCGAGGGTCTTTTGTTTTCAAAAGTTGTCAGCACAACTTATCAATGCATTATACAGAAGGAAGCATAGCCTACCAGATGGCTTCGAACAACAGGTGAATGCCAAATCGCATAGAGAAATGATATTCCTATTTCCGCGTCAGTTTAATAACTAACCCACACAACCGCCAACTAGGGAGGATGTAAAACTAACCCGCCATAAAAAGATGATGGGTAGCCAAGTAGGTATAGTTGACCAGCCTGACCCGATGCAATTGACGATACAATCGCAAGACCTTCTGCCCAGCTTCCGCAACCTTGAGGTATATATCATCTTCATCTTCGACATCTTCGACATTAGTCATGGATGGACTCGATATATTCTCTGTCGGGCTAAGTTCACCGGCCAACGGATCCGGCACAACGAGGCTCTGGCGATATAACATGATGAGCGCCTGCCAGTAATTGAGTTCCAGGAATTCAACGGAAAATTGCACTCCAATCTGATGAGGGGCCGGGGCAGAGTGCTTCCATTCCGCTAAGCGTCGTTGGATATCATCCCTCCACGAACGAAATGAGTCGAATTTAGCTAGGAACGGTGACGGGAGCTTTGTATGCATGAACGTGTTACTGCGGTTCTTGCCGATTTTCCTAGCCATCAGTGCTTGCTGGTGCTGGAGGACCTGCTGAATTTCTGACTGTAGGAGACGAAGCTTGAAGTAGTGTTGTGAGACGTGCTTGTAACTGGCTGCGTTTGCTGGTGGGTGAAGGAATCCCGCTTCGGTGATGTATTTATCATCGAGTAAGGAAGGGAATTCGGTGGTGATGACCTGGTCTGTGATTCCAAAGGGACGACCAACACAGGTACTGACCAACCTGTCAAAGCTGTAGGTACACCACCACAGTCGCCGGCGAAGGTCCCGAACCCATTCCCGCCTCCCGCGTTCTCGAGGGTCGACCTTCATTCTAACTTTTCGACCGTCTCGGGACTTGCCACTTGAACCATCCTTGGATTTCGCTTTAAGGGAATTCTCTTCTTGGTCGCTCATGGAATCTATGCCAGTTCCATCCTCATAGTGTAACCCGAGATCGATTGCCAAACGCACCGCAACTCCAATAATATACCACAGACCCGGAGCAACGGGGCGTAAAAGGGCAAAACTCGCTAAGAGTAAAACGGCCTGGAGCTCTTCAAGACCACCAAATCCGTCAGTGTGTTGAGATGAGCCAAGAAACCCCTCCAAATCCACCACAGCAGAAGCATGGTATTCCTCTGGTTGATACTGGTGGAGAAATAGCTTCTGCCTTTTCTGTGAGGGGGGTGTAGGAGACGTATTGTGACTCAGCCGGACTTCCTCCTCTTGCGCGTGGACATCACTTTTCGCGTCGAAAATTATGCCCGCACCAATAGCGCACACGACGTTCAGAAGGTAGAGGTCTCGATGTGACCGCCTACCCTTATCCACTGAGTATATTCGGCGGAAAACTTCCATAAACTCTCCTCTATGTAAAATTGGAATTTGCGGATTTGCGTGCTCGAAATATAAGTTTACAAGCCGCTCTGCGACTGCTTGGTCAGGGAAAGGTGCCTGCTTCATGGTCGGCCTGGCCTGCAACCCAAAAAAGGAGTCACGCATGGAACTTGTACCACTATTCGTGCTTGATCTGGCCTTTTGGCGTTCAGTGGGTCTGGGTGCTGCCCGCTCAGCTGTGTTGGTGGAAACAGAGCTTCTGACCGCCGAGAAAACAACCCGAGCAAATGAGATGCCAGACGTGGAACCAAGATATCGTGGATCCGATGCGCCTTGAACTGATACCATACCAATATTTGAGACGAGATCTTCGACCCGACGGTCATCTTCGTCTTCTTGGCGTTTAATATCCACATCGATAGCGGATCTGTCTTCTTCATCCGGCCTCGAGATAGAATCAGAGGCCAATTCATCATCCCCTTCTCTTTCACGCTTGACCGTAAGATTTGAATCCTTTCTGGCCCAAATTACCTTTTCCTGATTTTTCGTATTTTTAACGAAAGGCGGCCGCGCAGCACCGCTATCCCCCCCTAGAGGCAATTTCCCAGGAGGGGCAACTAGCCCAATTCCCGCGAGTTTATCGAATTCCTCCTCTCCCTCATAAGGTTCGGGTGGCCTAAACTCGATATCATTCTCGATGAGTAATTTTTCTAAGTATGCCAGGCGGGACTCTAAGAAAAACACGTAGCTGCGGGGTATTTCCCGCTTCGTAGTGGGATCGTATCCAACGCAGTGAACCCGGGCCTTTTCGCATGATAGGCAACGGGGAAGATTCTGATCGCAGCGGTTTTTGCGAAGACGACAGCGGTTGCAAGCCGAGACATTGCGAAATGAGGAATAGGAGTTGGATGCTGGTAGAGCGGGTTTAGAAGGTGACATTGCGCAAAATAGATATTCGTTGAGAATGAACGATAGTAGCGATCATTGAGCTGTGTTCTATGTGATGGCTTCTAACAATGCAGTTCAAAGAAGAGCGGTTCAATCCAAGAGTAGGGTCCTTTGATTCCAATCGGCGGAAGGTTGAAGAGTTTGAGCGCGACGACAATGTCAGGCTTAGCATGGATGAAATGCGACACCATTACTATGAGGTAGAGCTGAATAAACAAGGAGATATTTGCTGAAACATATTTTCATGTTTGATTATACCGACATTCCCCTTACATAGTCTTCCACCATTTCTTCCGTTATTCAATAGGGAAACCGTTTGCAGGTAGGAGAGACAGCCCGGCAATGTCGTTCTCTGCAATCGAGTAATAACTTCTAATTGTCTATGCGGGAGAAGGAAACAGTTCAGTCGATTGAACAGTCATGAAGTTCATCCATCAGACTAGACCCCGCGGCGCATGTTCAACTGATCCTTGCGAATCATTCAATAGAGGTCCGAACGGGAGGAGAATAAATAAATTTGACAACTTTATACAGAGATAGCGACGAGCTGATCAATGGTTTGTCCAGGAATCTATCTTTTCCCGATTACTTGGATGAAAGCATTGAGTTTTCTGGAACGTAGATGCATGCAAGTTGCAAGTTGCGACAACGGTCCCACTTGTAAAGATGGTTTAAAATGAGAAGAACGTGCCAATGCCCAACGAACGCACGCCACTCTTCAGGAATGAAGGTCCAAATGAAATGCGGAGAGGGTGGAATGAATCTGAAAGATGTGCTTCGTGTAGAAGCGAAGAAATACGGAACTTCTTCAAACGAACTCGGGGTAGGGCTGGATCACGGGGCCTCCGCGACTTAACTAGTTGGGTTTAGCCTGGCGAATCCACTCGGTATTATAGGCGGGGAAGTCGGCTTAACCACAAGGAGGCGTTCGCATTGGCCGAGCATATCCACAAGCAGAAGAAACTGAAATGAATCTACTTACTTAAATGTTGTGCGCATGGAGTATCATTACTCATGGTAAATAAGGAGTAACCCTGTGGGTAAAGGGCATACTCCGTCCTATCCATCTTTTCATCCTGGGAGCAACGAATGGTTGTTGACCAGCGCAATATCATGTCATTTTCTTCAGCCATCCTCCTGGTCAGTTGGGTTGCATCTACCTATTCAAGGAGTCAGGAAGCCCGAACACAGGCTTAAAGGTGATAGCGCTTGTTATGGTGGAGCCGTGCGATTTGTCAAGATCCAACGCAGCACGGCAAGTCAGATAGTTAACTAACTAAGCAACTGACATAGGCAGTTAAATGGAATGGAAAGACACACAAGATATGGAGGAGGTAGAAAAGACTGTATACATATACTCCAAGCGACCTCCGTTAAAATTATGAGTACGAACAGATCATCTGGACCTTGATGTCTCCTTGGAGTCTGTTCTTTTTTATTTCACTTCGCGACGGCACCTCGGCAAAGAGCATTACAGCGGGCTAGTCCGCATGCAGATATCGGCGAAGCGATCCACTGGGGGGAAAGCTAAACTCCAGCGCGGTTCTCTTATCCGTATCACTCCACTGTCCTTCACAAAGAACAAACCTGAAGGCCTAGTAGCTCTAGACAAGTTGGATGTGAATGGCTAGCAGGAAATGATGTTATTCTCAATTGCTGAGTATCGCTTTTATCTATAGTTAACTATATATTTAGCTCTTGCTCTGTGTTGTTTTGCTTAAGTTTCCCGAGAAATCTTCATATGAAGAGTTGAACATTGCGACATGGGTGGGAATGCCTTGTTCACTGCCGCTGTTGGATCATACGGTGATTCAAAAGGTTGTTGGAACATATCATGAACTAATCCCAATTACAGCCCCATATGTATCAACTTGGTCTATTGAACATGTTTGCCTATGGAGGAACAATCCTCAAAGAGGAACATCGAACTCGTCTCGACTATTCTTCAGGGAAGCTGGCGCCCCGATGATATTTGATATAACCATACAGCCATTGTGCGTCGAGACGGAGACATCCAATTTCAAGATAGTTTACGCCTGGGCTTTGGGGTCTTTTTGTACCAAACGAGAGAGGTAACTAGGGAGGGAAGGAGGAAATGTACACCGCAAGGACCATTTTTCGAGACTCCTCCAACTTACGAAATGGCTATCAGAGTGTGGGGCTTCATCCGTCACAGGCAGAGAAAAGGCACTCCGTCTAAACAACTCTGGCTTTATTCCGAGAAGCCGAGGTGCTCTTTAAACCAACCCACACCTTCAACAGGAGTTCGTGGACGATATACCTTCATATAATATAACCCCCTGACCACTAGACCCACAAACATATTAATACCCGGACTTCGAGACTACTACATCCGGCAGAATCAACCAAACATCGCATGTCGCCTATATCCTAAATATCTATGCGGGCTCCTGAAGCTGTCGCAGCTAGCTCATCATGCCATTTGATGCCTTTATTTCCCAACAGGACCAATAAGTATCTCTGGCTTTCACGGCACTTTTCCATGCAGCTCAAAAACGTCAACCGTCTAAGTAAGATGAGCGAATATGCCTTGAATGTTGCATTAATCTTTGAAACTTACATACTCTGTCAAGTGTCGCTATTAGGAACCACACATAGCAAATGCTTTTTTGTTTGTATCAATTCGTTGATTAAACTTTCTGACAAACGCCTGCTAATATAATAGGTTGCAAAGGTTGAGATACGTCAGACACAAACCCTGAGCCTTCCAAAACTGCAACTATTTATAGCGTGCGACTGACTTTCCAGGGCTTTTGGCGTCCACCTCGACACCGCTGCGCACGGGCCTCCGAGCCCACTCGGGGGACCTAAACATTTACAGGAGCTTATTTATGACTTAACCCTGGCTCAGGCTGTTTCAAGTTAACCTACCTTCACCGACGCTCACCGCAACGTTGCACCATTTCCTGAATTCCCCCACCCACCCCACTCCACCCCACTCCACCCCACTACACCCCACTATTGATGGATACCTTACGGAGGTCCCTTTCAAAAGTTTCTTCCTGCCAAGGCGCCATATAACGCCATGAAACCTTAATTCCGCAGAATCTTGCTAATCATTAATATATGAAAAATCATACACTTTGATATAACTCATTCTGAAAGGATTCAGCATTTCTGCCATTATAATATGGAGAATTCTGAGGACTGCTGGATTTCAGAAGACAAAGTCAACACAAAAACCTGGATTAATTAAGAAAATGAGGCAGCAGCAGCAGCTTTAATTCTATCTTGAATATAAATATTAAACTTTTGAAGATTGGAAATTGGTTATTTAATTTAATAAAACTTTTATTATCCTTTTTCATTGATGTGATGGATGTTAAATATGGTGAATCAAAGAAAACGTCTTTATACAAAGCTGTATTTGAGAACAGTGGAAAAGCTCTTCTAAGTTTATATTTTAAAGGTATTTTTTTTATAATAAGAAAGAGCTTTGTCATTGCTGGCTTTCTGAGACTGCTTCAGAAAAGATTGAATTTTTAAAGATTATTGATGTTTTAAATTAGGAATTGAAATTGGTTATGAAAGAGAAATGAGAAATAGAGAATGAGATGAGATGATTTAATCTTCATCAATTACACAGCATAAAATCTACATGAAAATAAAAATAGAAAACAGGCAATCTTTCCTGTGGTAGTGGTGATAATATAGATTGATATTGATATCAAATCAAAATCCTTATTTTGAACCTTTTTCTCTTTGTTAAAAAGTGTGAAAAGAATATCCAAGTATAATTGTTCAAAGAGGATAAAGCTTCTTTTCATGACCATTATATTTAACACTGAATTTATAATATATACAATGTTTGTTGAATGCTTTGGTATGGTAATTCCTCTGATCTTAACCAAATTGAACCCTGCTGGCCATGGATGAAGTGAATAACTACCTGTAAGAGGCCACCAAAAGAGTCAGGTAGAAGCTATTAAGATATGGAAGCAGTGCTGGAAAAATCTGTCTCAGGAGGCAATACAGACATGGATTGAGCAGATCCCTATTCATATTTAAAAGATTATAGAGCTAGAAGAAGGCAATGAATATAAAGAGGGCCATGGATAAAATGGGTGTATATTCTACATTAAGTTTGGTGGCGTTTTTAGTGTATTTAGTGGCAGGAAGAAACTTTTTGAAAGGTCTATACAATCATGCAAGATGAATTCCTCGCGAACCTGACATCCACCGACGTCAAATTGTATTTTTGATCATCTTGAAAGAACCCAAAAAGGGGGCGTAAGAGCCGCATCAGCTTTTGAGTAACTGTTGGTGAGTCCTCAAGCCCCTCTACTGTGAGAAAAGCAACAACAAGTTGAATGAGCAGACAGTGTGAATCTGCTTGAGTGTAGTAATGCTCCATCCCTATTACAAATCTGAGTAGAGCTGCTAAGTATGATGGTCAACAGTACAAGCAGAGGGTGATCAAGCGATGGGGCCTTCGCACACCATCAGGCACCAAAGATGATGTATATCACCCTCCTCCGGTTCTCCTGGGAGTGATATACGAAGATTTATGCTGATGAGAAGCAGTGAGTCTATTTCGCAGCTGGTATTCCCATACCTTTTATCTCTGGCTCCAGGCTGGTGTCACTTTTTTGACACTCAGGGAGGAAGGACAATGCAGCAGTTAAAAGGACTTTTAAAGTTTTGAGAAGCTCATCTCCTGTCAGTCAAACTTCTCCAACCCAGGGTCGTAAGAACTGTATGGTGAAAGTGCTGGGCAAACGGAAGCGGTTTCTTTCAGATGAAGATGGAGATCCCATTGTTTCAAACCGAGCAAAAGTAAGGGGCCATCAGATGTCTCGCTGTTTAAGGTGATATTATCACGTGATATAAATGATATTTCTGATGTGAATATGAGCTGCTTTTCCGGTTATGACCCTGATGATGATTTTGAATGCTCTGGTTATGGAAGTGCAGACTCAGAGAGCACCAATCCGGAGCCCTGAACAACAGAGTAGGTTGCGACAGTGACACCAGCGACGGAGATAACGCCGATAACAAAGATGACGACGATGATAGTGGATAGATATGGCAGTGATTCCACTACGACGATAGAAACTCCATGAAGCATGCGATTGGTGAGGAAGCATGTGTTCGCGCAGCACTCGGTGTGAAGTAGAACCGATCGTTTTGAGCCAGCTGATACAGTAGTTAGTTACTAAAGCTTTGCCCGTTTTCCCTCCCCCTTTCCAACCTTCTTCGAACATATTAAGCAGTGATCAATAGTGTGTATATACTTTGTACTTAGCAGACGTTTCCGAATAAAGAGCTTGCTTCAGGTTATTGGAGCTCCTCTATGAATTGGTCTAGTTAACGGAATCCTACTAACAATCAGATCACGAGACATCTCTCCTTCACCAACACAACGTAACTAACTATAGTTAGTTAAGCTAGCTCACTTGGGCATAATGTCATGTGTCGTGTCTGCACCAGGAGGGCTATATATAATAGAACTCCTCGTTCTCGATTTCTTCGTTTTTCATCCCATTCCCCCCTGGCCCGCGCCCAGTTATTAATGAGTCCACCCCCCTTTCCATTTCTCCGGGCTGTTCGGATTGTTTCTACTGTGCCAGAATGCTTTCCCCGCTTTTCGGTTTTCTGCCTACTATCAATGTTGAAACTAACAGCGGGATAAAACAGCTTCCTCTGATCTTGCGATAGACATCAACTATTGCGGGCGTTAATGGTTTTTTCCTTTTCCCTTGGCCGGGTGCAAGCTCCGTGAAAATTCCCCGAAATCAACCAGTGGATGCTATTAATGATGCCCCGGTTGTCTACGAACAGGATGGGTGCAACTCTGGTTCGAATTCATGAGTCTGCTGTGCTGAAGCGTGGAACCGGAGTCTCCCTAGCAGAGGCTCAAAATATGAAATTTTGTTCGAGCCAGGTCAAGGATACGCGTACCTGCCATTTACGATGCATGGGAAGAGCAGCCAAAATTTTGCAGTGGCGAAGGGCCCGTGTGTCGGCTATCTATCTCCTAATGAAGAGTACAAGTGGTAACTAATCCTGTTTCCAGCATTTTGGCCGACCCTCAGTGACCATGCTCGAGACTCTATTCATGCACAGCTTGCGGAATTTCTTCGCCAACTTCATGCCATCAAGATGGAGAAACCTGGCCTCGTTGGCAGTGGGGTTTTTCACTCGACCCACTCTTCACTGATTACGGCGCCGGCACAGCAGATGGAGTCGTGGTTCAATGAGCGCCTCCTTGTGTGCAAGGAATTCAATCGTGTTCCATACAGTCACCCTTGATTCTCTGGCAAATTCCACAAGCTTGTAACGTGCCATGTGGACGTTGCTGCACGGAACATAATCTTTGATGGTGATGAGGGAATGATTTGGCTGCTTGACTGGGCCCACTCGTGAGGTTACCCTGTCTATTTTCAAACAGCTATACTCCTGAGGACTGGGAACCCCGAATTCACGCAAGGGCTATTGAAACGTATTGACAATCACCTGGAGGAAGCTCGGGATCTACTGGTAGTTAGTTTTGCTTTGACAACAGCAGCGTGGTCAAAGGCAACTAGGCATATGCCGGACGAAAATTGAAAAAAAATGTGATAGATTATAGTTATGGGAATAGAATCTGTTGCATTTGCTAACATAGAGATCTGGTGCACGACCTCCCAAAAAAAAAACATTAATGGGAGGCTCCTGGGGTCATTCCAGTAATCTGAGCTGCCGGAAAGAGCTGGCTTTCAGAATAGCAAACTTGCTGAAGAGCGCTACGGGCTGCTTGCGTTTCACTTTCGCTGTCGGTTATTCGATTTTCTTGCATCAATGCCGCCACCTTATCCAGCCAAAAGCGACACCCTTGGCCCCCCCTCTGCGAACTTATATCGGTCATAATTCGCTGATTTGATGGCCTCCAGTATCGTTTGAGCAGTCGTTCCGAGGCAGAACTGTGGTACTGCACGTTTTGACGACGTGAGTTGAGATTGTGTAGTCGAGGCGCCTGACAACGAGGCATGCAGGCGCAGCTCCAGGTCCAGTAGGGCTTAAATCGAGGCAACTTGACGTGATTTGTGGGTGGGGAGATACACCACCCAGTGGTTTTGGCTTTTTTTTTTTTTTTTTTTTTTTTTTTTTTTGGGAGGCACTCGAGATGTTGTAATGTGCAGCCGCTTTTATGATGCCAATAGGAATTGTCAATGCTGCAGATAGGCTGGACGGAATAGAAACAATCGTGGTTGAGAGACGCGATTGATAAAGCAATGGATATACTAATTAATAAGACTAACTGAGCAATGGATTGCAGAGGAGCATTGACTGAAGTGTATTTATACACCCATTTCTGAGATGAGAAGGCTTTCTGAGATGAGAAGGGAGTTGGCGTTTGCCGTCCATAGCGACAGATAAGTGCTGTCTCATTGGAACCAGCCATAGCCAGAGACAATTAATTAATTGGACAGCATATTATCCTCACTGCTCGACAGCAATTTCGCGAGCGACTGTCCAAGGCTGTCAAGTTCAAATCTAACAATGCACCGTCAAGGAGCGGGGCAATGCATCAACAGGATGCATATACAGGTGGCTTTCCCCTCTCGCTATTACCATGCATTCCGATGAAAGGCCTGACCTAATGTGGGCTTGTGTGGAACGGGTTAGCTTCCAACGTTGAGCACTCCCACGCCTAATTTTTATGTTCTTCCTCCATGACCCAGGCTTAGATTTCCGGTCCGTGCCGCTCACCTTGAAGGAAGCCCACTGAGACCCCTCGGGACGCGAGCAACAAGTCTCCCAAGCTTCCAAACTGAAGACAATGCGTATGGGACGATGCTTTTCACATTCGTACGCATACGCTGCGAATTAACTATACCCAATTCTTGTGTTATTCGCTTTATTAGTCTCTGTTAGTACTTTAATTGGGTTTTTGATCTCTTCGGCCGTTGCCTGGACATTGAGATTGTCAGGCGGACCTCACCTCGGCGCCAGGTCCACCGGCTCTCCACCTCGCATAGCAGGAATCGGTTCTTGTGACTGTTGAGCGCGGTGGTAGGACAGGAGCAACAAAACTTCCGCACTCATTGATGTAGACTTAAGCAAATTTCAACCACGAGTGAGCTGGCGGGAGGTTGGAGGGCTACTGGACGGCCTGTGGATCACAGAGATTTGTATATGGAAGCCATGCTATTGTTAACAAAGTACGGAGTATCAATCAGTCAGATCATCTGTTTCTCTAACAGTGCCTTCCTTGGTCTACCCGGTTCTTCGTTGCCACTCTTCCACGGTCAGTTGGCAGCCGGTGGAGTTTTACCTTGCCCGCCTCGCGGAAAGGGGGGATAACTCCTCTGCTTGCGGTGATGGTCAGCAGGGGGAGGCTGCTGCCGAATTATCTTTGGCCGCTTTCGGTTTGCTCTTCGGGACCGCCGTCATTTGTACCAGTCCTGTCGATGCAGTCATATCCACTATTCTCTTGCGGAGATAGTGCTGCTTATCATCCTGCATGATGCTCGAATAAGAAGGCCTGCTGAGAACCAATCATTCCATGCCCTATCTGTTGGTTTCAGACGTGCCAACTCGAAAATCGGGAGGAATATGTCCAGCCATCAAACCAAAAGCTTCTCGGACCTAAGCAAGGACACCTTGAAAATGATTGTGGATGTATGTTTTGCTCACGGCGTGTTTTGGTATAATTGGCCGCTTTCTCACGCACATCTTATCCCATTCGACATACAATAGGGCTGGCGCGGCTATCCTCATCTCCATCAGCATCATCCAGAATTTTCTGCCATGCCTTTGGTGATTGACATGCAAAAAGAAATCCATATTGAATCATTTAAACTTTAGAAAAATGGACTTTGATAATGCTGAAGAGTAGAGCCAGCCAGGGGATCTCCCAAACTTTAAACTTCCTGATGTTGATGAAGATGTTGGCCACATGCTGGTCCATTAGTTATCTGTACACTGGTTGTTATTAGACACTTAAAACCCAACAGTATTCTTGTCCTACACAGACACTAGGATACAACAGAAGTGTTCTTACATACTTCACTGCATGACACTATGGTTGGAAGGGTTGGAACTGCATGCAAAGAATAATATTGGAAGGCTTGACAGTGAGGTATCTGTATTCAATACCTTGGCCATTGCATGTGAAGTGTATTCAACAATCCCTACAGATGAACAGTAGTTTCTGTAGTGTATAGAGAAGAGGCTTGACATTACTTTTGGAACAGATGAGAGTCTATTTCATCAAAACCAAAATTTAGATGATTTCAGCAATGTTCCAGACTTTGATAAGCTTCTTGTGCAGAGCAAGGTCAAGATGTACTCTGGAAAAATCTTGGTGATTCAAGAAGCAAAAGTCAATACATTAACTAGAGATCAGTGAGATGGGAGATGAAAGGATCCATGGTGAAAGCAAGGGAGAAGAGAAATATTTGACAGGCAGATTTGATATTGTGGAAGAGGTTCACAATGGCACCAGGTCACAGATTTCTAAAACTGAAGAATTGAATACCCTAACTACACCCTCCAGGGCCTGTGAGGTTGGTTGTCAGTTGACAAAAAAAACTGAAGCACCAACTACTTCTCCCTGTTGATTGGGTGCCAAGGATGTGGGCAAAAAAGAGAAAACAGTTGAATCAGAACGCTGAGCTGGTATCTGTTGATGTACCACCTATTAGAATGCTAGTTATTTTGGGTGTACGGTTGTGTATACGCTATGTTTGATTTTAGAATTGTGAATTTTTTTGAGGCGTGTATTTATCAATTCCCTGGCATGCTGTGCAGGCGGTGGAAATAGAAACATGGTAGTAGGAATTTGTACCACCACGTGTCTTCATGCAAATTCTTATTCTTGTCATCATCATTGACAGTGATTAGTTGATCTGTTATGTCCGTGAGAATTCCAGAAAACACACCCAGGGCTTCAGAGAGCACCTACGTTGACTGTCTCTGGTGTGGAGAGCCTAGGATTACGGTAACTATCTAGTAAGTTTACTCTAGATCCCACGCTTCGTCGCCCCAGCCCTCGTTGTTAAGAATTCCGGGGCCCGGTTGAGCGCTCTGGCTTTCACTGCGGGGACTTCTACGGATGCTTGCATGCCAGGCAACATTGGTTCAGATGATAGCAGGTCGCATATTGATACGGGGGACTCCTCATCATAGAAGAGACGTGAAGGGGGATCATCATCACAGCCCGCATCATTGTGATGCCTGTTCTCTGTGCCCTCTTCCAGCATCAAGGCTTACTGATTTTTCATGGGAATCTGCTCGTTCCGCACACGTGGGGGTATTGGTCGGAAATCCTTCTCTTGACATGTGCTGTTGACTGTGGTGGCTGTCTGCACTCCCGAGCAATTTTGCTTGCACTTCGGGTGTGGGGCACACAGAATCGACTTGGGAACGGTCTTGGAGGATATTAGGGCCCCTTTGTCACGGGTATATGGGATAAAACAGATAACTGACTGGGGGATATCCAAGCAGCATGAGAGGTTCTTTATGATGCCAATTGTGCTTTTCCAAACTTCTGCAGCTTTCAACCTCGCCCCAGAGGGACAAACTAGGGTTAGCCTCCAAGAAACCTTCACACAACTCATCCCGGATCAATGAAATATTCAGGTGCAATATCATGCAAACATGCGTCATTATAGAAGCCCCGCATAGACATGACGTGCAGAGAAAATCCAGCTGACCTGAACTTCTTTTCATAGCGGTGGAGGAGCTGTTTTAACCAGTAACTAGTGATTTATTTATTCAGGTTCCGCAGTCCCCTCACCTAAGTTGTAGGTATCCATATCTAATAAACAACAACAGCTGATAGGAGAACAGAGGGAGAAAGGGGGGAAAGAAAGAAAAGAGGCTTAATGAAACCTGTGCTCAGGCTCATACCCAACATGCCCGAAGATATGCATAGATGCAGACACCATCTTCCTACCCTAGAGAGAGGTGGGGCAATACTGAGAGGGATGGCTTAAGGAAAAATTAAAGAAGGCAACTCTCAGAATATGGAGAAGATGAGGCTTAATATGCTCTGCATCTCTTCCTAATCGGAAGACATAAGGCAACCCAGTTCTTCTGAATCCTTTGTCCTCATTACTCTCCATCTTCTCCTCCGTATTTTCCTCCCACTGTTCTCCCGTGCCAGAAGTTCCCCAACGATTTCCGAAAGAATAGGTATTTCAATAACTAGGTGTTATAGTATTGTTAATGAAAGAAACTGGTACGTGCGATGCATGTTGGGAGGGGCATTCGTTTGTGCATGGCTTAGAAACTTTACCCTCTTCTGCAACCTTGCCTAACTATTCTCCTTAATTTTGTGGATAGCTACATGTGGAATAGCCACATGAGCAACTCGATGTTAGATGGGCTAATTGCTGTGGACTGGGCAGAAATGGATGCGGCCTGATAGATAACTACGGCTGTCAGGTGTTATCCGGCGCTCCAAATTCCATGTAGCGGAGGGGTGAAGTATTACGTCAGTTATCGTCTTGTATATGCCCTGCAATGGTGAGATAAAAAAGGCAAAGAGATTTTAATGGAGGATGAAATGCCAAAGGGACACAATGAAAGCCGTATAACCGGTGGTGGAATGTTGAACATGCCATGCAATGCCACATCGTAAAGGGAGAACTTAGCTATGACCAATAACTAACTATCATCCTTTAAAATTCCGATGTGGTAAATTGACCCACCACACCCTGAAAATCCATGCTTATGTCTGTTCTATGCCCTGCCCGAAATGTCCACTGATTGTAATGGAAATAAAACAACAGTGGTCGAAGACCTGAAAGTTAACGGAAATCAGAAAGTGCAATGAAATAAACAGAGGGTAATAAAAGAGACCTAATATAACCAACAGGAAACGGGTATTTTAAGAAATCAGAGGGTCAAAACTAGATGACTAGCGACGACAAAAATAAGATAAAATAAAATAACAACACAGAAAGAAGCCATGGTTACCAAAAGAAAAAGAAAAGAAATTGCATATTCCGCCCACTTGCGTGGATCTCTAATTGAAAACGCCAACAGCCCTAGGGAAAATGTATGCGTGAAAAAATCGCCCGGAATCCAAGAAAATTTGATGAACAGACGGAGGGTTTGTAGGAAGGAAAAATAAACAAACCGCACATAACAAGAGCATACAGGGTTAAGGTATCCGTTCGTCGGATGGGTAAGAGAGTAGATTGTGCGTTTATTAAAAGAAATAACATAAAAACAGGAAACCGTTTTCCTAGCCGTGAACCAGTCTTTAAAATAAATTAGGAAGAAAAGAGAGAAAAAAGTTAAATATTTGCCCCTCTAAAGCGTGGTGATAAAGCGTTATAGTCGAGAATGAGATCCACGATATCATCAAAGTTCGATTGTGCGGGTATTATGTGTTCCCTGGTTGGTTGGCGTTGTCGGGGGGGATTGAGAGAGAAGAGATGTTAACTGTTCCTCAGAACTATCTCTTCGGAGGAATCCATGTTGTTCGTCATAGCAACCTTCTTCGCACTCAGCTATGCAGGTCTTTTCCGAACCAATGACCTCTTTTTGGTCGTCCTCCTCGATCCAAAAGCTTTCAACGGCTCCTAATAAACTAACGATGCCGCAAGCCCACCAAGCGAGGCCCGAGTATCCCCATGCAAGTCCCTTGGAATGTAGGTAGCCTGTCACAGTCGGCCCAAAAGCACGGCTTAGACTTGCAGTGGAGGCTGCAACGCCATTGATCGAACCCAGCACCATTGTAGAGGAGGCGGAGTTAGCGAGTAAGATGTTCAGTGAAGGAAAGGCAATAACATGCAGCGTTATCTTGGCAACCAATGCCGCATAAACGGCGGATATCTGAAGGGAGCTAGAAAGCAATACCAGGTATGGAACAACCAAATAGAGAGCCGGCCATATGCAGAGGACAATACGGTAGGCCGAGAGGGGTCCGAAATGGCTTACAACATAGGGGAAAAACCAAAGTTGTGCCACCATTGAATAAATTCCTTGAACTGCAAGCATGAAGCCAATTTTCTTTGTTGACAGAGCCATCCCCCCGGTAAATTTGAAAGGAGGCTCAGCTTTGACGTCTGAGACTGGTGTGCTCAAGAAAATTGGCATTAGCTGATCAAATGAGACACTATGGCTATTAAATGGTTAGAATGTCGTCCGCATTATGCCTTCAAGCCAGAATAATAACAAACTTACTAGGCGAGTATCCCATAACTCAAGATGATAAAAACAATCTTTGGCGTAAATGCTTTAGAAAAACAATGGCTCTGTTTTGATGACTGGCTGAGATTACAATTTTCTCGGGTAGGCACCGGTGGGACTATACCGGAGGACAAGGGAGGAGAGTGTTCCGTGTTTCGATCTCCAGGTGGAGGTGGTTGGTTGTCTAGAAACTGGATTTCATCGTACTGAATTGGAGATTTATATGTCTCTTCGGTTAATTTAGTTGGGGCTAGTCTATCGCAGAATAAATGAAGAAGCCAGCTCCCTAGCTCAATACCTCTGTCGCGGTTGAACTTCTTCTCCGAATGGGTTTCTTGCAAGAATAGAATACCAATGGTAATTCCAAAGCATAGAATAACAACGCACACCAAGTTAGGAAGCAGAAACGGATACCGGTCAAATACCGTATTACGGAGAAAGAACTGTGGGTAATGATCGCACGGTTGGGCCAAAGCTCCACCCATTATCGGTCCAACAATCGACCCAAGACACCAAACAAAAGGCATGATGGAGTAAGCTCGTGGTTGATGTTTCTTATCTGTGACAAGCTCCGCAACCGTCGTTTGTAGGACGCCTATATTACCGTTGAGAAGGCCTCCGAGAGCACGAGCAATTAGGGCAGCTGGGAGATTCGGTGAAAATCCAAATGCGACCATGCTAATGGCGGTTCCAACCAGGCCGAAGATCAAGACAGGCTTTCTACCGAAATTGTCACTCATTCGGCCCCAGAAAACACCAGTTGAGAATTCAGCAAAGGTAAA
Source organism: Paracoccidioides brasiliensis (assembly GCF_000150735.1). NCBI lineage: Eukaryota > Fungi > Ascomycota > Eurotiomycetes > Onygenales > Ajellomycetaceae > Paracoccidioides > Paracoccidioides brasiliensis. The sequence continues at coordinate 2,409,518 of NW_011371358.1, forward strand.
GGCTGAAGTTACTGCGCCAGCATACAAAGCAATCTTGCGATCATCGTCGGTGACCTTGAACGAAGCAACCATGTAATAAACGTAAGGGAACACCGACATGAAAGCAATAGGCTCACATATTCGACACAGTGCTGCATACAGAGTTAGCACAAATAAATATCTTCCGAGCAAGGAAGACTACCATGACATCGAGCGAAGTAAAAGACGGAAAGGTTGCAACTTCACACGTACCTAGCACGAAGAGTTGCTGTGATGGAAACTGGCCATCTCCACCTTTCGCAGTAGTGCCTCTTTTAAAGACTGAGTGCAAGTATCTCCGCATCTCGTCACTTCCTCGAACGGGAAGAAAGACTTTAATTTTGATGGATATATGACGAGAAATGAAATTTTGTTATTGTAGATGTGTCTCCCAGTTGCGGATTGACAGAGAAATGATGGGTAGAATGCCAGAAAAGCAGGGAGCTAGCTTCTGCGGACTAGGTGTGGTGGACCTTTCTCAGTTCCCAAAGCCCTGAGCTGCCACCGTTACTTAATCTTGGGCATGGGCATGGGCACCAATCACCGGTGCTAATTTGGGCTATAGTTGTGAACTATGTTGCTCAGTTCTCGAGAAAGAGGCCGGGTAACAAGTGGATAAAATAGATATGAGAAGAAAGTTGCCCAAAATTGAACTTCTTGAAGCTAGAGCTGGAAGCGTCCGTGTGATAGATTCTTTATGAGAGAGTAAAAGCTGAGCTGAAAGAATAAGATATATGCCTGCAAGTCTGAATGGATATGGAAACAGAAAAAATAATCAGGAAATAATCCGATCTTTGAAGAAACAAAGAAGAAAGAAGATGTGGGGAAAAAAGTTGGCTCCCATTAAGTCGGGAGGCAACCCTGAAAGATAACGGAAGTGATGCATAGCATTCTTTTAAAGCTTCCCAGACGATCGGGACAGGGCAACATGGAATAAAATCGTCCCAGACAATAACAAATAAAGCCGATATTAGAGGTATCTAAAAGGCGCAGTAAAACTAAACATGTGGGGGGGTGGGGTGGGGGGAAAAGGGCGGTGGAAGGACGATATTTTTTTTATAAAAAAAATTCATATCTTCGAGTGCTGATGGAACAAGAAGGGCTGCGTCATAGGGAGAGGGTAATGAGATCCCAGTACGAAAGTGCCGTACTAGAATAGCTGGGGGTTTCAGGCACCCGTTGGAGATGGTCCCAACCATTCCCATGACAGGATGAGAGGACGGATTTTGCCTTATTGAGGTGGGTTTGACATTGGCATATCGGGCAGGGTTGGAACCATAACTCAAACTTAGCCCCTTTCAAATCCTTCTAATCCATTAATTAATTAGTAGCAAACCAAAGTGGATACCTCAGCAGCCCATCTCTCCCCAAGATGGACCTAAATTAAAATTCCTTGAATCCAGTAGATCCGTGGGACCAAGCCCAAATATTGGGGAACATGAGAAGTGACAGGTGGGCAAGGACTTGGGAGCATCTAAATACACGCTATATGAGGCGTAAGGCAAGGAGATGGTATTTTAAAATATTATCACACCCTCGGACAGATAATTAAGTTACGTTGTGCGAACTATTATTTCGCCGGTTTCCATTATTTCGTACTTATTCAATCACGCGTACGGACTCCGGAGTGTGTCTAGAAGGCCCTTCGATATCTGAATTAGCAACTCGTTCAAGGCCGCGGTTGGCAAACAGGCAAGATCATCTGGCAAGGCAAACAGCTTGTCAATATCACAAACCCGAAGCTATATGAAGTCAGGACCACTCCAGTCGGATACTGTGGTGTCCACACCGTCATCAGCATTATTTGGCATTTGGGTAGTCATTCGTGCACTTTCATGGGCTGGACAGTGGACTAAGTACTATGCTGATCATTAGACAGAAACAAGCATAATGGTTCGCAGCAGAACTTGCACACCATTGGGTACACTCCAGAAATGATCCAGGAAATCACGATGACAGGTTGAAAGAACGCTGGGGTGGCATAATAAGGCAAAAAATATAAATAATCAAATAAATAAAATAAAACAAAGAAAAGGTAAAAGAAAGAAAGAAAGAAAGAAAGAAAGAAAGAAACCCGAGCCAGTGACTCGAGAACGACAAAGTGTTGAAGAGCCTGGAAAATAAGGGACTTGCGCGAACAAGCTTGGGGCAGGTGACTCTTGGAAGTTTTGCGGCGCCTAACTATCATTGCCACAGAGTCATAAGCGTCAGGCATCGTATAGTTACCGACAATCTGGATAGAGCCGTTTTGATGAGAAAAAGCAAATCTCACTGTGGAATTGACCCTGGGATGATTCCGTATCCAATAATAATAACACACCAGTGTAAGCCCATGTATCTTGATGAGATTTGTTGCCCATTGGCCGAAACAAAGCCACGGTAGCGCAAAAGGGTTTATCGCACCCTACCGTTATCAATGGAATATTCTCACAATGATGGGCCGTTATTAATAATATTAATTTCTGTGACACAAATTATTAACAACATATCACCCTTTCTCTAATTATTTTGTGTACTCAACCTTTTCCTCTTTTATACATAGCAGCTTTCTTTCTTCTCAGATCATGATTAGAAGGAAAGCCCGCACTTACACAATTCCCTGCCCCTGGTTTGTGACAAGATATGGATGGCATCCCCGGATGTATCGTCCCATTGGGGCCGAACCGTAAAAAATTCTTAAATGGAAAAGGAATGGCAAAAGCTGGGTATCTGATCAAGTCTCATAAATAATGGACTATATGGAGTAAACTCAATCAATCCTTCATGGGAATAAAGCAAAACTGGACTTTGCGAAAAATCGATTTCAACCACACCACACACGAAGACATGGAACGATTGTTTCCTCGGTGAAATTGGAGTTAACTAGAGCGGTTGTTTGTGTAGGCATCACCAAACTTTGCTTAGCAGTTGGGCTTCTCCATCATAAATCAAAAAAACGACAAGATTCATAAGAGTCAATGGATAACGCAGGCTGTGCGCCGATTTCCTTCACGTCTATATACTGAGGGAAAGATTAACTATTTCTCCGTCAGCTAATGTTGTTGACCAAGCAGAGGGTGGCGTTGTCCTGAATATGAACCCCCTAATTTGCCAGTCGATATTCTCCAGAAGACCCCAGTCAAATAATAACTTTAGAATGATAGTATCCGCTTCCCCATCCAGAAAGGGAGTGCGGAGGATGGTGTCGTCATCGCAGTTCTCAGTTCACACTGGAAACTGTCAGGGTGGAAGCTAATTGATCCAATTGGGCTGAGGTTCTGTTCTTTGGAATCTTTTCGCCTTAAAACCACGATAATAAAATTTAGTGATTCGAGAGAGCGACCAGTTAGTTAGGGCCTGTTTTACCCTAGTTAAGAACCTGGAAGGGTTTTGAATCGACAATTGGGTAGTGATTCTGATGAACCAGGGGGGCTGTTTCAAATAGTCCTGGATCCACAAAAATGTTCCCGTACATGGACATTAAAACATTATTATTATTATTATTATTACTTATTTAACGCCTGGAGGCACGTGATCAGCTGACTAAGAATAGTCTGCCGTCGCGGCCACAGCACCTCCCTAAGGGTATCAGGCGTGCCAGCGCAGCAGCTAGTCTGCTGCCTGACATGTCTAGTCGGCCGAAGCCCTCTTGAGAGTCTATGTACAGAGTAGCCCCCGTCCTGGAGGTTCTGAATGGCGTAGTAGCCGAAGATTACGGGACTGAGGAAGCCAAGGGCTTCTAGGGTGGTGTGTAGGGGTGATGAGAAATGTATATAAGGAGCATAGGAAAGAGAGAGGGGGAGGGAGAAGTCGGATGTTGAACAGGTTCTAGTAGCGGCGTTGGATGTCGATGAAGAAGCGGGTATTAGTGCACCAGGTAGAGAAGGTCGTAGCTCCTCTTACTGTGCTGAGAAGCCAGTCAATTGCTTCCTTTGGTCCTCGGCATGCTTCAGGGGTTTTAATTCGTTCAATGTTCCGGCCTTTCCAGCAAAAGAAGAAGTGCTCGGGGGTCTTATCTCGGCCGCAAGAGCAGGTGAGGAGTGCGTCGTCATGTGCCCATCTGTGATGATAGGCTGCAAAGTCACCGTGGCCTGTTCTAGCTGCCAGCAAGTGGCCTAGGTTCCTTCGGGGGAGAGTGAGCTCAGGGGAGGGTCCTTTTGGCATTGGGATATTGAGGTCCTTGTATCGTGATGTGCTATTGGAGCTCCAGTATTGTTGCAGTGAGGCATTGAAGCGTTCTTTAGCATAGGATTTGGCCCGCGCCAGGGTCAGAGTGCGGCGAGTGCATTCCATTGTGCAGGCTGACTTGGCCGCAGCATCTGCGGCATCATTGCCTGGAATCCCAGCGTGGCCGGGGCACCATCGAACATAGACCCGTCTCGGGCCGGCTGGACCTGGGCCCTGTTTTGTCCAGGACCTGCGGAGTTCGTTGAACTTAGCAAAGGCGAGAAAAGATGTTTGTGTGGGCGTGTCTGTGTGGAGTCTTATTGCAGCCTCTTCATTGTCTAGAGCCACTATAATGTGCCGTGCGAACATAGAGAAGGGGTTCCGTAGCGCTGCCTCGAGACCGGCAACTGCTGCAAGCACTTCGGCATCAAAGACCTCGGCGGTGCGGCCCAGAGGCAGCTTACCAAGCTCCAGAGATTGATTTGTTCCTCGGTATAGACAGTAGCCTCCGCCTGAAACTCCTTGGCTGTCTTTGGAGCCATCAGTATATGTGATGAGATCGAGGGGGGATACAGCTTTCTGAAGCCAGTTTTGGAAAGCTGCTGGTCCTGTGGACATTAAAACATACTCCGTACATGAAATCAATTCTTTGTGAATGAGCACATGATCTTTCTCAGATGACAGCTGCTGCTAAATTTGATCACTTGAGCTCTCTGTTTGATAGCTGAATATAAATTGGAGATTGGAGAGGAGATCGCCACAGAATGCATGATCTGTCGGCAGTTTCTTCACGTTCCTTGCTCCATCCATACCTAAGTCCCAAAGCCAGCAATAATAATGATAGTATTGTTTTTTGGCACCAGTTAAAATCGATGGGCAATATATCAGGTAATGAGCTGTACTTGTATTTGCTTATACCCAAAAAATCCCATTGATGTATATTCTGTATCCATGGATGGTCCCGATCAACATCTCTGGATATGTATGCGGGATTGCTGGCGTATTTAAAATCCGTGAAAATTGAATCCACATTAAGAATCCAGATTTCTAAATGGAGATTCGGTCGGGTTTTTTTTTTTTTTTTTTTTTTTTGGAATTTCTTTTTGAAAGCGTTTGTTCCAAAGCGTTGTGATCGAGAAATGCAACTTTGGGTAATCGATTTCTTGTGCATGCATGCATTGTGAGCCACCTAGGCCTGCATATGTGGGATGCAAACGTGAAGTCATGGCGCACGTATATGGCCTGACAATCAAGTTGAAGAACTAGAAGCAACGTTGCCGCTGCAACGACGCAGCGTGCGTGAAATCCGAGTTGGGGGTTGGCAGTGATGCACCGCGGACACCACAGCGCTTATTTATTGGAGGCTCTCGTCTAAATTACGAGACGATAGTTATAACGTTAACTATCGGCTTGGCACACCCTGCAAAAGATTTTCTGATCATTTCACACCGCGATTATAACTGACTAGTTAATTAGTTAAATCGCTCAGCTACATGTACAGTACAACTTCCACCAGCTGGAGCCTTGGGTGAGAATAACTAGGAAGCGAGAATAACAGATAGCACACAAGTGGCTGTCCTCATCTGTGTGAGTGGGGATCGAGGAGTAAAATCAACATGCCGGCCTTTTAAGACTGGCAGGCAAGTCAAATGGATGATAGATGGATAGATGGAATTCACGAGCGAGGAAAATTTAATTTGCCAATCACGAGCCAATGGGATCGTTGCCATGGAATCATGGATCCCAGATAGATTCGGGGGTGCTGTCCCGGTTGATCCCTGAAACGAACTAGAAAAGTTGCCTGACCGTCTTTGCCTTTGATACACGTGCTGACTTGTGAGCAAGGTTGATTCACACAGGCACTGGATAATATTTAGTGGTGAAGAAGCAACAGATCTTACATGCCCTGGTTCTGGGTTACCACAAAGTTGACAGGGAAATTAATTCCGCTGATTTGTCTGTCCGCTCGCTGTGCGCCTGAGGCGTTATCCGCCGCTCTTACAAAATTACAACAGCGATGATCCTGGATAGGCTGCTGATAACCCGCTCCAAACGACGATGCAGCTCAACACGGCTCTGAAACAATTTCACTTTTGAATAGGAAATATTTCCTCTTCTTTAAGATGAACAGCTAATATCTGTGTTCCTATGACTTTTAGTTTAATTCATGAGAATACTACTCGACTGCAACATTCTAACTACGAAGGTTATAATTCCAACTCATGTTGGCGATGCGTCACAAGGGGGTATTTATTAGAATAATAAATTCCCTGGTCAGCTACACAGATAGTTAGTCAACCTGCTTTGCCTACATCAAGCCTGCCCATTTGACCAGTGCAGTTCATTTGTAAATATCCAGATTTCAACGAGGGTGTGTTGTTGAAGAGGAATGGATTCAAATGCGTTGATCAACCAATTAAGATATGTAATATCATATCTTAGGCTAGCAAATATTCTATTTAACGCCACGTTTGCGTTGTTTCGTCGCAAGATATCATTTGTGACTGGTGCACAAATATCTCCTCGAGGCGGTGAGCTGTTAGGATTTAATCATTTGAGTGTAGCATAAGATCATCAGTGCCCACTCTTCCACCAGGATAACTAGAAAACATGGAAGGTATTCGCACGCTCGGACGATTACGAACTAGCCTCTCACCAGGTAACTAACTACATACATTACCGAGCAGGAAATGGACAACATTTTCCACTCTCAAAGCACAAGTTTGTGTGTTACAGCGAAATTATCATGGAAGGGCGTCGACTAGGTACGCCATCGCGGGTCGGGGGGCAAAAAATTAAGCATAATTGTTTGCTACAATAATCTCATATCAACTTAGACAGGCCGTCCAGCATGCCTTGAGTGTAAAAATTGGTCGATGGGGCCGCCAAGAAACGTCCCGTCGATCTCTTGCACTGACAAAGGGAAAAGATAAATCTTCAAGTTGGTGCGTTAAACAAAAGAGATCGCAATTCAGCTCCGGGCTTCGATGGCTTTTCTCATACAATATTTTCCAACTATCATACGTCAAACTGCACGGCCAGCTCGGTTAGTTACTGTTATCCCTGGGAGATCTCAGATACAACAAACTAAGAGGGATTTTAGGTTAGAGTGTAGTTAATGCGCCGTTCAAAAGAACGCATGTGATGTTCTTTGAAGCATTGGAACCTCAGCTGCTTGAAGGACTCAAAGCTCCTTGGTCTCAGGAATATCAGTCAAGATCCAGTAGAATATGGCCCAGCTAAGCCTTTAATCGCACCAGTCAGGAACTGATATTTTTCGGTCTTGAAAGACGTCGTCGACTCCGTTTGATGTTGGTAACTCTCCTCAAAACCTTAAGTTTTCTCGGGTGCGGGATCGGGTCCCGCGGTGACGGTCTCAGCTATGGGTTAGTGGGTCATGTAGGGGTGTTTTTATCTCCGGTCAGGGGTTGATCCTGTTCATGTATGTATTGATGTACCGTGCAGGTACTAGTGGGAGTATCTACGGCGTAAGAAGTTGTATTCTGCATGAGAATGGTATTATTAGCCCGATCCGTAGTCCTTAACTATCTAACGTTACTGTTATGTCAGCTCAGTTCATCGTACGAGGAATGATAGTTAATCTGTTATTTTATCCTGTCAGCTAGTTAACCGTGCATCCAAAGCTTTGTTTCGGCAAAGCAACGGCATACAATGGCTGTTGAACTTGATGATTTCCTGGGAGTTTAACCGTCCTTAAAGTCGAGAACCACCGCGCTCATTTGTCATTGAGACTCTGCCACCCAAGGTGAACTAATCTTGCAGAGTGGCATCTTCATTCGCTATCGTTTCCCTCCGCCAATCATCACAGCTCCTCCACCCGCTGAAATTCCGCACATTGAATCCACCTCCCGATGTTCCGTCTGGGCCCCAAAAATGAACATTATTGTCTCCATCCATAGCTAAACTTTTATGCCGCCTCAGGCATAAATAGCATTGCTATTAATTAGAGAGAGGGAGCCAAGTTCTTTGTGTGGCTTATATTGTGAGTCAGTGACGTGAGGCCATTGACCATCCCTAGTAGATTAGTCTACCTGCACCTCCACCCGTGTATGAACTCCAGCAAACCGCTGCGCTGTGTACTGTGATTGCGATATCACGCCAGTAATATATGTTTATCGTCACAGCATGTGAAATTCCCCCTCCCTGGAGTTGGTACCCTATTCTTAGGATTAAGAAAACAACTGCCGTGGGGTCAATCTCTCCGGTTTTATAGGTTTCAGGATGCTAAACAGAGGGATTGAGCGGAGGGATGTTCCTAAACCTTAGAGGAATATTTGAGCCAACACCAGAAACTGTGGTGTATCCGAAAGAGCAACAGAAGAGTGGGGATAAATCAGCCCACCTGACGTGTATCAGTTGCTCATGGAAAAGGGCGGGAGTTGCCCATTCAAGGTTATTGAAGAATTGACTGTGCGAGGTCTATATGGCTGGGATCTCATGCATGCCCCAATGTTATCATGATGGTTATGGGCGTCGAACAACAAAACTTTGCTCACAGCAGGCTTTGAAGGGGTTTGATATAACTACATGTTTGAAGTTTTAAATTGAATACTCCACACCTCCTCCTTAAGCTGATCCCCGCATGGCTCGGGGTGATTCAATCCTGATGAATTACCAAAACCTGGAAATGAGTTGGCTGCGTGTGGCTGGATGCTCTGGTTTAGCTCCTGCAGATTTTCTGAAGAATCTTAACTGGTAAAGGCAAAGTGAGTCGCACTCCCCAGTTCTCCCTGAGGTCTGTGCTGAAAAGTTCGTTTGCCGAATTGGCCGTGCACACGTCATTGAGCCTACAGGAAGACTCTGCTCATTATTCTGATCGTTATACATCTGTCTTTAACTGTCGTCGTCCTTCGGGGGTTCGCTCATACATCCAGGCAGAACCCCCAGTAGCATTCCGCTTGTGTGAGGGCATTAATGGCAGCAGCAATCTGCTGTAGACACAATCCCGCCATAAATATTTTACGGGCCTCTGAAGTCTTTGTGATCCTGATCGATTCAGCGTCCCACAGATTGGGGTCAGTGGCTTAGAGGCGATTACGCCTCTAGATATGATTGGCTCGGCTCACAACATCTTCCCGGATAGCATCTTGCAAGCTTATGAAGCCTGCAGATGGTCCGTGACAAGAACTGCCTGGCTGACGATAGATTGGCATCTTTCCCTGTTCTGGGAACACCGAAACCACTATTAGAACAGCAACCTTCACTGTGGAGCCCAGCATGGGATGATCAGATCTGATGGAAGAATAACAATAATAATTGAAAAAGAAACTAAACTCAAAGGCGAATAACTTCTATACCGAGAGGAGGGGAAAGAAATAACCAGGCACCCCCTACCGTCCCAAGGCTGGCTTCTCCTGACCTACCATTCATAATTGCATCCCATTGACATGTTCCCAATAGCGATGCAATATCTTATGTCCTTTCATTTCCCGCGCGAACAATCGGTCATGGCCCAATATGTCAACGTCACCCCCATTTCTTCCGTCCCTTCATCCCTGTCTTCCCTCTGGGCCAGGTCCAGTACAGTATCCAGCGCGGACTCCGAATATCTTGCCGATCATTCAAACATGCAATATTGAGGTTACAGCCTGCGAGGAACTAGATCTCTTAGGCCGGCAATATATTGCATTCCGAATTCAATTGAAGCCTGCCGCCAGAGCAGCAAAAACTATGTAGCAGTGTCCATTGACAAATAGGAGAAAAGTTTCAGCTGCACTCAATGCAGAATCATACATTATCTGTACTTGTATTTAAGATGAAAACATAACAAATTTTAAGAATGATAACAACATGAAAACTTGTCTCTTCAGTCGGACTGGTTCTTATAAGAGATGTCGTTCGCCCTGTTATGTCAACATTCTAGAAGCCTTCCAACCTTGGCGGAGATTCCAAGCTAAGTCACGTGGACAAGAACCTCAGCTCTTGAAATCTTTACGTCTTCTCTATCGGAGAGCGAAGATGAGTTGCATTGAAGATTATCCCACAGCTCGACTAGGCCGCCATGAGGCTAATTACGAGTGCTCAAGCTATGAAATCGACTCCAATGAATCGCACCACCCATCATTGCGCGTCCAGGGCTGGGGTATCAATTCTAATCTAACTCTGGGTCGCTCGTACTCAAGACGAGTTTATAAAGGAAAATGAACTGGGGGAGCGGCGTGTCGCATTTAAGACAGGCCCTGATACCATTTCTCTATCCCACGTTGTCAACGTCTGTACCCACGTCTAGCCTGACAACAGTTTCCAGAGCCACCAAATTTCTCCGGAGCTCTTCTGCCGTCCCCAGACGACTTACCAGCACGTTGCATACGGCCAGCGAGACGGGATCTCGTGAAACAAAATATTTCGGGGACGAATCTCTAAACACCAATCACCTAAATCCCTCTCCGTCCGATTATTCACGTTCAGTTTTCCAAGACCGCTGCACATTAACTCTGTATGCGGGCTCAGGGGGCAATGGATGCGTTTCATTCCTTCGAGAAAAGTACATTGACGATGGGCCCGCGAACGGAGGGGATGGTGGGAGTGGAGGAAATATTTATATACAGGCAATTGAAGGCCAAACTAGTCTCCACAAGCTAGCTAGACGTGGGGTAATTAAAGCTGGACATGGTAGGAGTGGCCAAGGGAAATCACAAGGAGGACAGCGGGGGAAAGATGTGCTGTTACAAGTACCTGTCGGGACAGTTATTCGCGAAGTTGGACGGTACGATCCTTTGGCCGAGGAAGAGCGATTTGTAGCACAGTTGATCCGGGAGAAGGGAAAGGAAGAAGGACTGCGTGCAGCGTCTGAACGACGGGAACGATGGGTATTTTATCCCGGCTCACAGCCGTCCGATTTCTTCACTGAGCAATTTCCGATCCTACCACCAGCACGCCGATCCGCCCTTGCTGCGTCGCAGCCCAGGGCACCAATTTATCTTGATCTATCCAAGCATATGCAAGATCCTATTTTGCTTGCTGCGGGGGGTGTTGGCGGGCTAGGGAACCCGAATTTTGTAAGCAACACAAATCCGAAGCCAAGGTTTGCAACCAGGGGTGAAAAGGGTATTAAACTGGAGCTTGAGTTCGAGCTTAAATTACTAGCTGATGTGGGCCTCGTCGGATTGCCAAATGCGGGAAAGAGTACTTTGCTACGTTCAATTACCAATAGCCGGACACGAATTGGGAACTGGGCATTCACTACTCTCTCTCCAAAGATTGGAACTGTTGTCATTGATAATCACTCTGGGCGCCCTCTTATCGAGCCAAAGCCAGGGTGCCCACGTCGTACGAATTTCATCATCGCAGATATCCCAGGATTGATAGAAGGCGCCCATCTCGATAGGGGCCTCGGACTTGGATTTCTTCGTCACGTCGAGCGAGCAGGAATTCTTGCATTCGTCATCGATCTTAGTGCAGGAGACGCCGTTCAGGCCCTTAAAGGGCTTTGGCGAGAGCTGAACGAGTACAGCCGTCTTCAAGACCAGGAATTAAATCTACAAACACAGCAGCGGCTCATCTCATGGATCTCGCTGGATCATAACTCATCAGATCAGTCTGAAGATCGTTTTGGCTTCCCACAGGTTGCCCCGCCCACCTTGGTCCCGTCGAGAAGGGACGTCTCAGCCAAGAGTCTTCCCCCAATATACATTAAACCATGGCTCGTTATCGGGACGAAGGCTGACCTTCCAGGCACTCAAGAGAACTTTACCGCTCTCCGTTCGTATCTGGAGGCAGTCGAGAAGGGCACCCAGGAGCATCCTTGCGGTCAGCAGAATGCATGGCGCGGCAAGCTTTTCTCCATTCCTGTCAGCGCCATCAACGCACAAGGGGTCAATTCCATTCCTGAGAAGATTGTACGACTGTTAGATGGTTATTAATGTACTTTATCTACGGTGTTTGGAGCCGGATTCGAACTTTTGCGTTTCAGGGGTTTTCATAGATTTATTGTAACTTCACCCAATAATACTGCGTAGAATTCTTCCTTTAACCTTTGTATTTCTTCAAGATATTGGTGCTGGAACAGCTAATTTATATTTTACTACATATTTGCTAAGTGTTCACATTTCTGTATTGGAGTACGTGGGGAATAATTAACTTCTACTGAGTAGGAAATTATATATTTATTTTGTTTGGACACGACATGAATTCAACTTCAACTTCAGACACATCAACTTAGTAGCTACCAGTCCTCCTCCTCCTCAACCACCTCGATCAGCAACACAATCAATGCAACATCTGATCCGTTCAACGCTATGCATTATCTCATCTCCATCCCTAGATGACCCAATCTGCGAGTGTTTCGGTGGCGATACCGAAAAGCTCATTACTTCCCTTCTCCGGGAAACAAATGATACTCTGTCCCTCGCGGATCAAAAGCTACGCGTATTTCCCTTCAAAGACGTCAAGGTTTGCTGGAGACGATTGTATACGGATGCCAGCATTGTCAAAGTATGCTATGAAATAAAAAAGCATCTATACGACGATGAGATCGACGAGCACAAACAATCAGCCCCACCAGATCAGCAGAAAAATGATAACGAAGCTCCCCAAAACAAACAAGAACATGAACATGATGACAAGGAGCTTAGGAGGATCAGTCCAGATGCCCCATGGCTATCACCTACCATCCATATTCTTGACAAAGCACTGATCATGACTGGTGCTCCGCGTAGAGAGTCGCTTATTGAATGCCTAATATCGCGCTTACAATATTTGACCAGTCCTCCCACTGCGAGATCACTGATAAACGACCCCAAATTATTCAGTGCGCATTTTGATGTCGAGCAACCACAAAGACACCCACCGGAAAAACGCAGAAAATTAACGACCCCCTCCCTCTTCCCCGCTGACAGATCTCCAGCTCCACATCTCGAGCATCCTGTTCCCCGTGTCCCAGCGCCATCTCTTGAAAAATTTACAGACCACATGAACTCCATTCGCACGCCATTAGTGATAACGAATGCAGTGAACCACTGGCCGGCACTCTCCACGCGACCCTGGTCTTCTGCAGATTACTGGGCACAACGGACATACGACGGGCGGAGGTTGGTTCCCGTTGAAGTGGGCCGGTCATATACGGATGAAGGGTGGGGACAGAGAATCATGCCGTTTGGAGAGTTTGTGAAGAATTATATATGGAGGATGGGGAGTGGCGGTGATAACACGGACGGGAAGGCAAAAGACGATAATAGGCATTACCCAACGGATTGTGGGGATTCAGGTGGAGGGGGCGGCCAGACGGGCTACATGGCGCAACACGATTTGCTGGCACAAATACCCGCGCTGAGGAAAGACATTTGCATACCAGACTACTGCTACACGGATCCGCCAGAGCCGGAGCAGGGAACGCCTGTATATGAGAAAAGATTACTCGAGAGACAGGCCGAAGGGAAGAAGGATAAGTCGATAAATGGTCACGGAAGAAAGTTGGATAATGAAGATCAAGAACAAGATCAGGATCATGCAGAATCTACCTCCGATAACGAGGACGATGAAATCGAAGCTGACGACGTGGAATCTGAACCGATCATCAACACATGGATAGGCCCTTCGTGGACGATATCACCCTTACACCATGATCCGTACCATAACATCCTAGTGCAAGTCGTTGGTCAGAAATATATCCGGCTTTACTCACCTCATACTCCCGCGTCGCAAATTTATCCTAGGGGCATGGAGGTTGTTAATCCTTCCCCAGAAACAAAGCCACCCCATGGCGAAGACAAAGGAATAGCCAAGGAGGCAGAGACGCAGGATCAACGAATAGACATGTCCAATACATCGCAAGTTGACCTGGCCGCTATTGAGCTTTCTCCTGCCGAGTTGGAGACCTGGGAGTTGATGTGGCCTGGTTTCTTGGATGCGGAGTATGTGGAAACGGTTTTGAAAGAAGGAGAGTGTTTGTATATACCAATTGGCTGGTGGCACTACGTTCGCGGCCTTCAGGCCGGGATCAGTGTTAGCTTTTGGTGGGGTTAGCTACGATTGAGGTTTTCCTAAAGGAAATGGCTACGGTTTGTCGGATGTTCTGGGTAATTCCTTTTGAAATCAATCGAAGATATTTTTTTTAAGGATATAATTCTCATTACCAAGGTTGATTAGAAGCAAGGGGCTTGGTCATTTCATTTTATATCGCGATGCAGGTAATGTGACCTATCAAGCAAGAGTGTATTGTATGGCATCGGATACAGCAGGTATTCTTCCAACGAACCGCGGAGTCTCGCAAAACTGGCCTATAAGAAATACCTAGCTATGAAAAAGTAAAATCAAACTAGCATTCCAACTGATAGTTAAACGCCGGAAAGGAAAGAAAACGATACATAGTCGTTGCCCAATCGACACCCTTCCCTAAGCTTTCTTCGGCCCGCTCCGCACCAAGAACAGCGTCTTGCCTGCTTCAACTGTGTCATTTGGTTTGATCAGGATCTTTTCTATCGTCCCTCCAACAGCGCTGGCATCAGCACGCACAGCGATCTCTAGCTTCATAGCTTCCAGAATTGTCACAACTTGACCTGCAGTCACTTTGTCTCCCTCTTGAACTTCAATTTTCCACACATTGGCGCTGAGGGGTGCTTCAATTGTAGAAATATCGGGATCTACGCAGAGTTGGCAGTGAGCCTACGACTTGAAGGGGAGAAATATAACGAAACGGAAAAGATAAAAAAAACAAGGTCACATACCCTGCAACAAAGCTTCCACGGCATCCATCGGGATCTCGTTCGCCTCCTTCTCCGCCGCCCAGCGCTCCAACAGCTCATTTTCAAGTTTAGTCATTTCAGCCTGTGCTTGCTTTTGTCGGGCACGAATCATAGCTACTTCGTCCTTGGTGCTCTCCAGCAATCGATTATGCTCTGCCATATCGAATTCGACATTCTCCCATTTGTATTGGTACCGACCGCTGTGGAATAATGCCATATCTTTTTCGTACTCTTCTTCCGACACTTTGTAAAATGTGATCTGATCAAAATCTTCGAAGAGCCATGGTTTTTCTGGAGAGTAGCCGGCTTTGGAACCTAGGATGTCAACTCCAGGGATGGACATGCCGGTCAGTTGGTAGCCTCCTGGCGATTCAACGTTATAAAGGCTTTTACCGTTAGCTTTGTTGTTTCAATGAACCAAAAGAAGGGGATGTATGGGCTATTTGACTCACGCCATGCAAGAGCCTCCCCATGACACCTGTCCTTCAGGTGTGAAAACCCGGCTTGGATTCATCTTTGGACAGTTCATACGATGGCGGGGGTCCACCGGGAGTGACAATGGCAGAGCAGTAAAGAATCCGACCGCGACAACCATGAAGCTGGCAGTGAGGTAAATATTCTCGAACTCTTGGCGAGTGAAAGCGTTGTTTTTGGCGACGAAGTCCATATTGTCAGGAAGATATGACGCGTATGGCCGTTGGGTTTCCATGTAGCGCTGTAGAGCGGCGGTTTGTCTCTTGCTCTCGAAGGTAAGGGGGAGTTTGAAGAGGCGGCTGGGCATCTTAACCTGGCTTAGATCCCCCAGCTGTACCTCGAGCTGACATAGATACTTAATCAACTTCTTTTGAGGGATTTTCAAGCCATCATAATATAGAGAAAGAGCTGCGTCGAGTCAGTTAAAATGGTACATAGGAAACTTCAGGCCAAACTTACAATTGCCGCAGCCGACTGTCCCAATCAATCCTGTAGAGAATGTAATCTCTCCCTTTCCTTCCCTCAGTGCTTTGATGAGGGCAGTGACTCTGCAACGATGGTTGAGGTCAAAGGCGCCATGCCCGTAGTCGATGAGAATATAGTCGTCACCCCCCTGAAAGAGTGTTAGAAAGTCTAGAAAAAGGTACGGAGAATTTACGAAGAATTTACTAATAGTTGCATAAACGTACCTGTCTATAAGATACCAAAGGCTGCTTCCTTCCATTCTCTTCAATTCGATGAATAACAGCTTTTGTGCCATACCCAAAATCTTTTGACTCTGGGAGATTTGCGTAGTTTAGCGCAGAGACCTCCTCAAACTTGGCCTTCCCTGAGCAACACTCTGCTATGCTCTCCACAAACCTGTCAACCTGGCGCCGCAACGCAAGTGCATCATCTAGAGTAACCCTCCTGAACTTTAACGTATTCCCAGCTTTCATTTGACCCATGCGCCAGTAATCGGCCTTCGCAACTGTCATGCTGGAAACGAAACCACCCAAATCCGGACAGTCAACAGGGAATATACATGGGTCATCACCTGTCCAGTTTAGGGTGCCAATCGGGTAACCATACTCTATAACATTGCTTGGGTGAGCGCCGCCCTCGCCACCATCAGTACGAGCCCATTTCGGCTTTGGTCCAATAAGTCGAATGCCCCCTCTTGCAGCATTATGAGAAATTTTCCACGTGGTGCGATATAACTCTTCAATGTTGTCAGTGAGAATATACCCCTCATCGTAAGGTCCAGCAAGTGCTAGCAGCTCCCAGTGGGATGGGTATTCTGGGATTAGAGACGTGGGAAGAGAAAGCTCCCCGTCTATTTCCGGAAGTTTATCTGTGATAGAGAGAAGGTCTCCAGATGCGAGCTGACGACCTTGATAACCGCCAACGCCCACCATAGGCGACGTCGATTTTGAACCGAACCAGTTAGCAACGTTAGTGAATCCTCCATAGACAGCCATATACGCCCTGCATCCTCCTCCAGTTGTTCTACCAATGCTGAGGCGTTGTCCAGCATTGATTTTAACTCTTGTCCACATTGAAAAAGGAGCTCCATCTAATTTAGCTTCCATCGGCGCTCCACAAAGAGAAACGATGGCAGGGCCCAGGAAGAGCAGTTCGGGTCCGCTAAGGGTAATTTCTAGAGCTTCGAGACCAACCGGGTTTCCCACGAGAGCATTGGCTATACGGAATGCCAAGGGATCCATAGGACCTGAATGGGAGAATCCACGTCCGATAGTCGGGCGGCCAGGGTAGTCTTCAATGAGCGTATAAGCTCCGCCAGCAACAACATCGATGGCAGCAGGCATGTAGTTGAAGGTATTCAAGAATTGGGTTAAAGTATTACCCTTAACAAACCTTGCATCTGTTAAGATAGAAGCAAGGAATTCGAGATTTGTTGGAGGCCCGCAGATCTTTGACTCGGAAAGGATAGTGAACATCCCCTTGATGGCTTCTTGTCGGGAAGGAGAGTGATACATAACTTTGGTGAGAAGGGGATCTGGTTTGATCAGCAAGGATACAACTATCTGATATTTCGAGGATTAGATCATACCGTAATTTGCTGTCACCTTGGTTCCCCTGCGAACCCAAGTATCAAATCTAGAACCAGGGATTTCTTTCCACTGAACTTCCTGCAAAATGCCAGGGGAAGGGGCAAAGTTCCTCGCAGGATTTTCAGCATACACTCGGACCTCTATAGCTGCTCCGCGAAGTGGTTTCGACTGTAATTTTTCCAGATAGGCTGCATCTAGTCCTTTCTTCCCTGAGAGCTCAGCATTCACTTGCTTCAGCATAAGCTCAACCAAGTCGACGCCGTAACATAACTCAGTGATGCCGTGTTCCACCTGCAGACGGGTGTTCATTTCGAGGAAGAAAAAATCTCCTGTATCATCATCCACCAGGTACTCGATCGTTCCCGCAGATGCATATTTAGTTGATTCTGCCAAGCGAACAGCAGCGTCACACAGTTTCTGCCGTAGTTCGGGATGTTTTGTAACAAAGGGACTAGGACATTCTTCGACGACCTTCTGGTGTCTCCTTTGAATGGAGCATTCTCTTTCACCAAAATGAATCGCTTTTCCAAGCCCATTGCCAAAAACTTGGACCTCGATATGATGGCTAGATGGATAGTATCGTTCAATGAACATGCCGCCATTCTTAAACAGGGCTTCGCCTCGCGATTTCACTGTTGTGAATGACTCTCGCACTTCTTCTTCAGAATGACATGTTAATAAGCCCATTCCTCCTCCTCCAGCTGTAGCTTTCAGCATAACCTAAAAGACATAATTAACCCTTTGACCCACCCCTTAGTGAATGCATGATCTGATCTGAAGAAGAGGATATTGTATAGAAGGAGGGTGCAATACCGGAAAGCCAAGCTTCTTGGAGGCATTAACCGCCTCTTCCTCATCTTTGACAAGGGACTGAGTCCCGGGTACAATTGGGACACCAGCGTCAATAGCAAGCTCCCGAGCTCGATGTTTCAAGCCAAAAGCTTCAATGCTCTCAGGACTAGGCCCAGCAAAGGCGATCCCCGCCTCTTTGGCCATCCGAGCGAAGTCAGTATTCTCGGAAAGGAAGCCATATCCGGGAATAATGGCATTGGCTTTGTACTGTTTGGCAACGTTGATGATTTGGTCTCTTCACAGGGAGCTGTTAATAAACGACCATAATTCGACACATAAATCATGAAATAAATCCATGAGCCATAGAAATTATGGACCTGTGCAAAGAGTGGTGGTTCATACCCATCAACATAAGCTTTTGTGGGAGGTCCTTCAAGCAGAACCGATTCATCGGCCAAGGAGACATGGGTAGATATAGCATCGGGCTCGGTGTACACTGCGATTGTTCGAATATTTAACGCCCTTGATTTTATATATTGTCAGCCAATGTTATTCTATGTCCAGGAATCGTTTCAATGGCAATGGCATTTTACAAGGGAATCCAGGTTTTTCGACAGATAACCATTTATTTACTTTGAAAACTTACTTGGCAGTTCTGATAATCCTCACGGCGATCTCTCCACGATTTGCAATAAGAATCGTCCTAAGTGAATCATCCATGGTGTCGTTCGGCGCATTCTGCAAACGAAATGTATCAAAACGATTGGATTCGGAGGGTGAAAGAGAAGAAACGAATCTTGGATCTTCTTCAGCCAAAAGTAGGCGGATTGGTTTCAACTGTCCTTTCCATTTCGGACAATTATAAACCGGCTCTCCGCGAAGGTTATGATCCTCAAGTGGGTTTTAGGCTCTTGAGTTGCAGTGCGCTTCGACTGTTCCTCAGAGAAATTGTCCAACCAGGTCACGGTGGCGTGTCGGAAACATGGCAGCTACCCCTCACAGAAGCAAGGAGGGAGGGAAAGGCGATGGATATTTTTGTAAAACATCGGCTGGTCCTTGGTTGAGCGGGCGGGGGTTGTTGCTGGCGGTGGTTCTCATGGGCCAGCCAGACCCATGGCTGCTGCTATTTCCCTCAACCCCCACGGTATGCTATAGTTATGCGGGTTAGAAGGAATGGTTCGGCATGAAGCTCTCTGGTGATGCCGATACTTGATTCGATGTCCCAAGCCGAAACTTTCTTTTTCCCAGGAACCAGGTAGCCATCCCCCCCGCCCGGGATTTAGAAGTGCGGGGATGCAAAAAAGGTTTATGCTAAACTCAAAGTTTTGGCCTCCACCTTTGATACTGCAGAGAAATTTGGTCTGGGGTTTGTGGCATGTTATTATTTCATTTCCCGGACTTTTAATCAAACTACAACTATCTCACATCAACGCTGCCAAATTGGTGTTACAGCTCAAGGTATACAGCCATAGTCACCGCGGCCACAACGGCAATCAATTTCTCTAGTTCAATTGAGAGTACGAGACATCTTTTACGATAGAATCCACGCAGCATGGCGCCCATCAAGCACAAGGCGCTGATCAATTGTGATATGGGAGAAGCTGTATATACTTACCACCCGTACTCCACCCCAACCTACTCACTCCCCCCCCTTTATTCTACTTTCCCAGAAGCGAATTACAGATTTGGGGAGCGAGAATAATGAATGCGAATGGTTAACTGGCAGTTTCTCATCATCTAGTATGGCAATTGGGCATGCGGTCCAGACCTTGAGCTTCTCCCAATGATCGATCAGGCAAATATTGCCTGTGGGTTTCATGCCGGGTAAGCACTTCATCATGTCCCCTGAATGCATTTGGCCAATGGCACACAGCGTCCCCATCTCTCCTAAGAGCCGTACTCTATGGCCTGGAACCAGATACAGGAGGAGAGAGGAGAGAAGGGCGCAAAAATAGCCTTGAAAGAGAAAGGCATATACGATGCAAAATCCAAAACTTAGATATAAGAAAGATCAAAGGCTAACCTGAGTCCCAAACATATCCATCTATGTTCCATCTTAAAAGTGACCCGCTCATCATGATGGAAGCTGTCCGGAATTGCAAAGCACACAACATTAAAATCGGCGCTCACCCGGGCCTCCCGGATCTCCAAGGCTTCGGCCGCCGTGAAATGAAACTCTCCCCGGAAGAACTAACGGCCATAACCGTCTACCAAGTCGGCGCCCTAAAAGGGTTCCTGGACAGAGAAGGCGTGCCGCTACACCATGTCAAGCCTCATGGCATCCTGTACGGTATGATGTGTCGCGACTACGAAGTGGCCAAGGCTGTGATGCTCGGGATCCCCAAGGGCATCCCCGTCTTCGGCCTTGCAGGCACCAACATGGAGAAAGCTGCGAAGGATTTGGGTATCCCGTTCTGGGCAGAACTCTACGGTGATGTCAAATATCGGGCGGATGGATCTTTGGTAATCGATCGAAAGAAGAAGCCGTGGGATCTGGCGGATGTGGAGAAACATGTCACACAACAGGTGCGGACGCAGTCTGTGACGGCAGTTGATGGAACCCAGGTCAACCTGCCCATGGGGGATTACCCGGTTTCCATTTGCTGCCATTCCGACTCTCCCGGGTGTGTGGGCATCATTGGGAAAACGAGGGAGGTGGTGGATAAGTTTAATAAAGATAGGGAGGCGGGGATTGTGTAGAGGGGCCATGTGTGTCTGAACGCTGTTGATTTTTTACCCTAACTTCTGTGTTAGTGTGAAGGTAGCTAGTTTACCTGCTCGTGTCGCATGTTGTACAATAGGTTTGCGGCCTTTGTTAGGAATCTTGGAGCAGTTGCCGGTTTCTTTGGTTCCCGTTGGTTTCGGTGAGAGCAGTCCAAGGGAACCTGTGTTACATTTAACTTTGTTGACAAATCGAGAGCCTGTTGAATCTGGTTATTGTAAAAAGCATCCCATTACTATAGAGCGCGGTTAATAATGGGTACGTATTTATTAAGAATCCCAGCCTCTTCGATCTCTTCACTTCTGTCTTTGCTTACGCGAACGCTTGCCTTGCGGATCCATTGGATCTGCCTCCTTTAAAATATTCATTTCATTTTTTCAAACTTCCAGATTTTTTAACTGCAATATGAGGATGGTGGTAATACCCAATAAAACTAAGCTGATTAATAATTGAACTTATAACTAGCTATAAAGAGAGCTAGCCAAGGTCAAGAACAGGCTTTTGGAGCGAAAAGTCAATTGAATCAAAAAATGCTAAGCTAGGGAAACAAAACAAGTGAAAAGAGTTTGTTGAAATCAGCCTGTCTTCCTATTAATTAATCTTTATCTTGGTAGTTTCTAATCTTTGTTTAGCCAAGCCTTTTATCGTTTCCATACATGCAAAAGTTAAACTGTGTAGATTGTTGGTGCGATCTTGTGAGATTACTTCCCTAGTCTCTTCCTATGGTTCCTCCTCAGAGGTGGTAAAAATAAAACCGAAAAGATGCTAGTTCATATCAAAATGGTCATCGAAGATATTCCGGAAGCAGTGTTCATAGGACCCTGACACTATATGTGTTCCAGACACAGATAGAGCCGGCGCAGGGACATCTATTGCCACGGAAGATGGCATTTTGAACGAAAGGTGACCGCTGCTGTTCGTAGCTCCCACCTTAGCGGTGATTGTGGTACCTCCAGGTTCAAATGTATCGATATGCATATCATCGAAATTCGCGCCTAGATCTCCGTCAACACTATCGGACGGATATTGGCGGTACTGTGAGTCAGTACCAATATGAGCAGTTGGATTGAATCTGACAGTGACCGGCGCGGAAGAAGATATTGTATAAGAAGTCGTCAAACATGGCCAGCCACCATCGATTCCGGTTGAACTGACACCTACACTCCCAGTGGCACTGCCCGCGAAACTGCCATGGACACTGGGCGCGCCAGAGCTGAAACCATTGCTGTCGAACGCTGGACTATAAATACCGGAACTATCGAATCCCGAATTACTCGGGTTTGATGATATGGCCATAAGCTTATGCCTGGGGGGCTGAGATAGCCCGGGAGCAGCAAACGGTGGCTGCATCCCTAAGTCATCTAAATGGATGTTTTCAACTTCTGGGGAATCGCAGAGGCCACTATCTCGTTTCAGAATGGAGAGCCAAATCGGGTTGTCAGCACAGGTTTGGTTCCACGGGTCGTCACATCCATAAACGACCTTTCGGGCTTCGTTTTGGAGCTCACTATCCGTAGGGATGATGCCACGCGCAACCTCGCGACTTATGTACGCAGCGAGCTGGATCTGGAGGCGGCGGAAACAGTTCGCGTCTTCAGGGATGGGAATATTAGATGAATCGCTAATAGAGGCTGGATAGGATGCTATCCTTTCGGCAACATGGCTGCATTTCGTTGCTGCAGGTTTAGCAACCCATGGATTTAGTGTGTTTCTCTCTTGGGCGATGAGAAATGGAGGTATGCTATTCTCGACAAGCCGTTGGACGAAGGGCTCAAAACCCCAATCACCTTTCCACTGTGACATGTCAGTGCCAGCTTTGAAGTGAGCGCTAAGATGTTCAACGCGATCTTTCCATGTAGTAAAGGTGGAGGAGCAGAATCCACAGCGCGATTTGATCTCGGTAGTAGCACTTTTCCAGTTTTCCATCCAAGAACTGAACTTTACAGAATGCATTAGGCGAAGATGTTGAGTAAGATGGTCTTTCCGATAGAAAGTCCGTTCATGGATAGACTTCTCTTGGCAAGCAAAAAAGTTATGCGCCTCAAGATGGTCGATATCGGGGTTAGTGCCTTTGCAGAACGCACAGACAATCGCACCGTTCAACGATATTGCACCTCCTTGTGGCGTACATGTCCATTTATCCAATGCAAGATGCAGCGATTTCTCGTGCCGCTGCCAGTCATACTTCGTTGTAAACGAATCAGCACAAAAGGTACACTGGAAAATTCTGGAGGCACGAGCTTTTTGAAACGTGTTTTGCCCTACTACAGACCTGTGACGGCGTCGGCGGCGTTCTTTTGAGTCCGCGGAGTTAAACGAGGAGCGAGACGAACGATGGGAAAATGCGGATGCAAATGACATGTCGGAGGTACTGGACTTCGTTGTTTCAAAGCTGTAACTACTCACCGACGGAGCTGGCATCAAGTTTGAGAAGCTCGAGCCATCGTTACTGGACCCTGTGTTCCGAGAGTGCGACCGGACACGACTGCCACTAGATGAATTTCTCTCTGGAATATAAGGAGCATTGGCCATGGCTCGAATAATGGCAGTAGCCGATGCAGGTTCGTGTTCAGGGGGAGAATGCTTCCAACGCTCAAGGGGAGTCAAATCGGCGATATCAACGCCTGGAGCTAATTGTTTCCGTGGAATATCAATAGGCCCGGTAGGTCGAGGAGAGCTGGCACGGAGACTGGGCCGAACTTTACCCCGACGACGGGCATTTGCAAGCCAATTGCAAATCTGGCTCCGCTTTAGACCAGTCCTTGTTTTCAATTCGTCCTTTTCCTCGTCTGTCGGATAGGGGTGTCCGGCATTCTCCGTCAGCCACGTCTTCAGAGCCCGAAGAGCTTCTCGAGAAAATCTAGCACCAGTCTTTCGCCTTTTTGAATCGGTGTCTTCGAATGCCGAACCGCCAGCGCCGCCTTTAAAGGACCGTAAAGCTTTCTTGCCGGTGAATCCGCCGACTGGCACGTAGCTGTCTTCAGACACAACATGTAACGTATCCAGGCCCTTTTCATGGGGCTTTGTCCGGGTAAAACTGCATTCACGGTACAAAGAGATACAACATGTGCAGCCGTTATTTCGCATCACACCCCGCTTGGCCATGAAACAGTCGAGGCCGCGAGCGCGACAGAGATCACAGGGCTCTGTAGCGCGAGTGACAGGAAAGACACCTTTATCGAATAAGCTTATGAATGGTTCATTTTTTCCCTTAGCCTCATCTGTCTGCACGGCTGAGGCTCCGGTAGGGAGACCGAGATCCTTATAAAATACTAAGGAGTCATACTGCGCCACGATATCAGATTCGTCGATGACAGGGCAGTCGTATGCCACATAATCCTCATGAGCAGCTTGTTCGAAATCAAAGAACTCCATGGTACGACCCGGAGCTGCAGGAGCTGAACCCTGGTATTTGGTCTAGGTTTGGGAAAGAGGAGTGAAGACGACGCCCCAGAAGGCAATGCGAAATCGCCAATATGTTCACGGTCATATGAAATAACTAATGACGAAACATACCAGAGCGTTCTGAATATGAAGAGCAGATGGTGTTGCAGGAGGAAGTATTTGCAAGGGACACGCAGAGAAGAAGAGAGAAAGAGGAATTGGAGTCAGAGAGCTTTATGTTTGTCTAGGTCTGCATGGACCCACACTAGCCCCCAGCTAGGTTGACCGGGTTCGGTTTTAGGATGACCTTTCACGGAGAGTGGCAGTGGTGTATTCGACACTAGAATCAGGTCCCTCAGATACTTCGACTCTGATGGCGAAGACTCGGGAGTCAGAGAGGTGATATTTAGCCCGATGCAGCAACCCAGCTAGTTTCGACGTCAAGGATAATGGGCCATGGCTAGCATTGGCACAATTGAGATTCTCCACTTGTTTCGCAGTATGGAGCTTCATGATCACTTCGTCAGATAGCACCGTGTTGCTTTCTCCAACGTGCTTTACCTTGCCAGTTTATTGTTGCAGCATCCGAGAGATGGAATAATCAAGGCCTCGGAGACAAGAAATAGAATGGGTTATCCCATTTCATGCAGAGCTATCTTCATCCAAGCCACATCGGATGAATTTCACGACCTCACATGGTTGCGGATGAGGATGATGGTTGTTCGCTTCAGCCGCCTGCCGGGTCTCTAGTCAACTAATTAGTCACCTACACTTGGTCTTTTCTTTACGCCCTTCTGATGACATCCAGCCCAACGCTTAGCCTAAGCGGGGCTAGCTGCTGCCCTTGCGGCTCAGCCTGCCAAGCTTCTGCAAACCGTGGATTAATAATACGGGGGATGGCCGGCCCTTTTCCTGATAGTAAGTAAGTAAACCAGGACAAACAAGCGAGCATCGGCACAGCCATCAGGAATCAATAATAATAATAATGCCAACGATATCTCAAGTTGAAAAACTTGTCCAGTCTGCTGATCGGGAAGAAGCCGCATCCTGGAATACGAATACGTTGAAAATTCAATGCGCCATGCCATGCATGGTTGTTGATGATGTTCATTAGCTTCTTTCTGATAACCCCCTACATTGTGCTTCTCGCCAACATATCAGTACAACCGGACCCTCACTCGGGTCTCGGAGCCCTGTATGAGTGAAAACATTT
The DNA here is from genome assembly GCF_000150735.1 of Paracoccidioides brasiliensis. Taxonomy (NCBI): domain Eukaryota; kingdom Fungi; phylum Ascomycota; class Eurotiomycetes; order Onygenales; family Ajellomycetaceae; genus Paracoccidioides; species Paracoccidioides brasiliensis. Next base: position 2,435,024 of record NW_011371358.1, read on the forward strand.
CCGCCTTCTGTCCTGCACATAGGGTTGGATTACGTGCTTCCGCTTGTGACAGCCGAACCCAGACCTCCAAGCTCTCTATGTGGCACTTTTTAATGTTTCGGATAACTACCCGTCGAGAAATGCCATGGATGACGTCGTTTTGCTCAAGTATCGGATAGGACCCCTCAAGAGGTCTAGCTATATATGAAGTTATCCTCTTCAGACACAAGACGGTAGCGACAATGGCCCTTGAAAAACATCAAGAGTGTGACATTTTCTTCGTTTGCCAACTTCTCATGGATTACTCCTTGTCCGGGAAGCAAGCATGGAATTGAGGAGATAGTAGTCTAGTTTATCATTCCTATCGTTTTGATGCATGAACCTGTCCGAGATTGTAGATATAAGGTATTTCAGGAATCGAGCTTGAAGGGGACTAGGTAACTAGTCAGTCACTGGCTAACTTGACCCGAAGCATTGGCATGGCTGGTGCAAAACGACTGGTGGAAAACGGCACTTCTTTCGAGCATTTGGGGGGAGAATGAACATCCACTCTGCACATAAGGCTATTCAACAGGACCAATGGAACCCAAGGGAATTAGGTTAGCCAACCCGCTCGGAAGATACGTCAACGGGAGATTTTGGGGGTGATTGCCTTACACACTCTTCGGAATATTTCAGGTCAATCGAGGACGACTGCGTCTTCCGCTTTGCAAGGTCGACCCAGAGTGATGCAAGCGAATTTACCAGTTTTTAACCACGCTTTGGTATCAGGATAGTTACCTTCGTGGAACAGTGAGCATGATTTGAACCATGTAGCTAATAGTTACTGATGCTGGCCGGACGCATAATATAATCGTTTGGGCTTTTCTTCTCCTTCATTTTTACTTTCAGATCTGTTTTCTTTTTCGGACAAAAGTATAGAGGAAGCCCTTGGGAAATATGACTCTCTGGATGGAAAGCATTGCGAGTCCCTGTCTGCTTTGATTGCTCTTACAAGCTTTTTTGATGACTCTCTAAATTCAGGCTGCTTCCGCACATGTTCTATAGTTATGTCATTTACTGCTAATATACAATAATAGAAACTAAACCAATGTCAGAATTTGCCATGGAAACACCGGACAGGCAGATGCATTGAAATCGTAGTCAACACACCTCCAGTAAATGCAAGATGGATTTGCGAAGCTGACAATTCGGATCTCTCTGCCTTGTAGCCCAATGGTTCTACCCCTGAATGCCAAGACTATGTATGTATGATCCAACCACATCGAAAGCATCGTCGCTAACGGAAGGGTGCATTCCAAACCAACATCTTAACAACGTAGTAATGTCGACTTACAGGCTCCCCGACATCCCCTCCCTGCGCAAACAGCAGCTTCGGCTTGAGTTGTAAGTTCGGCATAAGCCTCTCACGGAATCCCCTCTCTTATCTGGAGATAATATGTTCCCGATGTAGAGTGATTTGCACGAGAGCTGACGTTACGATTCCTTACTGTCTCTCCCCAAAGCACGAGCTTGAAAACAGCCCCTCCGCCTGGTGTTTATGTGAACATCTCACCAACAGACCCGACCTTCTGGTCTGGGGTGATTTTTGTTCGGAAAGGTATTTAATATATCAATATGTCATCTGGGATTACGAGACAAGAGTTATATATGACCATAAAGCTAACATCCAATCTGGTCCTGTAATCGCATAAAATAGGACCCTATGCATCTGCCATCCTCCGATTCCAGCTCCGCTTTCCATCGACATATCCAAATCTCCCACCGCTAATAACTTTCGCAACAGACATATTCCACCCCCTTCTCGTGCCCCTAACAACGTACACATTTAGCACCAACTCGTCGGATACAGATACCGTCAGCGCAAATGACGAAGAGCGTCTGCCTCCCGGTGGTTTTAGCCTGAGACATGGATTTCCACATTGGTTTGGGAGAGCGAGGAGGAGTGCAGCAAGCTCGGCTGCGCCGTCGCGGAACGTCAGTGGTGGTGATCTAAATGATAATTGTACGGACCAAGCACCCGCCGGACAACAGGGCAGTGAGCGCACGGCAGAATCAGTATCAGAGGCACCCTTCAAGTGTTCAAGAACGCCAACGGGAGACTTACCTAAAGGATTAATTTCGTCGTCCTATCCTCATGCGCGTGTATCTCCGGTGCCGGCGGGGTTGCCACATTCCTGTAGTCCTGGAATCGATGTTCCAGTTTTGGAGTTGCTCAACTACATTCGGTCAACATTTGATGATGAAGCCGTGTTAGATTCTATCCCCCTGGAGGCAGCTGGAAATCCTGGAGCTTGGCATGCATGGCGAGCTCATCGGGGATTGGGAACTAGGCAGGGGGAAGATGGCTTGGATGGACAGTTGCAAAAGGGCAGTCCGCAAACTCGTCGTCCTGGAGAATGGAACTGGGAGGGTGTGTGGGAGAAGAGGGTTCAGACTGGGGTTGAAACCAGTTATTTGGAATCTGTCCTCTTTGGCAATAATACGCGAGGTGCAAGTGATGACCTTGTGAGTACAGCGGTTGACTGATTGAGATTATTTTATGGAAGCTATATTCCGAGTGCTGATTTGCGTGTCTTAAGGTTCGGTTTGTCAAACTTGATAACGATATACTGGCCAAAACGAAGGAGCAGATTATTTCTACTCGAGGAGGTAGTGATCAAAAACACCACGATTGTGTATAAATCTCTATCTTCTGAATGTTTAAAATACGAAACAATTATGTTTCCATGCTGTTTGTTTTTGTCCCGGCATTCATTTTTGGACTATCGTTTTGATATCCGAAATGTCAATTTCCCATTGTGTGATTCATTCAATATACCCATGACAGGTGCGGTGCATATCTGCGACGGGCATTGCGGGCCATCATCGCTCCTCCTTTTCTGCAATCCACTGTTGCCCTATTTGCTGTGTTTACTCCTGTAATAAACACGGGCTTCTTTCTCTTCCTCTCTCTTGCGATGATTTCATTCGCTCAACTGCATATATAATGATCTCTTGTGCTATTCATGCATTGTAGCTGATGATTGCGTCCAATTAATATATCTATAAGTCATCTAAGATCTCCCATTGAATATCAGGGAGGAACCTCTTAATGCAAGGGTTCGACATGTTCAAAATCACACGGAGCGAAGCAAATCGGAACCTGATCTTACTTGCCCTGGTCCTCGTGCCCATTGTTCTGCTTTTCTCCATTCTCGCAACGGCTCTGGTCTGCTCAGAGTACTGGAGTCTGCGTCGCGAACGACGGCGTTTGATTCCTTCTGGAAATAGCGGGCACACAAGGAGGAATCGCTCTGACGCACCCTGTTTAGCATCATCATCAGACTCGTCGTCTGCGTCGACAAAGAGATCTGAGTCCAGCGACAGTGACGCAGACATGTACATGAAGGGGGTGGAGTTGATGGAACACGTGTAGACATTCACCGCGTTGGTTATATAATCCTGCTGCCAGACAACAGTCATGCCCAACGCGACTCTCCAGCCATGCGCCAACCAAGGCAACACAACAATCCCCACGACAGAGCCTTTGCGCATTGGTAAACGACGCCTGGTAACCATTTCAGAAGCTGCTACGACTTCCTGATTCAAGATATTTGTTCCCCCTTTCGCGGTTCCTCGACGACACCCCTCGTATGCCGTTCGTCGAACATCCCAGTTCTCGAGAGTTCCTCAGTATTCCACATTACAAACCCCGAGGGACAGAACTCGTTCTTGTGAGCCACGCGACACCGAAATGCATACTCCACTCGATACATCTCCGCCGAAGCTTGAAGCATTTGATAGTTCTGAGAGCAGAATGGAAGAGGTATGGGTTGTTTAATTATTGCAAGCGTGAACGTTTCCATTTCCAATGCGATAAGAGCTAAGCTTAGATATAGCGGGGGAACGAAAGACGACGTCTAGGGAGCAGTCACACGTTGCGAAAGGTTCCCTCAAAAGGAATCTTTGCGCGTGTCGCTCAGGCACTCGATTTCAACAAGCAACGTCAGCCAAGCCCGGGACCTGTACCTGGTTCCTTCACTACACCAGATCTCCCAACTCGTGCTTATACGGCACCAAGCCCTATAATTACCCAGAGTCAATTGGGAGAAAGTAATCGATGCGAGTCCACATTGGTAACTCCAGTGGTTTCCCCACAACAATTCGGACGAACTCCACCATTGACAAGGACTAATTTATGTATCACAAAACACCGCAATAATGTCCAAACGCGGTTCCCCTGTCCCCTCCCAATCACGAGTGCTAATATGCATATAACAATGGATGCCATGAAAATTTCTGCTCATCAGGATCTATTTACTTGGGCTGCAGTAGACATATCAGCAAAAATCGCTAATTTGGACGGTGACATTGATGCTCAGATTGGTTGCGAAGTTCCACTAGACATTATGATACTTGTGGATAACTCGTGGGTCCTCCTTAACTCGGCTTTAAATGACAAGAGCTGACTGGATTAGAGCAAGTATGCCCCCTACTTTATTAAACGGGGCATGCAACACTGTGCTTCACATAGCATCTTCAATGGACATTCTGGTAGACCGACTGGCAATTGGTTGTATATCTGCTGATCCTGAACAGAATCTGCAACTTCTGTCGTCACTATCAATATGCAACCTCGACCTCATTCGAAGACTACTTCGATCCATGCAGATATTTGAACTGCCTGGCGACCAGCTAAGTCGGGCCCGCACCACAAAAGCCCTCCAAGAGGCATCAAATCTGCTGCTGAGATATTCCAGTAGAGGAGCACTACGTCATGTCTTTGTTGTTACTTCAAGTTCAAGCATATCATTGCCTGATATGTCCACAAACGTAAGCAGTCGAATACGGTTTCACACTGTATCTCCAGAACCAGCGCTCGGAATACGGGCTTCCACAACGATGGTTGGATGGCACCTCTCTGCTAGTTTCGATGATGAAGAGGATGACGGTGGTGTGCAAGGTCTGAAAGATAGCTTAAAACAGGTTATGCGACACCTTCGTATGGGCCTTGACCCTGGAGTCTTGTCAAACTTGTCGATAAGGATTGCTGGAGGCGATGGTTGCTATATCCAAGCCATTCTTGGACAGACGAAATGCAAAACGTTGCGACCAGGCGAGAAGTGGACGATCCTGGTCAAAATAAAAGCTATTTCTGAGGCATTGGAAACCTCCTATGATCCTAATGACGGTAACGAGAATACAGCTGGACATGGAGACCATCCGGTGCAAAATCGTGCCAAAAATGATGTTGATCAAATGATTGATCAACTCCAGGGACTTTTCAGGTCCTCCACCATAGCTCTGACTGAGAGCCTTTTTACTGTGACCCTAGAGCACAACCATTCAGCGCTCTCCAGCGCCGCAGTGATTAAATTGGAAAATAAGTGTGAAATTAACCGATATCTTCGTAGTAACTCTTTATTCGGTGAGAAGGTGACAAGAGCTCTAAGGAAAGATGTGCAAGAGTTATACGACGAGGAAAGAACCATTGAGGCTATGAATTTGACAATTAATTCAATGCATCTGAGTCATCACCTCGATGGTGAGGATCGTACGGAATCGGCCCATGGTGATGACAGTTTGGAAGGATCATCGTATCCACCGGATCCAATGATGTATGTTAGCCCGCGGGTAGCACTGGGGAGTATGAACCCGTTCCGAAATTTGCTAAGAGGATGTGACGAGAACTGCATCCATGCACTTCCTCCAGATCAAAATGCTCATGGAGGCATACCATTCGTTTCTCGATGTGGATAGAGACCATACTACGGTGAAAGAAGTAAGAGGCCGGGAATCGGAGACAGAGCTGACTGCAATATGGTTCTTGTTTTTGCTTCCAATGTGTATAATAATGACTTTAAAGGCAAGGCGTTTTTGTATCTGCTGTTTGTGGTCCGGATCGCCTGAGTGGCTGTGGATAATCGATAGCACGACTTCTTAGGAATATCCGGCGCCATCGAGTAACTACTGTTATTCTTTTGGAAGTTGTGAGGTTATTGTAGATAAAGTGTGGTGAATTAAACCCAAGTATCCTTTGTTCTGCTGTTCATGTACCCCGTCTAAATAGTCACTAAAAATAAGTAAACTTCAAATCATTAACTTCATAAATTGTCATAACTCAATATTTCATCATTGTTTTTCCTGTACATGATCATTATTGGCACCAGCTTCAACCCCTATTCCTTTTGCTTTCCCTTCGTTTGCCCAAACAGGCTCACCATCCTCATCAAACTCCGCCCATTGGAAAAAGGAACACGACGTATTTCCAACCGCATAGCCCGCATAGCACATCCACATGTACCTGCCCCTCGTCTCCTTCTTCCTCTGCACACACCGCAGCACGCACGGCATGCCACAGCGGCACTTGGGTGTGAAGCGTGGATGGAGAGACTCTCGGTACCAGCGATAGGTGATATTTATGCGTTTGTTACCTGCGATGGGATGCGGGGAGATTGTCTGCGAAGGGCTGATGCTGTGCTTGTATTCTTCTTGGGTCTCGGCGTGCATTACTAGGAGGGAGTTGTGAGGGAGGTGAATGGAGATTTGGCCTTGGATGTCTGCTCTCGTTTGTGTCGCTGCTGCTCCTGCTGCTCCTGCTGCTCCAGTAGCTTTTTCGTTATCGTCAGGGTCATCGGGTGGCACAATCCTGCGTACTCGAAACTCCCTCGAGACACCTAGGCTCAAGCTGCCTATGACCGGCCGCGGTCCCAGATATGTCAGCTCATCTGAGTGGTAGCCCACGCTTTCAGAGGGTCCATCGTAGCAGTTAACAAAGGCCGCATTCGGAACCCATGTGCGTGGCGATTGATATTTGAGCTTCTTGCCACCAGGATAGTAATATTTGATACGTTTCTGAATCTCGTTGTTGACGGCTTCTTGTACTTTTACAGAAACACGACGTAGCTCTGGGGTTAGTTGTCGGACATCAGTGCGATAGGTGCCGTTGTATGAGTAGTCGTGCCGTTGCTGTTCTTGCTCCTCTGCACTGGCGACATAGAAGCCCGCGGAGTGGGGGCTTTGGACGGTGTTTTCGAACAGTTGAAACGTTTGCCGTTGAAAAGTTTTTGCTTCTTCGAGAAGTTCACGGAGGAGGTCGTTGGCTTCGTTGGCAGGCAGGAAGTTGTGGATTATGGTACAAGAGGTGCATTTTGATATGTCCTCAGGATCGAAAAGGTGAAGGGTCCGGCCTCTTTTAGTGACAGATTTTGGACTTATTATTGATGTTGATGAATTGATTGCTTTTACTCCGAACGCTGAGAGTGAGCTCTGTATCCTCAAGGCCCCGTTAGTGGCCCGCTTCTTATTATTGCCAGGGGGTGCAATGGATGATAAAGTCGAGCATGCAGTTGTCACGGATCCGTCACTGGCAATTAAGGTGTCGAGAAGAATGTCTTGTTGTAAATCTGGGAAGAGAGATGCCAGGACGGCTAACTTAACGTCAGTTGATTCCTCCTCGTTTGCGAGTATTTCTTCATTTGGGGGGGACTGTTCCCTTGGACGTTTTCTGGGAAGAAACCTGTCCATTGCTGGTCTGATTTCTAGAAGTGTCATGCGCATGTGCGTTTAGGGTGCAAGCAGTCCCCTACTTGGAGCCATTAGATAAGATCTGTTGCCTGGAATATTGCAGCCTTGTCCCGGTATCTAAATGTGGTTCAAGTCACGTCATAAATTCGCGGGCGGAAATAAATAGTTACGAGACAGTCGCGAGGTCAGGTGACGCTAATTGATCTGGTTAAGCCCCAATTTTGGCACGACGATTTGACATTTCCCTCAAGTCAAGACATCCATTAATTCACAATTTTTAATTAATTGTCCCTTGCGGAGGCCAATTACAAGAAGTCGCTGGAGGATTTGGCAGCTGACATTTTCTAAAATTCCGGATATCCGGCTTTCACGAACGCCAGGATTTAAAAACGACGGACAACAATAATTGGTCGTTCGTTTATGGCAATATGAAGGATCCTAATTGCGTTCTTATGATTCAAACTGTTTCCAGGCGTTGAGAAAGAATGGAGACATTCGACATGGTACTCATTCCGAGCTGTAAATCTGCAATACCAGAATGATAAGGTGATGTTGTAGATTTGCACTAGGTGCTAATCCAAAATTGTGACGAGATATGCGTATTCCAAAGGACACCTAGTTATTGGTGTGACAGGTCGCTTTGCGCAACAACCACACCACTAATATGGCTAGCGTTTTTAATTGTTGGATTCCGTGAAATACTCAACCTCAGCTGACTGTTGTGGTTCTCCATCCGTCAAGTCCCTAAGTCCTCAATCGTTGTTCACTTAGCTACAATGTTCCAACTGCTGTTTCTATTTCTTAGTATCATCCCTTTCCTGGGCGGTTTCGAGAAAACAGTCGAAACACCATGTTTGCGGAGATACTTTTACGCGGGCGGCAAGTACTTCAGCGACGGCAGTGGGGGTCATTTCCTTGAAGGTCAGATCTACGTTGAGCAATTGAATCCCATCGAGGGCAGCACAAAGCCATTCCCCCTCATCTTCATCCACGGCTTTGCTCAGACAGGAACAGTATGCACTTTACTATTATTTCGTTTATGAGATATTTTGGTCCTTGAAAACTTGCCTCCTTTCCTGCGGCTAATACATGAGCTAGAACTGGTTGAATAAGCCTGATGGTGGTCGGGGATGGGCGTCGTATTTTCTCTCTAAAGGTTATGAAATCTATATAATAGACCAAACATTCCGTGGTCGAAGCCCAGGGTCACCGGGCAATGACACGACGGTAAGGTGGACTAGTGAGGTGGTCGAGCGGCTACTGACCGCAACAAAGAACCATGACCTGTGGCCACAGGCGAAGCTTCAGACCCAGTGGCCAGGAACAGGTTTCAGGGGAGATGAAGTTTTCGATGCCTATTTCGCCTCGACAGTACAGTCTCTCTCATCTGACGTCTATCAACAAACAACCCTCCAGGCAGCAGGTGTTGACTTACTATCACGTATTGGAAAGCCGGCCATTCTTGTTACTCATTCACAGTCAGGAGCTACGGGTTGGCTCATAGCGGATGCTCGACCTGACCTGGTCCACTCCATCGTAGCCATCGAGCCCGCAGGTCCGCCTTTTGAGAATGTGATTTTAAGGGAGGGACCCGCCCGGCCCTGGGGCCTAACGGATGTTTTTTTGACTTACTCACCTCCGGTTAACAACCCCCAAACCGACCTAGTTCAAAAAATCATCCCCCCCAGCTCCAATGACAGAGCACGTTGCATTGTCCAAGCGGAGTCCCCTCCGCCGCGGCAGCTGGACAACCTGGCAGATATCGATGTTCTTGTTGTTACGGGTGAAGCATCATACCATGCGACACATGACTATTGTACGGTAGGATATTTGCAACAGGCTGGAGTACATGTGGACCACTTATCACTCGGGGAAGCAGGGATTCATGGCAACGGACATATGCTTTTCCTGGAGATGAATAGCGACAAAATTGCGGCGGAAGTTCAGAAGTGGATGGAAAAGTAAGCTCCCTGTTTGGCTGAAATTCTATTCAACCATCATATGTATATAATTAAAATGGTGGTAGACATATGGAATCAGAAGTTTTGAAATTGAAACTCCCCTTCATGTCTCTGTCCCCTTTCTATAGTTATATAACTAACTCTTAGAGGACCGTTATCAACCTTGTTGCATTGTTTGACTCTAAGCAAGCTAGCTAGCTACTAATAAATACATAGGTGCACGTGACCTCGGGTAGCCGGGGAATCCTCTAACACTAACTACCGAAGTGGATGATGGCTGCTGACGTAATGGGCAGTTCGCCAAGGCCTTGCTGTGGACCTCGGCGTGTGTTAAAAATCAACGTCAGGGCCAAGAAGCCGCGCCTCTGTTGGAAGTTCGACTGGCCTTGGAACAAATTCTTCCTGGCGCCTGTCGAGATACTCCAGAGCGACTCTATAAGAATGAGAATTACCGAACATACTGCCAAAGGGACCCACTCATATTGATGCAAATTCAGACACCATGACTAGAGGTGATTGTTGACAGCAAAACTGTGTGGAATTGCATACTGATCATCACTCGGGAAGAGCAACTCCCCTGGCCTGCCCCTCCCATTCGGCAATATGCTCGAGTTTCGTACGGAGGGATTCAATGGATATGCCGTGAAATATTCTCCCTTTTTTGACTCCCGCCTTGCAGTTGCTGCGTCTGCAAATTTTGGCCTCGTTGGAAATGGCAGACTCTACGTTCTCGACCTTACACCCAATGGCATTGTTCCTTTGAAATGGTAAGGCGCCCAAATATATCCGTCTAAGCCAGGTATAATAAACATCTTACCTGCTAAAATATATTTACCTACCGTTGTTTCAGAGTATTAAGCAAGATGTTCGTGATACTAACGGCGACGTTTAATCCAGGTTCACAACGCAAGATTCTCTTTACGATATCGCATGGTCCGAGATCCATGAAAATCAAGCCCTCGTGGGTTCCGGCGACGGAAGCATTAAGCTCTTCGACACCACAGTAGACGAATTTCCTGTCCAGGGATGGAAAGAGCATTCTCGGGAGGTTTTCTCGGTGCATTGGAATTTAGTAGCCAAAGACCGGTTTTGCTCCAGTAGTTGGGATGGGACGGTCAAAATTTGGTCTCCGGCGAGACCACAGTCTCTCTTAACTCTCCCCACGCACAGCTGCACCTATTCCGTCGCCTTTTCACCACACTCTCCAGATATCCTGTCCTGCGCTTCATCAGACTCGTACGTTCGCGTTTTTGATTTACGCACTCCGGCCGCCGCAAACAACCATCTTACTGTACAGATTCCAATTCACGGGAGAGCATCAGCGCCGACGAAACCAGGATTTCCACCTGCCCCTGCTTCATGTCCCCCGTCGGAGGCCTTAACACTTGACTGGAACAAGTACCGACCCTCAATACTGGCCACAGCTGGGGTGGACCGCATGATCCGTACTTTTGACATCCGTTCTCCACAACAGGGTCCGCTTTCTGCCATGATTGGACACGACTATGCCATCCGAAAGATTTCATGGTCACCCCATCTTTCGCACATTCTCCTCAGTGCCAGCTACGACATGACTTGTCGCATTTGGAGCGATGGGTCTGATACCGGGCTGGCAGGTGGTGATGTGGACTTCATGCGGAGCGGACTGAATACTGGGCCCTTAATGGGCAGAGAGCTAGGACGCATGGGACGCCATACAGAGTTTGCTACTGGAGTGGATTGGTGTCTTTTCGGCAGCGAAGGATGGTGTGCAAGCTGTGGTTGGGATGAAAAAGTCTTTGTTTGGGATGTAAGAGCATTCATGTCATGAGTGACTGCATCCCAACAATTCTGATCTGCACACTCAAACAGTGTTGATCCGTTGATCACATGGTGATATTTGGTTGAGGATTCCGTGTCGGCCGTAGGACTTCTTTTGCTTGCATCCCGATTAAGGTCTATAATCGCTTTGAAACGATCAGACCTTTTGGACTGTCAAGCTCACTTCTATTTTTTCCATGCGCGGTTATTATACTCGAGTTTATTTAACCCACCATCCCCCACTTCCTCTTACCTTTGACATGTTGGAATGGTCTCCGAACCCTCACCCTCTGTACACTTGTCACAGCCGTCACAGCCGTCACGGCAGCACAAACCTAACGTCTCATCAGCCGAATGAGTGTTATTTACGCTTTCTCGGTAGCACTCAGTTTCTGGATTTATTGGCTCTTGATAGTCGCACACCTATCCACTCCTCTGCATATATTCGGGAATTTTGGGCGTTCTATATAACTCATTAGTGAGCTGGCTGCAAAAGATTCCCTCCGGTTTTGATTTTAACTTTAAGGAGTCGCTCTCACCACGCAAAACACATTCGATAATGAAGAATCTGGATGTTTTACCTCATCGAGTCTATTTGAGTTAGATTGAGCTGCAAAGCTTATTATCCCAGATAGATAGATAGATGACCATTCATTTGTTTAGCCTCGGATAAATGAAGCTTTAACTTGTATTCAATACCCTTCTGTTGTGGTTTATGAATGCGGACGGGTAAACAAGCCGTGGAACCAATGGGAGACTGATGAATATTTGACTGGAAAAACTGCTGAATATCAGTGATTATCTTCGCAAACTAGCGAAGGTTTCCCCCGCCATTTGGGAGGTGGGGGCCCAAGTGGTACCCATGGGCTCATCATATGAAGAGATAACTAAACGGAGTCCTGACCGCAATCTTGTGATATTCATGCATCGGTCATTTAACTATTTCACCTGCGGCATCGGCTGGAGGATGGATGTTCACCACGGCCATTGTTCAGAATCCCGACACAGTAAAGAGGACCGGAAATTAGTATTATTGGTTAGTTAGTTGGCTGAAACCTTTCCCTGATGGGTCAATCATGTTCAGGTAGGGTGAAACAAAAATGAAATAATATTAAAACCTCGTGCTCAATTGCCCTGCATCCATATAGAAGCAGTTCCCCGCCGGTTGCTGGCAACAGCTCATAGATTCCTCGAGGATGAAAGAACCATTCATTATTTGGAAGATATCCTTGATCAATGGGAATTGGACTATGCGGGTTTATGCTCTGATTAACTACCCAGCTAGGGTAACTACCTAGGTAGTTAAGTATGTATAACCTGGGTGACAAGGACAGGGACGTTGGACTCCAAAGAACAGAAAGAAAAATTATAACCTCCAAAGAAGACACCCATATTAACCGTGCTCACCTTGCCATGCTAACAGGGTGATTTGCAAAATCAGTTGCAAGGCCAACGGAACCCCCTCTTGGTTTAGGTGACGTCTAGCCAGTGACTGTGGGCCTGCAAAAGCCGCCGAGACACCAAAAATCCAATTAACTACCGTGTACAGCAATGCATACGAGAACGGCATTTTGAATTGTTGTCCGTGGTTTCTGGGCTGTGGGGCTCAAGAGAGGTCTGTTCCTTGATGCTATTATAATAATAATGCGGGATAGCAATAAACGAATGGATCAAGGATTGAATTTAGAAGACATATCTACCAGGTAGGTAGGACTCCTTGAAGACTATTGCTTGGCATACAGAATTCATCTCTCTCTCTGTCTCTCTCAAGGGCTAACTCTGTGAAGAGTAGGAGCAGAGATTTTGCTAGTTTTTAGGATTAGGTTTTGGGTTTTCAGTTCGGGTTCGGTTGCGGTTAATAACTACCTATCTACTCTGCGTAGTTTGAAATTGAGCGGATTTTAGTTCGATGCGCCTACGGTGATTGAAGAGTGAAGCAAAAGAAAAATTAATAGTAGACCAAGAAAGAGATATGAACGATGGACAACTGAACTTTTCGAAGTTTGCAGGATAGGTTCAATGCTCTCTCTCATTTCAACCCCTATTTCAAGTGAGTCCGGATAGAACCCACAGATAGAGAGATAGAGAGAGTCTAGTCTAGTCTAGTCCAATCCGTAGGCAAGGTTAATGCTTGAATATCCCATCCATACAAAACAAAAAGTGGGTTCGGAAATTTAATATATTAGAATGAAAAGCTCCAAAAAGGTGGCAGGACTAGAAGAGTCGAAGCGATCCTGCTGCAGAGGCTCCGGCACGCACTCTTACAACGTTACGTTGCGTATCTCGTTCAACAGCAGCAAGCAGCGACGTAAATCTATCTTGTCTTCCCCCCCACAACCACCCACACCCAAATTCTACCCGATTACAGACTCCAGCGACCTGTCCAATAACGTCTTGGTCATTTCATCACACAAGATGGTTCCTGCATCCCTGTGACTTAAGGGTATTTGGAAGAATGTACCAAGGAGTCGAAGTTAAATCGGAAGCCACCACAAAATATGCAGGCTTCCTGGAGCAAGAAACAAACGAGAAAGGAATCCTGCGAATAATATAAGACCGTGCCAAGGAAAGAGAAGATTGCGGGGTTAATATATATTTTTGGTATTATTCATGCCCCCAAATTGTTCGGTCAAGGTAGAAAGCTCCCTGCCTGATACAGGGAGGGTGGGCCCGTCTCCGTATCCGGACCACGCGCGTAGGGCAAACAAACATCGATACTGCAGTTATGGGGATAAGCGAGCTTATCAAAAGCCACCTTTTGTGGCTTCCATCATATAAGGCGCATAGGGCTAACTAGAGTGAAGGCATGACATGTATGATGTTCTGTACAGGTCCTTTTTGTGACTGCAAGTGGCAGGTAGTTTGTGCACAGTACAACAAAGATCACCGCATTAATCACCGTCATGGAAGAAACTACTGGAAAGAAAGAGCTGGTTTGTCCGTGACTTGGTTCACCATCCCTTCTATCTACCCACCAGGTTTTCAATGATCCATCCTCATTGCCTTGGGCCTTCTCCAATGCAGCTTATCCCCATTTTCAGAGTCATGGAAATGGATTGGTCCCTTTGTTGTTTTTGTTTCCAGAAGTCCATTTAAATCCGATCCAAAACGGACAATAATGAGATCGGGCCAGAAGCTTAAAACTGGGAGACTTTACTCCGTAATTAAAGGTCTTTCTCTCCACTGTGCCGGTTGTGAAGAGTCCCTGTGAATCACCGGCACGAGCAGTTCCCCACCAGTTCGGATGAATACAGGGACTTGCGACCTTCTCTCATTTCCTTGATTCCTCCCCAGGGAAAATGCTGGGATCTATGAGGTCTAGATGTATTTTGATCTGTTGTCTAGGAGCAACTACAACACGATTATGATGTTTTGAAGAAAATACCATGACATGGGCCTGTACCAGGTAGTTAACTGCTGCAAGGAAAAAGCCGAGAACATTTTCGCTCCTCTCACGGAATTTTCTAAGCTCCATTGGGTGCTGGCTCAGCCGCCATGTCGGAGACTTGTGCTGACATCCCAAGCTCGGGAACATTGGTGAAACTCCATGTCACTTGTTACTTGCACAAAATCCAAGGGCTTGCGATCGGGTTGGCTACCTCATCTCCCGAGGCAGAAGCTCTTGAGGAATTGAGCGATACGGAGTGAAGTGGGCTTTTAGAACCTCAAGATCTCCAACATCAATTGCCAACTCTTGCAGATCAGACACTGAGCCGGTGCAAAAAGTATTTTAGGCAGTCCCTGCGTAAGGATTAGTTAACGGACACGGATTTATACTAGCGGGAAGGGGAGCATGTCACCATATCAGAAATGGCGTCGGGGCGATGATCGGCATAGCCTTAATTTCACTTATCGCTTTACTTACAACCACGCGTGGAAGTCAAGTATGACAAGGACCAGGGGCGAATAGAGGGGAAAGTAGAAGCGGAAGGGGGACACGTTGTGGCAGCTCTGTCACAGATATCTCCTGCGGTGTAGCCAAGCAAGCTGTGCCACAGTGTTATACGATAAACTAGCGCGGCAGCCTGAGAGCGTGGAGTCCCTTCACTAGCCTGCGAAGTTGCAGTCAGGTACTCATATAGAAGAGCCCGGAGGAGTATTGACTCAAAGTGAGACAGAAAGCGAATGAGAATAGAACTGGAGGCACACAGTAAGTTGGTTGCAGGTGACATGCCTGTTAGAAATTTGGAGAAAAAATGTGGAACAGATCGGAATTTCATAGGGTCATTACACTCAAAGGTTCTAGCTCATCCGGAAATCATAACCGACAACAAAGCCAAGGGAATAGGCTGAGGGATCTGCGCGGAATGGGTACGGAGGCGCCTAAATTTAGTTAAAACATAGACCCGGTCAGCCCCGATCAAGCCTAGAATGTTAGGTGTTGTTTTAGTTAAAGTGATTATGGGCTCCGCTAAATCTGCCCGCAGAAAATGTGCCGAATTTTTAATGAGTGGAACTAAAAGACAACACTGAACGCCGAAGATGTTTGTTTCTCTATCATCCGATGATGTAGAAATCTCATTCATTTATCAAATGATGATTCCGATTCACCTTGAGGATAGCAGTAAGGAGATCGAAAAAAAATTAAATAAATAAAATAAAATAATAAATAAAATGAAATCAGGCAAAGCAGAGCAAAAGCAAAGCAAAGACACAGCCCAGCCTACTTCAGCCTCAACGCTGGCGACACAGGAAAAGAGTCGACAGCCCGGAGCACTTCATCTCTTTGTAGAGTAGGATCGTCATTCATTTTCATTTTTATTTTTTTTTTCCGTTCATTATTTCTTTTTCGTTGACCACCACGCAGCTTGCAGCTCATTCCTGTGTGTTAACCTGCCCTTTTCTCCTCCTCTCGTTTCTCCTCCTCTCTATGTTCTCTTCTATTATCAATCATAACAACACCCTCTCTTCACATACCAAGTGACTCTCTTCCACTGTCCATGGGGTTTTCGGCTACCTCTTCGCTGCACTCCTTACTTCGTTTCCCGAAAATCTCATTCCCAGCCCCTCTTGGCCCCGGGTCTGTGACATTCCGCAATCCCCCCGTTAGCAGAACAGGTAAATCCACACTAGGGCAGCGCAAAACTTTTTACAACCTCACCAGGGTTATTGTCGCATTCACTCTCGTGTCATTATCATTACCCTGATTGATTGATTGATTGATTGATTGATTGATTGATTGACAGCTGCTCCATAGTTACTTACAGTGCTGAACTGAATGGTTCTTGGCCCCTGAGCCTTGTCCTACACCGTCCTTCTGGGCGTCTCGTCTCCATAATTGTCCCTCTCTTCTGTCCGTGTCTTGTTTTCACACCCAAGTGTCTCACACACTCTCTCAATACAGCTGCTTTTTCCTTTTTCGCATCTGTTTTCTTTCAATAATTTAACAACTTCTACCAAAGCCCTGCCGTCATATCTTCGAAGCCCTTCCCTTGTTTCGCCCTGAGCAAAGGGATCCAACCTCCACATGTTGAGCTAGAACCAGCGTATCCAACCTCACCACCCCACAATTTCTCGATCCGCTCAGACGTCATTCTCTTTCTAGAGTTCACATTCATTATCTTTATTAGCAATATTTCGCTCTTTCACCCTCTCAATGCAGTGACCCTTCGTAACCATGGGCTCCCCTCGTTATTCAGAGCTGGGACTATCATTAGGCATCCTCGAGGAGGACTTACGCTGGTACTGGAAGTTATTAGCAAGTATCTCGGCATGGCTACTTCTGGCTGGGTATATTGGACTAAACCGCCCATCAACGGCAAAGTGGAGCTATGAGACTAACAGTTCAATACATTCGCCCCATCTAGTTTCGTCGTCTTCCCTCTTGCGATGGACCATAATGCAAAAAATATGCGTGGTGGCACTTTTCCCTTGACTGCTGCTGCCACCGTCCTAATTTTTGTTGGTTACCTGGTTTGCATAGGTTTCTGTTTGAGATGGAGGAAGAAACATTATTTGGTCGATTTTCTATTCATGTATGTAAATTCACTCCTTTCAGACGGTAATGTTTTTGCTTTGCGATCCGCGAACTTTGGGATGCAAAGATGGGAACCTTTCGTCACAAACCTTGGTACTAACTGAGATCCGAACCCCTCACCAGACCATGCTTCGGGTCGAGCCTAATAGGTGTCTTCAACGTTGCTTTAAATATTCTAGTCAGACGGTTAACACCGCTTACTAGCCTTTCTATCGCTGCCGTTATTATTTCCACCGTTTCCGCAGCGGCATTTGGAATTGCGGCCATCTACAACTCTCACAACGTCGTCTTTATACCACGACGTTTTGGCTTCCGGCGGGGGCACAAAGGAGAACCTTCAGTCGATGACGCAGAGCTGCAACGGAGACAGCTTCTACGGCTTTATTTCCAGCAAGATGCTGACCGGGCGCCTAGCCCTGACGTATCTCAGAGCACATTCCGCATCGATCTACCAGATCCAGGGGTTGATGGATACGAAGAACTAACGCTCAAACCCCACCGACAGACATACCCGCACGGTCTACCACCTTCTCCCCCACCTGGGTATGATCCGGGGAGGGTATTTAACAGATCATCAACTCCTACAAAAAGCATTCGAAAAGGTTCCCTTCCCGGAATGCCGCGCTCTAAAACACACGGAGCGCGAGAGATGAGGATGAGCATTGTTGAGCTGGGCGACCTTTAACTCGCTCCACTTACTTTGTCGAATCATTGATATATTTATCTCTAGAAATCTGCATAATATTCTGGAGAGAGTTGAAGGGTGTTGAAGGGCGTTCTGCGTTAAATCACTTTTTTGAGGGACCCGTTTTGATTCATTCCGTTTCTCATCTCCTATTTGTCAACATTATTAGCGATATCCCGGCTGGCGCATTCTGTCTAATTCCCATCATCAATTCGCAATTTTCCTATATACATTTTTATTTTCAACTCTTGGTTCTACTTGGATCAATATATAATCCCGGATTTACATATCTCCCAGCAGAGGCCCGAAATCCCTGACATAATTGCGCGTCATCCCAACCGTTACACCGTTTTCCTTACGGCGACAGCAATTCCTCGTTTCGAAAAATCTCCACAATTGACCATGTCGAGGATCTTTAAGTTTATTTTATTTCTTGCAACAAAAAGAAGAGATGATTTCACAGAGGAAAGTCACGACTACGGCGAAAAATCATCATAATTTCAATTTAACATTTGATCAGAAAGGTTATCCCATATGTAATGATAATATAGTGACGAAGGCACTTCTGGCTATGATTTTGTCGCCTGATTTCTCCAGCAAGCTTGTTCATTCTCATCCTCAAGCAAGGTGCAATAGTACGAACACAGCACCCCGCCGAAAACCAAGTGAACGAAAAATAACAGAAAAGACGAACACAATGTTAGAACGGCGAATTAATAGATATGGTCCTATTTCAAAAATGACCCGTTCGTCTTAGCAAGCTGCTCATCATAATACCCTTGGAACGCCAACCATCCCTTATCTGGTCCACCAACAAGCTTCGCGGTGGCCTCCGCCTCACCCCCACTAACCATAATCTTTTTATACCCTGATCCCGCCGACGCAGCATCGGCTAACAACTGAGCATGGCACGTCTTATCCAAACTAATGAACCAAAATGCCGCCTCATCCACACTTTCACCCACCGTTAACAGGCCATGATTTTGCAAGATGGCTGCTTTTCCATCCCCCAGTGCCCTGGCTATATTAATCCCTTCTTCACGGTCCAGCACGACTCCACGAAAATCCTGATAGACGGCGTGGGATTTGTAGAAACGTAGCGCGTCCTGGGTCATCATGTCTAGCTCGCGGCCGAAGACGGAGAAAGCCTTGCCGTAGACGCTGTGGGCGTGGCAGGCAGCATTGACGTTGGGCCGGGCTTTATGGATTTCTGAATGGATGGCAAAGGCAGCACTGTTTATGGGTTCGGTGCCGATGACAACGTTGCCGTCTTCGTTGACGAGGATGAGGTCTGAAACGGATATTTGGGAGAAATGTTGGGAGAGTGGGTTTAACCCTTTTATTTTGATTTTGGATTAGTATATTTGGTTTCCTTTTGTATTTTGAAGGAGTTGCATGTTTGGATGGCTGGTTTGATATGTATAATGCCCTCTTTCCCACTGTTCCTGATGCAACCCCATTTTTAAAACAACTCTCTCCCGATTCTACAACAAGAAATACCAGGGATTATGGAGAAATAAAGTGGATATCAAAGAAAACACGGAAAATGGGCAGAGAACATACAAAAATGATCAGTCAAAATTGGATCCCTTACAGAGATGTGGCCTGCCACACCCTCATCAAAGCCACGGTCAGCGAAAACCCGAAATGCAGCAGCGAGATGCTGTTTGCGGTAGAGTCGCTCTTCTTCCAGACTATCGAACTTCGGGTATTGTCTGATGTGCAGCTGCTGGCCAGTCACAGTGCGGTCGCGCAACTGGACCTGTTCAACTATGACGGCAGGCTTTGGCTCATTTTTATTGACGATAGCACTGCTGATAGGTCTGTCTTCTTTGACAAAGGAGGGAGCCATGGTCATTTAGTTTTCCTAAAGATAATTTCTTTCTGTTTATGCTTTGATTTATGTAAGTCTGAATGAATAGCGCGGAGGGAACGATGATAAGTTTATTTCAGATATCAGAACCACAATGATTAGGTGCCGTCCCCAAAAGCTAAGTCCTCCTATATATATATATATATATATATAGATATAGATATAGATATGTGTGTATGTAAGTACAAGTCTTCCCCACCCCCCTAAGCCAGGATTCCAATGTAAATGAGGGGAGGGGACGGGACGGCAACCGAATAGACGGAAGAGCAGAATAATCCCGATGTTCAGTCATTTCAATTATCGATTAGCCGGGAACATGTACGCTCAAATCCTGACCTCACTAAGGGCCTCTTCAGAGCGCTCATACAATTTGTACGCAAGAGTGGATAATTGAGTTATATAGTGTAAATAGCGAATATAGCGTTGTGCCGGCGTTGTTCTCAGCGCCACCCCCGCTATACCGTATTTGATTTTCTTCATCGCGCAACAGATTGATAAAATCTTTGTGCCTGACACGTTGCCTTTCTTATTTCTGAGAGATCTTGATTATATTGCAAGTATATATTAGCCGAATTCACGAAAACAGGAAATAAAGATGTTGCAGAATAATACAGCAATGCAATACTCGAATGATGGTGCTCAGGACCCTTTGATTTCAACCTGGCCTGACTTCTCAACTGATTCTCAAACAGCCTCTCAAATTGTACTAAATGATTGAGAGCAACATGGAACTTCATGATGGAAAAGACTCTGCTTACAAGGCTTCTGAAGGAAAAAGAGAGAAGATCTGAATACAGACAACAGCAATTTCAAACCTGCAGTTTGGAATATAGCTACACAAGGTGTGAAGCAAGCAGCAAATCAGCGTAGAATGCGGGTAACATTTATTTCTTATCTGTAGTTAGATCTGAGCTTCAATAACCTGAAAGCATTATTAACTAAACCACTCTTGAAATCATAGGAATGCCCCCTCTGGTGGCAGGCACTGTTTCTCTGAGCCGGCTCAATACGTGCTCTGATCCCTGAACCCATCCCCAGCCCATCAGCCATCGAATCCCGTAAAAAAACATATCTCTCTACCTATAGCCGGTGACAGCTGACATCGCAGAAAGAACGATAGCATTGAACTGGGGGGACATGGCTGAAAAAGTCCAGGGCCTTGGAGGTCAGCTGCAGCAGAGCTCACTAGCTCAACAAGACTGACGTCTCCAGTACCGGCAACATGCATATGAGAGAACCGGCGGTTCACAGCTGTGTATGTTCAACGAAGGAGCTGGACAACCCGAACTTGTAAGATCGAGGAGTCAGAGACAGGCGCACCGGGGTAACAATCCTTCAGCTTATAATCGGTCACAACTGTCATCTGGACGCAGACAAGAACAATAGGTTACCGTTCTGAAAATCGCTGATATTCCCATATGGAAGCTGCTAAGCCAAACCAGATTGTTCATGAGAAGTTTTCTGACTGCTCAACGAGATTTACAAACTGAGCATGATGTATGAAGTATTCTCAACATGATTAACCTAATGCAGGAGCTTCCAGCATGGTATTATCATTTGCATGCTCCCATCATCAAAGGAGACTGAGATGTGCCTCCTGGAAAACTTTGAAGAAGATCTCTTCAGTCTTTCAGCTCTAATCAATCGATTCAGAAGCATTCTAAAGCAGAGGCAAGAATATATATGACATCTGATTGTGAATGTGATTGGGTAGGAACTCTGACTGCTCAATTCAGGAGGAGGATGAGATCAGTTGAGATGATACTTGTGTCAAATATATGATGGGGTTGGGCCGTTTGGAAGTGCGAGTGTAGAATTTGCCCTTAACAGGGTGCTCAGGAGGTCGGTGTCTTCTGCTTCATGGCACCAACCAGCAACTCACTTTTGAGCATGATAGTTAGCGGCCCCGAAATTTAACTATAACTAGTTGAACCAACTTTAGGTTAACTCTCTAACTGGTTTGTCGTTTAAGTTAAACATTCCCAAGGCCCTTGACTTGTTTTCCCCAGGATTACCGGATTTTGCCGCCGGCAAACGGCTCTCTTTTCGGCGGATATCCGAAGTGAAGGTAAAAGAGATAAGAGATTGTTTGAGATTGAGAAATATGTAAATATCTAGATGAGATCATTTTGGAGACAGATTTGATATTTTGTGAGACCCCTTAGGCGGCAAAGTATTTCAATGGTAGAATTAAAGGGTCAGTCACCGATTTGTCCGGATCTGGGGATTATATTTTAGCTACGTTATATGGCATTTATGAACCGTACTGAAACTTAGTTAAAAAATATTCTAGGTATTTAAAACAGAAAAATGTATAAGTACCAAAATGATCCGTTTTTCATGCATACATTTCTCGTCAAAACCTGGAATATTCTCCGATTAAGCTGTGAATAGACCTTGTAAAGGGATGGCTGAAGAAGACGCAGACGAGGGGTAGAGCTTTAATTTACCGTGCGGCTTAACGTAAACCGCCACACAACGCACGCCGCCACACAACGCACGCCTCTACAAGCAAGCAACCACCCAAGGAATTCCACCAATTTCTCAACCACCCATGAATTTATTTAATTTAAATTAAAAATATATATCTAGTAGAAGGAATAGATCATATAAAAATGTATAGTTAATCCAAAAATCTAGATGGAAGTCGAATAATGCGGCCACAACGTGATAATTGCGGGGTGGGCGAAGAAGGAATTGACGGCGACGTGGAGGAACTGCTAGAAGAAGTAGGTCGTAGGGAGCTTGCTGATAGGCGTGTAATTGACTGATTACCGGATTGGGAAGGTTGTATAGGGTTGGCCTGGTTAGATTTTTCGCCAGGCCCCTGGCTTCGTACGGCCTTTGTAGGGGATTTGGCTGACCTGGCTGATCTGGCGGCGGCAACGAGATTTTGATCTCTAGAAAGCTTTAACTCTCTAGTAGCTTGCTGAGCAGCTTCCTTATCAGTCTTCTTTCGCTCAGCAGCTAGTTTACGAGCAGCCACGCGAGCAGCAACCTCAGCTTTTTGTCTCTCTCGCTTCTGAGCATTAGCCAGCCTAAGAGCTCGAGTTGCAGCTTGCTTTGCAGCTTTTACGATCGCTTTCTCTTGACGTAATATATCCTGTTGAAGCTTGCCTGCTGCTTTTTCAGCAGCCTCACTAATCTTAGCAGCCTCGTCGGTCTCAAGCTGCTGACGTGCTGCCGCAATCCTAGAAGGTGAAAAGAATTGAGCAGCACGCGAATTCTCTTTATCCACAAGACCTAGAGGCTTTCCACGTTGGCGGCGCTTCTTCTCCTTTCGTAAAGCTTCGTATAGAAGCTTATTTTCATGCTGCAAAATCTCTTTTTCAAAAACTAGTCTTTCACTAGCATGAACGATTTTTCGGAACCCAGTAGAGATTCTTCGCCGTTGATTTAACTTCTTAACTGCCCGTCGCAGTCCTCGTATGGTAGTGGGTGTGACTGGCTCTGCTGTGACTGGAGTGCTTGGTCTAGCAAGCTTGCTAAGCACCCGATCTGGTGAGAGAGGATAAATGCCAGTAGCAGCAAATCCAGACTCTATATTTGACTTCGTGACAGCTTGCTTCCAGGCGTTGTGGAATAATAAAAAGAAGTTGCGTTTTTTAATGGATACACCTCCCATTGCTGAGCGTAAGAATAAATCCACCTGCTGAGAGTATGCCTTTGATAAAGGTCCAAAAATACCAACATCCAAAGGCTGCAAGCGATGAGTTGAATGAGGCGGCAGTACAGCAAGGATAATACGATTTTGATCAGCGTAGTTGATGAATTTCATATTGACATGAGAAGAATGGCCGTCAAGGATGAGCAGGCGCCAGGCTCCATTCCTAGCCTTTGTATGAGGATTAAAGACCCGTTGCAGCCAATGTAATCCATATTGATCACTGCTCCAGCCGTTCGGGGAGGCAGCAAAAAAGACCTCATGCTCTTTAGAATCAAAATCTTCTAGCCACGTATCTTGCAAATCCCCGGAGTCTGACTGATATATAAGACCTGGCGGCGTTGACCTTCCACTGGCTGATATGGCGGCTAGCAAAGAGATGAATTCTCTACTCCCATCCTGAATCGTGCCTAGCAAGCTCCCGCTCTTAAGCTGCTGTACAGAGACTATTCGCTTGCTGATTTGCATGACGCCCATAAGAAAGCCCTTCTCATCAAGATTCCACGTATTAGATGGTCGAATGTTGAATTTTTTGACCTTTTCGTCTAGCTAAGATGCTCAAGCATTAGCAACCCCTCATTAAATTGCAGGCAATGTAAATAAAAATCAATCAAATACAAGCTGGAAAAAGTGCTGAAAATACTCAGAATTATCAGCTCTCTTGCGTTTTTGATCAATTGCTCGTAAATATAGGCTTTTGATGCGATCCTTGTGGCGTTGACAAAATCTAGAGATCCAATGCTCGCCAATCGGCTCCTGAAGGATTTCTTCAACTAGATTTTGAAGAATTCGAGGTGTAGGAGGAAAGCCACGGTCCGTAAGACGATTTATATATCGAATAAGCTCTTCCTCTTGAGAGTTCGTAAGTTTCTGTCTATATAGGGAGTCGGCAGTTTCTCGAGACACTGATTTGCCCGTAACGCGTCGCATAAGCGTAGTTCGATGAATTCCGTATTTTTTTGCAACAGTAGTATAATTGCCAGCCTCTTGCGAAAGGAATTCAGCCACTGCGAGCTCTACAGCTTCTTTGGTTGGCATGTTGTAGATGATTGAAGGTGGAAGGTTGGGTTCAAAAATCGGGTTTTTGGGGCGTGCGTTGTGTGGCGGCGTGCGTTGTGTGGCGGTTTACGTTACAGGGACATGGATAGTTTAACTTCCAATGAAGAATAATCATAACTATGCATTGATATCATACAAAAATTTTCGGATCTGATATTTGTCTGATTGCCCATAGATTACAGTTGACTTCTCTTCCCTTAGGAACCATTAATTTATCATAATGTGGATTATATTCATGTTGTTATGCCTAAACAGGATCCAGACCGTGGATATAGTTGCAAGCAGCTGGACCTCGGCATTTCTCGCGTGGGCGCTGCTCAGACGAAAGTTTCATCCTGCGGCATTAAATTACTGGATGACTGATCTTCTCCTGCTATCATTCTTTTTTTGATTCGTTTGTTCTTTCGGCAGAAGAACTTTTGCTTATCTGCAACTGTTATATGATTCTTCGGGAAAGCAACATTCTTTCTTCCAACCCTTGTACACACCAGCTTTTCCGTTCGCTATCCCTCCTCCCTGTTGCGACACGGGTAAACCATGCAGGTCACGCTCTTTGAAGCTCCCCCGGAAGACCCATCAAAATCTCAGATAGAAAATATCCTAGAGCTGACCCCGGTATCTGATTTTGGACCGGTAAGATTCATCCTATAAAAACCCCCGAAAACATGACTTGTTTGGGTTTTGCTACACCATTGTGCAGAGCCGAATACTAACCGTGGAGAATCATATATAGGATGTTTTTACAAACACACGTCCTCTATGGCATCCACCCGGTGCCCGTGGAATCTATGGCGGTGCTGCCATCGCCCAGTCCCTAGCCGCAGCCCAATTGACCGTTAGCCCCGGATTCTCCCCACATAGCATGCATTGCTACTTCGTGCTGGCTGGAGACGCAGAAATTCCAATCATATACCATGTCGAACGGGTTCGGGAGGGACGGTCCTTCGCGACCCGCACCGTCCAGGCACGACAAAAAGGGAAACCCATTTTCACTACAACTATCAGTTTCGACCGCGAGGGGAGCGGCGGGGAGGAGAAGGTTGAACATAGCACGCCGAAGCCGAACATAGCGCTACCTCCAGCTAACGCCAGTGCCGCTTCCAAAGGGCCATTTGAAACGAGAAACGCTGGGGTTGTTAATAGTATGTCGAAAGAAAGACATGGCATTCTTTTGTCACCCAAACACTCAGCATAGATACTCGAAACCCGGACTAATTCTTTCAGGAAACTCCCCTCGTGCCGAGGAAAAAGCCATCTACCAATTTCTCCGTGCCCGCGGCACCATCTCCGCCGCCGGAGGCCAGCAAGCGCATCTCTCCGCTCTTGCCTACATGTCCGACAGCTACTTTATCGGTACCATTGCGCGAGTCCAGAACATCCCGCGCTTCGCGTCCCCTGGCGCTCTAAAAGACGCCATCTCCAAGTTGAAAAATCCCTCCGATCTGGATAGTGAGGAGATCGAGAGATCGCTAAAAGAACTCCTGCGCCAGGAAGCCGCTGAATTTTACGCTGAAGCTATGCAAGACTCGAAAGTTGACCCCGCCCCACCTAAACGGGAGATGGGGATGATGGTCAGCTTGGATCACACGATATACTTCCACGCGCGTGGAGGTTTTAGGGCGGATGAGTGGTTGTTTATAGAGATGACGAGTCCTTGGGCAGGCGGTGGGCGGGGCTTGGTGATGCAGAAGATGTGGTCTCAGGATGGGACACTGTTGCTCACATGCGTGCAGGAGGTGAGAGCTTTTGACCCCAATTGTTTCCGCAGTTCTTCCTCAACAATTGCAAATGCGTCGAAAGTATACTGACGGATAATCGTCATGATCAATAATTAGGGGGTTGTGCGACTGAAGCAAGACAGTGCCAGCAAACCTAATAAGCTGTGAGGGATCCCGGCGTTTTCTGATTCTTTATATTCAGGCGCATATTTTCTCGTCTTGTTTAATATTCCCTGTTCAGGCCCTTCTCATCTATCTTGGACGCATTGGATTGATTTGAAAAGGTACACCAAGCACTTACATGTCATTTCTATGTCATTTCTATTTGTGCTCGTAAAATTACTGCACATTGCAGATTCGTGATTTATACAGCGAATTGCTGCTATTAGTTAGTAGGTTCCCTTCTCATCATGGGTTGGTTGCGTTTAAGATAAAAGTGTTCTGTGGTTTAGATCTAGTTAGTGGCTGGTGTTGAGTGTCACATGATGTTCGTCTTCACTCAAACTTTCAACTCGCAAATTCAACAATCTTCAGCGCCCAATGGAGGAATTTCGAGTACGAAATGCGCAACCCAACAATTCTCTAGGTAGTTTTCAGCCAAGCACTATTCATGTTGCTCGGTTTGGTCCGGCATCCTGTATAACAACAAGGTAACAGGAAGCATCTGTGAATCAGGTTTTTAACTGAAAAAACGTTTCAGCGTGACTCGAGATTCCTGATTACTCCCCTCCAGCAAGACATGCAAACGCGTTCGAGTAGGTCTATGCTCATTTCGTTTCAATATCGAGGATGGAAACAAAAAGGGAGTGCTGTCCAACGCCCAATCCACAGCGACCCAAGAGGTTACTCCTCTCTGCTAGCTCGAGTTACTCTATCATTGTTTGGCCCGGCGGGTGCTGAGATCCTTTTGCTCCGGTCTTGAATGGGATCTAAACCATCAAAGCGGCGGGATTACACGTGCTATATTTTAATCTTCGGAAGTTTCTTCTTGGCTATTTCAAATTTAGCACTACAGTTCAACGCCCGGCCCCCTCCTAAGGCTTGCGGACAACAGTGCTTCTTTCTGTGCCTCATACCCCAATGAACTCTTTTGGTAACTTCAGGTCATTAAGGAGCTGGCTGCGGTTAAAAAAAAAGAAGAAGAAAAGAAAACAAAAGAAAAAATTGACGAGAGAAGAATGCTAGAGTTCTTCACTGCTGCATCTGCAGAAGCAGATTACGAATTACCAAGCTATCAACACCTATCCGCCTTTGAATTTCCTCTCAACTTCGATTTCTATTGAAATGAAAGGTGGAGACGATATAATTGAGGATTCCGGGAGCGCCAAATGACGAATAGATGACCAAATGCACAGGAGGAAGTGGCATGGAGTTGTCGCCTTCGTGCTTCATTGTCACCGCAATTATGAATGATGACAGTGATGACTAAAACTACTGAATACGTCAGAAACATACAAAAATAGTTCTTTTTACTCCCTTCATACCATAGTAAGGAGAAAGGAAAAGGAACAAAATGGTATCAAAACCAGAGACTCCACTCATACAACCTTCCTTGAATACTTTTTCTCTCTAAAAGTCTGCCGCCGTTGCACCAAGCCGTTGGTGAAGGGCTCCCTGGTGTTGAGCAGGGAGTTTGGCCTCAAAGTCCTGAACCGATGTGTCCAGGCAGGGAAGATGCATCCATGTTCATGTGCTAAAGGGGAAAACTGCCCTAGGTTGTATTTTGTTGCATGTTTTCTTTTTGTTTGCACTTTTCCTGGGGGGTTTTGCGCTTTCACAAGGATAGTCACGGGGATTCAAATCCAAAAAAAAAAAAAAAGAAAGAGAAAAAGAAAAAGATTCCCTATGACTGACATCATAATTACCAAGAAAGAGCTGAGAGTTCCAAAGTTTGAATCGACCCTTTTGTACGGCGGGCGAATGAGGGCGTGCTTTTTGTTTATTTTTTATCCTGAGAAATGTGATCGCCAGAACAGATACCGACAATCTTCTACCAGTTTACAGTCCGCCTTCTGGTGACAAATTGGATTGGGTGCAGGCTCCATACTTCATCTGGTTCTCTCCACCAGGACTGCCAAATCCCTGTCGCCGGAATTATTATTCCCAGAGTTTGCTTTTCCAGTCTGCTTCAGTTCCCTTCGCCGCAACCAGCAGCCTAGGTGGCAATCCCCTCGTCCTGCCATGGCGAGTATTTATAAAACAGATTAAATAGCCGATATACTAAAGGGGCTGATATGACCGAACTAGAAGAGATAATGCTCGAAATAGGAAGGCGGTGAATCCAAAATAGGTAACTAACTAGTTAATCCTCCGAGGCAGAATAATCGTATATTTTAAACTGACTGAACTCACCTCTCCATTAGAGGATTTCTCCCCTCTTTTATAGAGGTGGGACATAACTGACATCCTTATGCTCATAATGCTTATTTTACATACAAATCTAGCCTGAAAAGGCAAGCGAAGACATAACAATGGGAAAGATATCCCTCAATAGTAGAAAGAATGTTCAAAGAAAGGGCAACTTCTTTGAGGATATGCATCAATAGGAAAACTATAGAAGGAAGGCAAATACTTTGAGGATATCTATCAACAGAGAACTATCAAAGAAAGGCATATTCTTTGAGATGGAGGCAGCTGGTAAGCTGCATGCAAGCGCAAGCATGTTGAAACCATGTTCGCTACGGCCGTATCGCCATCCTAACCCGTCTTACAATTTATCCTCACCCCACCCCACCGCATATCTGGAACATGTTTCCAACTTCTATGAAGTTGGTCTCCGGAATGTCATGTAACAAGCTTGGGCTCCTCCTGCACTTGGATGCTTTTTGTCGTTGTGGGGGGGAGGGGGGTTATTGACCATTGTGGGTGTTGCAAATGGTTATATAGAAGATTAATAAGAGTATTCCGGGAAGATGTTTTCGAGATTCAATGAGCTTGTGTCTTTGACATTGAAGCTTGTTTTGGTTTATCTCTTTAATATTCTGTAAAAATACTTGCTCATCCATTCCTGCAACCGTTCTAATGAAATCCTGCTCTAGCAGGCGTCCAAGGATAGAGATTACATAGTTGGAGGTTTGTCATAGATCAAACAGATTCCAGGAGTCAGGATTCTCGTCAACTGTGGATCCTTCAAGACAACTTAGGCCCTTTCTTTGGCAGCAAGGAACATATGAGCCTTTACCAACATGACTGCAACTTTCGCAGGTATGCATGATAGCTGTATGTACATACATGTATAACTATGTCTAGTGCCAATAACATGGTTTTCTCGGCACTTTATTTTAGTCAATTTGGTGAGGGGAAAGCACTGCATTTTGCATCGTCAAGAACAATCTTTTAGAACAGAGAAGTTAACATCGCAATGTTGCGATTATTACATGATTGAGCATTTAACCAGAAAAAAAGATTCACCTGTTTGTCTTCATGAAGCTCCGATTTGGTGCCATTGCTGCCCACGGCTTACAATAGCCAATTTCTCTGAGTTAGGTTTCAGAATATTTTTTCCGTGTTCTAGAAGGAAGATCAATTAGGCACACTGAACTTCACCGGTTACAACATGGTACAAGTTAGTGGTCATAATGACAGTTAGGTGCTTCATAGAATCCATGTTGCCATGCACTGCCCATGCCTTCCCTGGGTCACCCGTAAACCTGGAGTCGAATATAACATATTCATATGAAGCTGTACACGCATGTCCAATAGTTATGAGTTTCGGAGGTGACGTCAGATAGATCCAACATTTTATGTCCATGGATGGTTTACTGATGACATGCTCTAAATCGCTCCCTTATTACCAAGTTTTAAGGAAACAGGAGGCTTGACTGGGGGCGCGATTCGTCCTAGTATATCTCGCTGAGTACACAGGATTTATTCTAACGTCAATTACCACGGCAAGGGCGGGAAATTACCTGTGCTACTCAGAAAGATACTACATCCCCTCTTCAATGGTGATATGCATATTGGATTGGCCGCCTGGTGCCGACAGAGAAAGCTGATAATATGGAGCTGATCACCGACCTTTTGGCCGGTATGCTGTTCTGCCTGCTATCCATTTTACTTCACACAAACGTGAATTTCATCGAGCACATTCGGCAGATCACTCAATATATCATCCCAGCTCAAACTCCGGTCGGCCGCTCGGATGCGGGGCCCCTAGGAACGCTTAGCGAGGCAGCATGTTGGTATTTCCGGATGCAGGGGATGGGCTTCACCATGGAACCAAGGCAAAGCCGTCATTCGAGTTCGACTAGATCCTGGGGCCCCAGATTTCCCGTCCAACCATTCGTTCTGTATTGGAACCGCTGTTGCTATTTCTTAATTTTGATGAGTCTGCTGATGGATATCATCTGCGGGACTGCGTTAATAGCTTCGTTATCTGAGAGGTGTCATTTCGCTACATGGTAACTAAGAGTAATTAATCAAGTACTCTGCAGGCAACATTATCGCACTGTCACAGCATTGTGCAGGCTAGGCAGGAATACATTGAAGATATCATGAAACAAATACGGAACCCCAGTCAACCGGAGATTTGTTGCAGCTAGGAAGCATGGCACAATTCTCCAAAAACATGTAACTACCTTTTACGCCCCACAAACTGCGATTCGGAGACATTTCGTTTCCCCTCTCCCATCCGATCGATACCGACACTGACCGCAATAATCAACTTAACACAAATATATGGGTGATAAGGACCAGTGGACTGATGAGGAGTCAGCACAAACTGCGTTGCATCGTTCCTGTCAGCGTGTCGTGTCAGCAAATATGTGCTTCGAGGGTCCCCAAACCGCTCTGATAGTGTAACTTATTGACTATGGCTATCAAGGAAATCCCAATGTCAAAGATAACAGAGAGCATGGGTGCTTTACCTTCTTTTGTTCCACCTCTCTTTACATCTCATTCCGCATCTCTATTACTTGCGGAATTCAACGACGTTAATATTCTACCCTCTCATCGTACCCTGAATCCTTGAAAATGGTGAAGCTATGGACTTCTAATAACGGATACAAAGAATGCGATCAAAGCGATGGTGAAAATGAAGGGGCACCTCGCCGGTCGAAGACACACTTCTGTTGGGCAGCTCTTTTCATAACATTGCTCTCCATGGGCGCTCTCCTTTTGGTCCTCGCTCCCAGAAGTTGGATTAGACGAAATGAATGCATATGTTCCCAGTCCACTTCTGGCTCAAAAGAACCGCCAACGCCATCATTGTTACAAACCGAATCAGACCTGATTTTGGATTGCGGAACGACACGCGCAGAGGCAGTTGCCCGCGGCTGCGTATTTGATGTTATGGCTGCAGCATGGCTGCCCCGTCTATGCTATGATGAGGACGCTGCTCGAGAATCGATGTTACCGGATTCAGACCTGGCAACGGTTGGAGGCAGCGGACCGTTCCCGTGGTGGACAAGCCACAACCATTCCGTCGAAATTCCCCAAGATTCACTAACACTTGTGGACGAACTTGTCGGCTATACATGGGAGAGATACCACATGGCACATTGCCTGTACGACTGGCGCGTGCTGGTTAAGGCGGCGAAACGGATTCGAGCTGGTGAAAGGAATGTTTATGTGCATGTGGCATTGCTAAATTACCATCATGCATACCACTGCAGCCAGATTATTGCCAATCAAGACCACCGAGTAGGCGCGAAATCAAAGGTTGATTTTGCGCTGGGAAGGTGTGTACGTCTGGATATATATTAGTTGTTGATACCTTACTTGGATATCTTTTGGCAGCAGTTAAAACTTTTATTTTTATTTTTTTTGGGCGCAGCAAGTTTTAAATTAATGGAAGCTCAAAACTCTCCAACTGCTGCTACCAAAGTTTTGTCTCGCCAAGGCTAAGAAGCCACGAACAAGCCACATTTGAGATCTTAACTAAACTTAGGCTTTACCATACTATTCCTAGTTAAATCACTTTAGTAAAAGCTTAAGGTCCCTGGCTAAAGTCTTAGTTATGTTGAGGCCTAAAGAGCCCCTAGACAGGTGCCTACCCCCCAAGCATGAAACCCCCACTATCCTAATAATTTGGATTTATTGCCCATTTTAGCGCGAATCATCCTTAGTTTGACAAGTAATTAATATGCATTTACTCCTTAGAGTTCCTAATTAATTCACTGTCAGATTGGTTTTTGTCCAGTCCTTAATTGCACAAATACTACAGTGCACTCTCAGCTGTATCTACACATGCCAGAATATTTAGAGCAGTTGTTGATTTTCATCAGTTATGTAGCATATGAAAGAATGTTATGAGTTACATGTTATGTATCCCGTAAGAAGTGGATTTGTGTTCATGCATCGGATTTAGTAAGAGTGAGCAACTAGATATGTGTGAAGTAGTTAATTCATTTGCATGCGAGCTGCTTCCACCTCAAAGAATTTGCCTTTCTTTGATAGTTCTCCTATTGAGAGATATCTTTCCTATTGTTATGTCTTTGTTTGCCTTTTCAGGCTAGATTTGTATATAAAATGAGCGGTCTGAGCATAAGGATATCAGTCATCTCTCCCTCTATAAGGGGGGTGAAATCCACTCACTGTTCACTGATGGAGCAATCAGTTCAATACGATCATTCTGCCTCACAGAGGATTACCTATTTTGGATTCACCGCCTTCCTATTTCGTACATTATCTCTTCTAGTTCTTTTACGTTTTATATTATTTGAATAAGTTATCTAACTTAATATCTCTGTTGATTAGTTATTACTACACCATCAAAAGTTGTGACTTCCACTAAATATACACTAAATCCAAACTAGAATAGCGTATGAGCAACGCTCATAATGATAGGCATTGATCTAGGGGCTCTTAGGTTTAAGCATAACTGGAACTTCAGGCCCGGTGGTGGCTTTTTGGTGCCTTAGTTGGTTACCTAACTAACTAACTAGTTAACTAGTTAGTTAGCGACCTCCCATACATATTTTGATTACAGTTTTTATTTTGGATGACGGATATCGAGTACGTGTGTCTCTTTCGGGCAGTGTGGTGGGATATCTAGATCACGTGCAGCAGGCGGAGC
This sequence comes from Paracoccidioides brasiliensis, assembly GCF_000150735.1. Classification (NCBI taxonomy): domain Eukaryota; kingdom Fungi; phylum Ascomycota; class Eurotiomycetes; order Onygenales; family Ajellomycetaceae; genus Paracoccidioides; species Paracoccidioides brasiliensis. Next base: position 2,468,264 of record NW_011371358.1, read on the forward strand.
GTTAACCGCTAACAATTTTTCCAGGGTATAAATTTTATTCCCTCCATCGGATAACTAATTATCTCAAGATTAGTCAATTGTACAGCACAAAATGGGGACTCATTTTCAGGGTATTTCAGAAAGCACTATATCTCCAGGCATCTTCTGAGGTTTGTCTGTGTTAAAATATTCATGTTGGCGCTTCTCTGCCCACTTCCTGATGTCCTCAAAATTCCGGCATTTATGTGCAGTATTGAAATCGATAAAAGGCCCAGTCCCTTCGATCCACCATTGTCCGAAAACCCCTATATCGGCGGTACACATAAGCTGCTGGCGGATGATGTCAACACAATGGCCTGCTCATTGTTAATTATCAGTTAGAAAAGCTCTACTTCGAAATGGACTTTGACATGACGCACTGATGTGCGTTTCAAGAATGTTCTCTGGATCTTGAAAGGCGCCTTTCCCTTCTCGAGAGTAATATTCAAAATTGAAATGAGAGGCTTGCCGGAGCAAATTCTTTGAATTATTCCGTTAGCTACGCATGCTTTAAGAAGAAAAACTAATGTTCATCCGACCACTTACCAGGCAATGGAGATGATGAAATATTTCGACATTGGCGAAAAAGCCACCACCCTGATCTTTTCTTCTTTTTACCTGGTCTTTGCGAATACCGTAGCGTTCTGCCTCATTTTCTGGAATGACGATGGAACCATCTGGATTTGTTTCGACAAACGTCAGAGCTGGCCCTAGAAGATCCATGATCTCTTGCAACAACATTCACTTCAAAAATTAGATAGATGCCGTACAATGTACACCAAGGTCATACCAAGCCTGGTCTACCTCCGGTGATGGTCGTTGTCGGTAAATCGTCTTCTTGGTAAAAGAACCGTTGAAGTGAACAGTTTCATACGATATATCAATGTCTTTCAAAAGAGGCGATGCTAAGTGTTGATAAGAAGAAAAATATTTAGCTATTCAGCATTTCAGAGACTGCCCAGAATCGGACCATTTCTTAATTCGGAGAACGTACAATACTGAGAGGTATATACGCTGCAAATCTTATCCAAATTCCAGCGCTTATACTGCTCTGAAATAAGTACCACATTGCAAAACACAGAGATCCCCAGAACAACGAGCAGCGTAAAAAACAACAAGCGTTGGGAGAACCGTTGTTGCTGAAGAATCAGCTCACTTTTGGCTCCTTTCAGAAGAGAGAGAGTCTCTTCTTCATCCGAAACGGACATCACATCCGTGGTGCTCGAATTCGACATTCCGACTACGAGAACAATTGGTCATTGAACAGAAGGGGCTGGTAGACGGTGTGTCCAACTTTCAACTCGTAAAACATCTCACCTGGAACATATCTTGGAAAGACGTCAAAGATCTGGCTGAGGGTCCCTGCTGTTTTCCTCATCTCATTATCGCTGACGCAACGCTATGAATTAGCTGGTGAATCAACGGGTACGGTAAGATGGGACTATGTTGTTTACCTATTTGTTGTTTATCGTGACGACATATCTATCAGAGTCCGGGGCACCACGTTAATGTAACCCCATGTCAGGGGTTGGACCCCGGTCCCAAATAACAGTTTATCTGAGTATAAATCCGGGGTTGTCAACAGAAACAAGACTTACCGACATCCGCCATCAGCATGCTGACACTGCATGACATAGAATCTGTCAGCAAAAGCAATTCGGACACTACTTGGTATTCTCCCTGCTGTTCTTCATGATGTCGATGGATCAATTGCTACAGAGGGTAACAGTCTTGAAGGAAATCTACTTAACAGGAAATATTTCCTCTTCTTCAACTCCTGGAACACACACTCTCCATCCGCTATTGAAACCTCAATTCTAAACCTCCAATTCTTCGTGGAAATTCTCTCCAAACAAATCACCACCACCCATCAAAATGAAGTCGTTTTACACTTTGGCTCTCCTCATCGCGGCCACCGTGGTCTCTGCCTCTCCCGTTCCTGTATGTGCAGGCGCTTCCCCTTGATAATGGATGTCATAGCTGAATATCATTACAGGTTGGCGAATCCAAGCTGCTTGTCAGAGCCGACGCCGAAGCATTGCCCAGATTCATTTTCTATGTTGTTCCTTCAGCCACAACTGAGGACTAATTAAATTGAAGTTTGGTTGGATCAATGGATTATTAAACTATATGTGGGGAATTCGGGTCAGTTGGTTGTTGGACATGGGCAGCTAGGGGGAGTAACATTGTATCTAGCAGTTATCTTCCGATGTGAAGAGTACCCTGGTCAACATCAAGGAAAATAACTAGAATATCCTGCCGGCCAAGTTTTTCGGATAGATTGATGGAATGTTGAACTAAAGTGCACGTTGAATCTTAATTTTGCTATTGTTTTCCTCCATGGTTCATCGAAAGTTAAGTTGGAGTGTTGAAGTTAAGTTCTCAGTCAGCTGCATATTAGCATCATAGTTATCGACTAGTTTAGTTCTCGGAACAACGGGCTTCAAACTCAGGCGTTCCCGCTATGAACTCGAAATAACCCCTTGCTATCCAAGCACGGAAGAATATCGCTATCTCCCAACCTGGACAGAAAGTAATCACCAAAAGTAAAACAAAGAGGCTAAGAGAGACCGTAGCAAGTATCACACTTTGCTTGGCGGGTATGTAGCAGTGAGTAAAGAGGGGTATAAAAATCTTACAATAGAGATGACAGTCTTCACCTCATTCATCGAATCCACTGGCCCTTACTGCCCCTTGTCGAGTCTTCGATACTCTCTTCCCTAGGAATTACGTATCAACCCTTGATGCTTTCGCCCAACCCCTGTTTTCAGTCCTCAAGATTGTGCCTATTGGAATAACATACCGAAAGTTCATCAGGATGGACACGTTTCCCTCAAAATCAAAGCAAAAATATTTCACTCACGGCCTTTCTGGCTGTGCCATTTTCTCAATTACTCTATCTGTCACTATTCTGATATGGGGAGCATATCTGGTTGGGACGAACCGCGACCGTCTGGTCAGCAACGGCCGGGGGAAATCCCCTATTCCAAATGGTACGTGGAATCCTTCCTCGAAGCTTTTGAAAGTGTGTTTGATGAGATCCTGCTCCCTGAGATATGTGTGCTTGGCTGAAAGAAAACCCTCCGTCTTTCTACAGTACCACTGCTTAAAGAACCTGTTGTTTTCCAAATGGATAAGCGCTGGGAGGGATCAGACCCCGAAACTCACAAACTCTGGGAAACTGAACACCTTGGTGGTTTTCAGTATACTTTCGTTGTCGATAATCCACGGGACTATGGTTTACAGATAGGGTTGCCAGATGGAGCTCATGAACGATTTGTCATGAGCATGCATCACCAGCTACATTGCCTGGTATGTGTATTCGGCTCTGACTCGAAGAAGATAGTAACCTATCGACAATAATGAATATTTTGGAAAAGTAACGACGTTTCTTTGGTTACTGACATTAGCATTTCAGGCAAGTATTCGCATGGCCTATTTCAATCAAACTGACTCTCATAAACATCGACGGGAGGACGTGTCTCAGGAGGAAATAGTAAAAGCGAAACTTTTAAGTCACCTCCATGTTGATAATTGCTTCGACTATCTGAGGCAGGCAGTCCAATGTTCCGCGGACACCACCATTGAATGGCCGCGGGTGGAAAAAGACGGACGGAGAATGGAAACTGATGGCTGGGGCGTTCCCCATCATGAATGCAAGGACCTGAGCATAATCAAAAACTTTATTGCACAGCATCAATAAAGGCTTCCTTTTCCTCCGAGTTCCGCAGCAAATGGGGGGTGGGAAAAGAACAGGCCTTTTTTCAAAACTCTCTCTCCGGTGGTGGCATTTTCTATGACAGAGGTTTCCACAACCAGGCAAAATTTAGAATAGTTAACTATCAGCTTGGCCAACCAGCCACCCTTAACTGCGCCTTTTCCCTGCTTTGAGGACTTTGTAACCCTAAATGACGAATTGAATAACTTGGTATGTTTCGGCATGCTACTGAGCTAGAAGGCTGCACAGTGGTATGTCGCCTGTCCTACTTCAGTAAGCCGAGTTAAGTAACTATTGAGGAGGGAGATAATTCACCAGATCGAATGAAATAGATAGTCAATTTCAGCCTTGATCCCCTGAATTTCCCACCCATCTCCCAATGTCGGTTCTCATTGATGAGGAATCCAGAAGAATTTTGACACGTTGATTTTCGGCGGTTAACAGGGCCCGTGAAACAACAAAGCGAAATAAACCCTGCATACGCCGGCAACAGGAACTGCTTATTTTTTTTTTTTTTTTGCCAGTCGTATGAGTGATTTCGTGGCATTGGTTGCATCGCCAAATATTCCAGGTGACATTTTTGGCTGAATTCCCGAGAGAAGAACCGAGTAGGACTGGCATTCCCCAGATCATTCAGCACAACTAGTTAACTACCCTACGCTCGGGCCTCACTCCGAAGGAATTGTTCTCATGCCTTGAGGCAATGAGGCTGGAACATCCATACACGCTCGTGTGGAGGAGAATCACTGGAGTTTCTATCTCTGGTTTCGAAAGATCATGGAAAAATAGTGTCCTCACACTGAGCTCTGTCACTTATTCTTCTCCATTGAGGCGCCAATGGTTGCTGTCAATAGTTATCTGTCCTAAAATAATGGTGAGAACACCCGCGCGATTTGAGAGGAACAACCAACTATGGCAAAATGTAGGGGGATTCCATGCAGTCTATGAAGGGTGGGAGAAATTCAGTATATCCATACCCAGCTATTCAACACCGCCGCTAAAATATCTAGTCAGCAACAGGAGACACAGAGTAATATGAAGTCGCCTTATAATGATTCCACCTTCTAACTAACCGTTGGTTTCCAAACGCTGATTTCTTCCACCTGAGCTTGCCACACTTGGTATATTCATATCTTAATTGATATTTTTTTTTTTTAAATATATATTTGAATCATGCATTTTCTTTATGTGCCAATGTATGTGCTGTACATACTAGAGATACTAAGGTCATGTGTATATGTACAGAATGCCAGATTCGGAGTAGTTATTTTAGTGGCAGCGTAAATAGCCAGGTAAGAGGTGTAATTAAATCCTTTGTTCTAGCGCTGACAAGTAACTAATATGAAAAACTTTGAGTTTTGGGGGGAATTCACTGTACTTGCAAAGGAGTGGAGAAATATTGAAGTGAGAGAATCCTCAATTCTACGATCTAAAAAGCTATTGGGATTTCAAGCTTTCAACGGTTCAACTACTCGATTGCTAGTCACAAGAAACTAGTTTCCCTACGACTAGGCAGCTGGAGATGAGGATACAGCACAAATATCCTGCCTTAAAAAGCTGTTGATACGTAACCAGGCGAACTAAGTTTGTTGAAATCGAACCTTGGCTTTTCAGTTTGTATGGGTAGAAATTTAAATCTTCCCTTGACGATTGATTGATTTCTCGTTTAATAATTTAAGCAGAACCTCCGAACCTTGCTGATGCGGAAATCATCAGAGGAGAAAAACCCCGAGGAGAAAACCACTCGAGAAGTACTTGATGCAAAAGAGCGCAGACGCCTTCAAAATAGGATTGCTCAGAGAAATCACCGTACGCAACCCAGTCGCATCAAGTTTCGATCATAGCTAAGTGACCAGTCAGGTAGAAAGAAAGCCCAGTTGAGCGGCTATCAGCAGCAAAAATCAAAAGACTGTCTTGCAGGGCTGGTCGATGCGCGAACCAACCTTGGAAATAACGTCAAATTCACCCAGCAAGCTCCAGAAAGGAAATGCCGGAATTTGCTCGGTTCCTTCACCGTCTCCCCTTCCCATCCAATAAACAAACACGACTACTGCGATGTTCCCGGTCTTGACGATGAGTGTCGCCTCCCCTCCACCCTGTGGTCGCCGGACAACCAAACAGAAAGCACCAATACCCACTCTCGGCAGCATTTCCAAGAAGTCAACGAGGCTTCCGGCACAGCTATAGCCACCAAAGTATGGGAGATTCCAGCTCTCCCGTCTGAACCTAGGGGGGTCCAAAGTTCTCAATTCCCAGAAGACATGAGGAAATCTGGTTATCTGGTGACAAACAGTCCTGATTTTAACGTACCGTTTGAAGGAACAGACTCTGAGATTAGTAGCCCTGCTGCCCAATCTTACACGGGAAGTCTTTCTGTAGCTCAATCTTGTCCAACCGTACCAGATTCACGAACGCCTGTGTCTGAGGATGGCCTCAGTATAATTGGGATCCCCCCGGGGTGGAGGGGGAACATATTCGACTCACCCAGACGGTTCCGCTCCTACAGTGAGAACGCTGGAAGATTTCCCCACAACTCTCCTTTCCTCGTGCGCCCAGAAAACTATCCAGAACTCGCCAGGGACCAAGACGACTCTGAGGGCAAAATGGCGCTCCATTTGTCAGCAAAAAACGGCCATTCCAACATTGTGCGATGCCTCTTGGATTTCGGGTCAGAGATCAATCAACAAGATATGTCAGGGGCCACTGCCTTGCATTACGCAGCTGAAACGGGAAACGTGGAAGTTATGAAGATCTTACTTGAGAGGGGAGCCGATGGAAATATCACAGATTTGCAAGGGCGGACGCCATTGCACATAGCAGCTGAAAAAGGACACGAAGCTGCTGTTAGGGTCCTAATACAGTCAGGAGCCAGGGTAGATATTCAAATCCAAAGGAAACAAGTTAACCAGCGATATGGAACTTAAATGATAGACTCGACAGTCTATGCTCCCCTATTCGTTCAATCATCCCATTGTCGCGCTTTATCCACGCTACAAGATGGAGGAGGACATGATGTCGGTCTCTGGATCCCGATATCCAGCAGAGGAGACATCTCCTTGGTAAAAAAATCAGGTGGCTAGTGCGTTTAAGTTCCGACCATCATACAAGAGGATATTGTCTGGTTTGGGTGCATTTATGTTTTGGCATTCTTGTGAGCATATGGTAATATTTCAACTCATGCAAGAAGTTTTTGACCAGGAACATAAAGCTGACCTTTAAAGAAGGCTCCGTCCTCCCTAAGTTTCATAAAAGATTGCTGAATCTTTTCATTCCTCTAGCAAGTGAATCCCATCGATCAGGATTCCTACATCAACGTCTCCACGTTCACACTCTCCAAAAAGTGATTAGAATCGGGTGCCCGGGAAAACTTGCATGGATAAGGGGAGCATGTTATGATTCAAAAGATTTCCAAAATATAGAAGATGCCATAGACTGTGCAAAGTAAACCAGCTGCAGAAAGTTTCTCTGCATATTCGAATTTCAACGCAAGAAATTCACCCCTGCCCATCTCCCCGACCTACAAAACAAGAAAGAGAGAGAGATAAAGAAGAAACAAAAAGGAAATAAATGCCATCGAGAGAGGGAAGGATTTTAGCGAAATTACAATGCTCAACGTCGGATTTTGTAAGACGGGTGAGGACATCGGCGCGCGGTGCCTGAGGCGGACCGTATCATTGGTTCCAACATGCTGCGGTTGCATGCGGCTTAATTACCTGCTTTCACCTCAAAAATTTGCTTTACATCTCCAAAATTTGCCTTTTTTCGATAGTTCTCCTTTTGAGGAATATCTTTCTTATTATGTCTGTTTTTGCCCTTTCGGGCTAGATTTGCATATAAAATGAGTGGTATCAGCATAAGGATATCAGTCATCTCCAACCTCTATAAAAGGGGGGTGAAATCCTCTGTTCGCGGATATCAGTTCAATATGATCATTCTGTTCTTCACAGAGGATTAACTATCTACCTATTTGGATTCACCGCCTTCCTATTTCGTGCATTATCTCTTCTAGTTTGGCCATATCAGCCCCTTCAGTATATCGGCTATATAATTCTTTTTATAGATTTCGACGAAAAGAATTCTTGAGCGGTGCGGATCAATCGCTTTGCAGTGTTTCAGAGGCGCGTCCGCGCCAATACCTGGTAAAACGAGAAGCAGAAGTAGTAGAGCTGTCTTGGCTTGCTTCTAAAGCATTCGGATGGCTTTTCCTTATATTTCATGTCAATTTAGACACTTACTCCATGGCCAAAACGATGTGACCTTCATCAGGCGTTGAGCATCCCAACAGGTCTGCTTTGCACCAAATTCATTGCAGTTTGATGAGATGGAAGCCAAAAGAGTGAGAAGCAATCAATATCAGCTTCCCTCAAGACATGCTGAAGTATTATTTAAAATTGACGAGCAAACTGGGTAGGAAAAAAAAAATATCATTAATTAACAATCCAATGCCTAGGTAAGACTGTATTCTTGCTTAGTAAGCTGAGGACCAAACATCCACACATCAAACGTTTTCAAAACTACACACTTTTTGACATCCAGAAAACAAGAACCAAATATCGGTCGTTCGAGCCCACTAATACAGTGAGAGCTTGTAGCCAAACCTTGCATAGATTTGGCAGCAAACTTCAATCTCCGTATTTCTCATATTTCTTCCTCTCAGCTAGGTTGCGGCTACCTTTGTTCCCAAATACCCAAGGACGGCGGAACCCCAATGATCTCTCCCTTTATATTTCCCGACAGCGTCGGGCCAACTTTCTATTTCTTTACCTAGGTTCCTTAATTCCTCGAGGGGGAGTTCTTGAAGGGGCGTCAATGAAGTTTTTACCCCAAACACAATCGCCCTAGATTTGGGCAGCCTGCGAAACGTCTGCCTTTCGCGACGAATAAGAATATTCTTTGGTAATGGCTCGATATCCTCATGCGAAAGCCCAATTGGCTGAAAAAGGATGGAACTTAAAGATTCACCTGGTGCAGTTACTTGTATGAAGTAGCTCGACCGTTCCATAGGCGAGTCTACTGGCAGCCGTGATAAGAATCTGGGGTTAATGATCAGTTGGCTTGAATTTCCTGCAGCCGTTTTGACCCGGGGATAACCAACTTATTAACGGGAAATTCAATTTCCTTATGCCACAGGGGAACAGCCCTGTGCATCTGAGAAACGGAGCACCCAATTCTCCCCATGGCGCACCATCCAATTGAAAATAGACTAGTTGTTGCCGCTCTGGTTAGTTGTTAGCAAATGGTTCATGGACCGGCTCACAAGTTAATACGACATACAAATAGCTCTGCTCACTCCCGTCCTCTAATAGAACGCTGAGATCTTCCATAGCAAGTCGAGCTGCAATCTCGAGTGGCTCCATTCCATTGGTATGATCCCTAAGGCAGAATACTTCGCCCGTCTTCGTGATCTTTACCGCGTCATTGTCCATCTCAAATATAGCAGGATATCGATCGCACAGATATGTCGCGATTTCCTGCAGCAATTCCTGACATGCATATTTTGCTTCAGGAAGGCATTGGAGAACTTTTGTTCCCTGAGTGCGAAAAAGGTTGTCGCGCAGCTTGTGCTGCTCCAGGTAATTTTTGTCGATTGTCAACCAGTTGTGTCGATCAAGCCGTTTAAGTCCCATGGTGATGCGATACCTCTCTTTACCCTTGATTTGTTCAACCGGATAGGTGTGCAACTTCTCTAAGTCGGAGTCCTCATCCCTGGATCCTGTTTTGGATTTCACACGCTTCCGGATAACCTCGCCCAGGAGGAGAATAACAAGGAAGAGTGCCTGCCAAATGAGTGCCATGCTTTCCCCTTGGTTCCTTGTGTCAATTAGGGACGGAAAAATAAAATCGAGATCGGACCCGATGGTCGCCTCTGTTATTCAATATCTATGTGATAACGAGTTGCTGGCTTGCCGACATCGAGGTTATCTATATGAAAGGATCTAACAGCAAACACCAATGAAGCAATCCAGAGTCTTTATTTATTTATCATCACTTTTTGTTCCGTACACGTCCTATTCTCTATATCTTAGGGAATGCATTCGGCATATGTCCAACTGCCAGCATAATCAAGGCTTTTGATATCATTTCTACCGATAGGTATATGAATTTTCAGCGGCCACTGCGGGAATCTCAATCCTTCCGACGCAGGATATGCATAATTCCGACATCTCAGTCTTAAATCGAATGTCAGAACTTGATCCGTACGAATTCCGTACGCTAGAGACTCCACGTGAATCATTTGTGGACCCTGAGCAGTGTCGAGGACTATTTGAAAGCAGCAAAATGTCTAGTTCTCATCAGTGATCACTTTGGTTTGACTTCTCCATGTCGACGAATCTGGCGTTCTTATTATTCAAGGATCTCTGATTGCAATAGGACCACTAGCCACATCCAAAGATCGAAAGGCATTTGAAATGCCAGTGACAAGCTCCTGGGACTGATCCGCAGCGCCAGCTCTATCCCTTCGACCATGAAACCTTATTTGGTTGGACCATAAAAAGTGAATGCTTTTGTTCCCTTGTCTTTTAAATACTTTGTTTTCTCCAACCAATTGCTTCCTTAGAATGAACGGCTGCCACCAACGCAATACTCAAATTCCAATACTTCAAAAGTGATGTATCCCCTCTCCAGGTCGGTTATGTAATAATTTCCACTGGCAAATTGGTTAGTTTTCATCCGGTCAAGGGATTTTGCTCGCTAAAAATCCCAATTGTTACACATCAGAAACTTGAGGCTGATGGATGATGTCTGGAACAGTAGCGGGCACGGGCGATTGGCTGTCGGCCGGAGGTCAGATTCTCCAATATAGGGCACAAATTAATGCAGGATCGAAACCTTGGATTGCAACCACGTCCCCGCATGTCTAGTCCCAGCGAAAATGATCCATGATCGTCACAATGAACCAAGGGTTGCCAAGACAGATCCGAACGGTATCAATTTGACCCTGCATCTTGAATCCAGGCCCTGACATACGTCAACCTTCACGCCGAACTTCCAGTGTCACTTGGTTCCTTCTGCCATAACTTGCGATATCGTTAGATCACTGAGATTCAGGTACGAGGGGTAAAATACAGGTATAATTTGCAACTGATATTAATTAAATCCCGGCTGGTGGAGCAAAATTAACGGTCGGAATAAGTGCCATGAATACAAGTGTGTACGAAGGCGTTTAAGCCCCTTATACTAATTGCCCTATAGTTATTTTTCGTCGCTCCGAGCGGGTAACTAATGGCACAGTTATTTATTTGGCAGCACTTTTTCGTCTTCGGTCTTTGGAAAAGCCAGAAAGTTGGACCCGAACAATCCCAGGCGTAAACCCGGGGATTTCTCCGCACTCTACTCGCTGCTAAAGATATCTTCAATAACCGGCGTCAATCACGAGAGTTCGATTTTGGCCCCAGATTGTTAGGTTATTAGCCAGAGATCCGCACCCAAATCGGTATAATTGGTTAAACATAGTCCAAGAATCCCAGTTTGAGCGGATGTTAGTCTTTTCCTGTTACTTTCCACCTCCGGTGGCTTGCTCTGTCTTCCCGAGTCCCAAGCCATTCCCACTCCAACGTGTTTTCGCGCCTCTCTGAGCGTTGACGACAAAACAGCACAGACCGCCATTCCCTCTCGGCGGGAAATCATTTTGATCAGGGATTTACTGTTTTCTCAATAATTGCATTACTATCCCCCATGCCTCGGAAGCTAAAGGAAAAGATATCATTGTATAGTTCTACATCCTGTAGTTTTGCAGTACAACACACCAGGTTGCCTGTGAGCGATAAAGCTACAAGTAACTTATATTCCCCCCAACAACAGAGTGAGTCTCCGACAGGCTGGCTACCTTAGCTTTTACTTGGTTTTCTCTCCGCCTCGCTGCCTTCGAGTTTTTTTTTTTTTTGTATTGCTTTTTCTGCTCAGGATCTATTCTTTCGGGGTCTTGAAGTTTTCAGCTACTGGAGCTGTACATCAACCCGGAACTGACGTTGACTTGCAGGAACATTGGCAAAAGCATTTCACTGGATATCCGTCTCTCTCCAATCTCACTTAGAGCACTTCACGTTATTTCCCTGTTATTTCTCTTGATCAAATTCAAGCCTGCTGGCAAGGGAAGGAAGCGCGCAAGTCTTTTTTTTTTTTTTTTTTTTTTTAAAGAGTAAGAAAGAGAGAGATTGTAAAACGGGGAGTTCGTAATGGAAGTATGATTGTGTCCAACGCAATGAGAACCACAACTCTGACTTGTTGATGCACATCAACAATACAGGCTGTCGGTGCGTGACAGTTGATAATAAGCAACAGCAGTCACCAAGTATATGCAGGGCAAGTAACCATGAGGACATATGTTGCATTGCGTAGGAAATGATATTTTGTGCAGCTGTTGTTGCCTTAAAATGTTTTGTAAAAATAAATCAAATTGAAAAATTAAACACTGGGGACATTGGGAATCGCAATTGAACTGTGTCTATTTATTATCCTGTAAGAAAGTATACAAAGGCATGTCGAATAAAACAAAAAGGACAAGCAAAAAGTTACTCAGAAGGGGAGGGGAACTTGAATGAGGAAAATTGCCAAATTGCCAAAATTGTTACCAGCATAGATGAGGAAAACATAGTTACGAAAAATCAGTGTAAAGGTTTCTCTATAGAACCTATTACTAGTTTCCCAACCAGGAATAAGTACATCCTTTATGAAGGGAGAAGAACTATGATGAGAAAGGATGAAAAATGGAACAAAAGGGGATATAAAAAAACAAGAAAATAAAATCACATCCAAAGGAGCTTGCCACCTCAAAGGAGGGACATAAGAAATTTGAGAACCACAAGAAACACAGAATTCATGCAGAAATTTTTCAGGTATAACGTCACTTAAATGTTTTCAAATGGGATCGGGATCAGAGGTAAGGATTGGTGGGAGACATGAGTAAACAGCCAGCTGGCAGTCAAGATGCGAAATAGAACATGGAGGATAAAATTTTCGCATCCACCACATTTGACTGGCAACAACATGGCGAGAGATTAAATTAGAGTTTAGGTGGGGGGTCGTACAGAGGGGTTGAGTATAGAGTGATCCAAAAAGAAATATTCATCATAATTTCATAGGTCCTTTGTTTTCATTAATTTCGGACTTTCTTTGTCGACAGGAAAGTTTTGAGAACTAGGACCGCAACCAGCAGCAGGAGAGTGTTGACAACCTATCTGAATCTTGCTGAGCATCGTCCCATGACCTCACCTTGACAGACAAGTTCCGCATTGAACTCGCTTCCATCAAGTGTGAGATATATGTCGAAGTAAACGCGATAGAAGGTTCCTTGTGGCGTATCCATTCGCTCAAAGTCCTTCTCTAGATTCTTTCTGGACAGGTCAGAGGTTAGTGTAACAACTTCCTTAATTCCTATCCAGAGGGTTGTAAAGTTAGCATTTCCACCTATCCGTTTATGGCATCGCGTTGAAAAAGGTGACGGTCAGGGATGGAACTACAAAAGTGTGTCACTTACGTGGGTCCTTTGTATACTCTGGACAAACATCTTCATCGCAAGCATACAAAATATCCTCGTACATCAATGTCGCGCCGGGGGCGACCTGACGGAAGAAGCTGACTTTGACAGGTTCCCCAATTTTGATGCGCTCCCCCTTTTGCACAAATATTTGCCGAGTATATTTGCATCTATCTTTGCCATCAAGACTAGGGACGCGGTATTGCTCTGGGTGGTGGCCCTCCTTAAACGGTTGTAGAGTGGCCATCAAATAGTGGCGACGAGCGACACGGGAGGTAACTACTCGCTCAGTGATTCCAGCAGTGACAGCACCTTTAACAATAGCCGACACGGAGTCCATTGGACGAACCACTTTGGACTGGAATTGAGGAGGGACATGAAGCTTAATTTGTTGGAATAGATATTCAGAAGCACCAAAACCGCCAACAACAAGTACATTCTAGAAAATATTCAGAGTTTAGAAAGAGCCAACCATAGCAATTTGTAAGATAGATGTGGGGTGGAATAGCTTACCTGGAGTGCCCTGTTTTGTGCCTGAATGGCGATGATCTGATTCCGCACAAGTTCAAGAATCCTGTTCACGACGGGCTCAAAACACTGAAGAATTTCTTCATTCGTAAAAGTCATATACCCCTCTTCAATGCCAGCCTCAGGGAAATCAGCTTCAATCCCTACATCCACAGCCCATTTCTGGCCGTTATTCCGAAAGTCGGCTTTGATTCGGTTCTCGAAATCCATAATACATTTAGCATATACTCTCCCCGCAGTCCTCGAGCCATCAGGAAGCTTCATTTTTCTAATCTTTGCCCGTAGAATGTTGCTGAAATTGCGGTTAAGTGCCGTCGATCCACATGAATCGCCAGATCCAGCAGTGCACTCGGCCACTGTGAAAGGTGTTTCTTCTTCCACCTCATATGCGATCAAATCTACAGTTCCACCGCCACAGTCAACAATCAAAATGGCATCATGAATCTTAAGGCTAAGTAAGCCGGCTTTGGCACAAAACATGGCAGCTGCCTCCGGTTCCGTAATCAATGTTAGACGATTGTCATTTTCATCCCGTAAAAATCCTGCTTGAATGGCGGCAGCGCGAGTTGCAGCCTTGCCAGCATCATTCCATATGGCCGGAACAGTCAGGAAATACCGAATATTCCGCTCTTCACGATTGAACACTTCACCCAAAGTCTTCTGCAGTTGATTTCGCATTGCACCACGCAACTTGAAGAGGTAGTCTGCGGCAACATCGATTTCTGACTTGCCAGGAGGGAGAGGAGGAAGATTGATCGGGTCAATGTAGGTGTTTCCAGAAAGCATTAGCTGTAATTTGAACCACTCTACTTTCTGAACACCTTGCTTCGGGTAACCAGTTGGAGCAAGTGCATCAGCGATATCTGGACCCCACCCAACCACTTTCTGATACTGGTCGTAATAGAGCACAGTGGGGATCTAAACATCCACAATGGCCAAAAGCAAAATATAAGTTTAAGATACCAACAAGCAACAGATTACAGGGATGATGAGGAATGATGAAGGGGTTTACGGGACCACCACGAGATGGATGATGTAACTTTGATAATATCAACGAACGTTGGAAAAATTAGACGTACCTTTTGTTTTGCATGAGCTCCAGCACCAGGCCATTCGGTGATGATATCTTCGCGTGCCTCCGTATTGGTAACAAATGCGAATGCGACGCCCGAGAATGTTGTGCCAAAGTCGATTCCTACGATGAGCTGGGCTTTGCTTCGACCCGTTGCATCAAGCTCACCGGTATTGTGCGCGCGTCCGTAGGTAGGAATCGACTGCTGCATGGCATGAGGAGCAGCATGAGGAGGGTAGCCCCCATATCCTGGTGGTTGAGGGGGGGAAGCTATTGGGCCGCTAGACTGTGGGTAGGGAACTCCAGTGTTGATCGGCGGGGGAGAGTGTGCCAATTGCTGTGCTGGGGGCAGAGGGCTCGCAGGCCGCCCACCAGCGTTATATGTGTAGCTTGGCGGTCGGCCCAGCTGATTAGGATTATTCATCGGAAGGCTGGCGGTAGAGTTGTTTGCGACAGGAGGCGGGGAAGGGGTGGCAACGCCGTTGTTGTTGTTGTTGTTGCTGGCGTTGATGTTTGCTGCAGTTGTTGGATTTGGCCGGGTGGCAGTCTTGCGCTTTGATCCAAAACCAAAAGATTTGAATCGGGAGCTCATCAGATCCATATAAAAGGGAGAGAGATGGAAATGACAGACGGACTCTCGTAGGTTATGTTATACAAACGAAGAGGGGCGGTCAACAAGAGGGGGGTGGAGGATAAAAAGAGCGCCGGAACGTTGGATGAGGGAATGCCCGAGTAAGGAATACGGATGAGCCTGGGCAAAGTGAGGCTGGGGGCGGCTTTTGCTGGCGTATTATGGAGTAATGACCGTACAAGACCAGCCCTCAGCCCCACAAAATCAGCGTCGTATTGGTGTATTGCGTGGTATTCAGTTTGGTGCTACGAGGGCGAAGAACCCAAACAGTTGGGGGGTTAGGATTAAATAGACGGACGGCTGAGCAGAATCTCAAACAAGTAAATAAAATGGGCGGAGTCTGGAGGATGGAGATGGGCAACAAACAACCAGTCCTGGGGTTCCTTTGTCTCCTGCAATCCAACCGGTATTTATTTCCCTATCGTTGTCTTTATACACCAAAAACTACCGCAGAAGTCGGATTATTGGACGAACGCGCAGGGCTGATCTCTTTGGGGATAGTTTTTGTATTCAAAATCTCTGCTTCTTATGCCTTCAAATTGGCAGCGTGGTATTTTTATTATAATTCCACGAGGAAAGCAGCACGAAAAGCAGTTTCTTGTGTGATTGGCGGGAGTATGGCGAAGTTACTTGTTCTCTTACCCCAGAGTGTTGCTGCAGACAAATGTAGGGAGTGGGCGATTGACAAAATGAATTTCTTGTTTGCGACAATTGATGGCTGAACTTGTCTTGGGAAAATGGAGGGGGATAGTTATTGACTGGGAAAAAAAAAAAAAAAAAAAAAAAAAAAAAAAAAAAAAAGAGAGCGAAAAAAGGAGCGACGCCGTTATTTAGTTGAACTAGGGAGCGAGTGTGCTCGAAGCGAAGAATGTCCCTCGTGTCCGTCTGAAAATTACAACCAACATGGATTATGTAAAGCAAAGCAAATCGCTAACAGTTGGAAATTTGGAATTCGAGACTCAATTTTATTATGGGATGCGGGCTTGGGAAGCCAGGCTGGGGCACTAGGTATCGTCAGCAGGACGGAATCTATCTTGATGATGGAAGGATGCATGCTGCAAGTATATCCAAGTATCTTCCAAGAACCTCTGCTGCAAACTCATTGAGAGAGTGACAAAGCGAAACCGCTATGCTACTTCCGCACTTCGACATTTTGCAGCGAGAGACCAGACCGCTGTACAGGTGTAGTTATAGTTATATGGTTCTGGTCTCCCAGATGATTCTCTCTCTCTCTCTGTGTGAAAGTGGCTATCTCAAGCTGGCCCGGCCGTATTTTCACTTCCGTATGAACCGGCCAGTGGGGTCATATGCTGTTAGTTCGAAACGGTTAATTCACCATCCACCATTTCAATGATTATACTTGGATCTTCTAGGTAACTAAACTATATGAGCCACTGCGGCCTGTTCAACTCTGGGCCTAGGAGAAACAAAAATAGAAACATGATGTTATTTTTACACATAACTAACTACCTGGCCGTTGCGGCTACCATCTCACCACCAGCGATCTGAGGTCAACAATTGGTTTTGATGGCGTTCGAGGATATGGTTTAGTGTTAATTTGATTAAATTATCTTCTTCGCTCCACCACGATATCCATAAACTACCCTTCCATGCAACAGCAGTGTCGTGTCTCTCAGTAACCTGGAGAATACATCTCAGCTGCATGTGACAAGGTAAGTTGTCAGTCTGCTCTGCCAAGACGTCAGTCAACTCCAGGCGTTGCTGACCTGCTGAGGCTCTGCTCTTGGCAGCCCCGTTCACCAAATGCTCGACAGGTAACTAGTTAATTAGTAAACTTCGCAGTACAGACATTTTACTCTCCTGCTTCAACCACGCTCATCGGAGTTCGTTAGCGATGGATGCCCCCGTTCAGTTTCTTCCCCCCCCCTACCCCCTACCAAGGGTTACCCATCCCTATTAGATAACTTATTCAATGCGAAATGATGTGGACTTCAGGAATGATAGTTAGTGGTAGACTCCGCAATTGCCCCACCTTTTCCCGAAGTGGACCGCTGGGTGGCACTAGTTTATCACCCCAACGCTCATTTTGCGCATCCAACTGATAATACATTTTGATACATTCGTTCTACAGCTGAACGTGATACAATTTAATGCAGTTCACAGACCGTTGTTGCTATCAAATCGATCAATAAACGGCCTTTGAATCGAGATCTGAGAGAGAGACCACTATGCAGCCCTTAAAAGTGCTCCAAGGGATTAATTATACTATCACGCTGTTTCTAAAACTCCAACTGGAGGTTACAACCTTGTTCCCTGTAGTTTTTTAACCTGCAATGCACTCGTGGACAGAAGCAATTTAGCAGGCGAATTCAAGAGTTTGACATATTTATATGTTGTTCAGGGCGAGTTTCCCGCATCACCAACTGGAAACAAAATATGCCTTTGGTTGGCAAAGGGAAAGCGCTGATTTTTCAAGAGTTGTCAATATCACCCTGACCGCCGTTTGAATCTTCTTGGTTCTTAAAATTCGGATTCAAAACCTCCAAAATCTGTGCTTCCGCTTCCGGTAAGAGTTTTTAATTTTTTTTTTTTTTTTTTTTCGAATGCTATAAAATAACACCAAATATTCAACGGGCTTGGGATTACCATCATTACTTTATCCCTTGGAAGAATCCATTTTATTTCTCGAAGTTGGCGGAAAGCATGGCGGTGGAACCGACACCGTTCCTGGCAGTGCGTCGTGCGTCATTTTAGATAGCCGACGTATATATATGGTCTTGCCGACTATGTATGGTCTTGCAGGGCCACGATGTCAGGACACCGTCAAGCGTTATAAATCGCCATCAAAATGACTACTTGAACGAAGAATAAACTGCTCGTGCTGCTTCTTCAGCTAATCGCATACCACCCTCTTTACAGCCTAATTTCATATACGCCATCGAGATATGTTGTCTCACCCTGGATATACAATCTCGGAACTTTCGCTATTGATTCCCACTTATTGACGTCACCATTGATGACGTATTTGATATAATAGGCGGCCCAAGAGAAGACAACCTTTGTTGTTTTTCTATTCCCCGTCTGATGCCATGTTATTCCACATATACTTTTCGGTTCAAAGTCGGGTTTCTGACTCTAATATTTTTCATTCTTATTCCCGGGCCTAACAGCTCAAGTGGGTTCATGAAGCACGGTTCTTCCTCTCTTCGACTCTTTCCTCCACGCTTTTTGAAAGCGCAACATCATCCATGCTCATCTCGTTGTTTTATCCAATATAAATGAGACCATTCTTGCTTGTTGAATCTTTCTATCATTCCCTTTTAAACTGGAAGCATGGCGCGAGTTAAATTAACTCTATATGGACGAGTTTATCACGAGTTCATCACGAGTTTATCTACTAGTACATGGATGGCAATGTCTTACATTGATAGCACTAGATTTGTATCCAGCCCGGCTTGACGATTAATGAAATGGTTTTATATATAGATACAATATGCGAATATTAAGTTGTAGGCTATTTGACTTTAATAGCGGAGTGATAAAGAGGCAAAGAATATCTAGAAAATAATATCTTCCCTTGAATTGAAACAGGGCCACAAAGCATGAACTATATGGTATATATCTATGTCGTACGGAGAAGATAGGTAGATTATATGTAGGGGCTCTCTATAAATGGGGCATTGCCCAATGCTAGCATACAGTACAAGCAGCGGACGATAAACCGTTTGCACACGCAAATTAACTCGCTGTCAGCACCTGAATAAGGAACCAGGAGTGTATAGCCCTCCCCCCCCCCCTGAACAAGATCGGAAGCATATTCGACTTTCTTTAGGGGAAACGAGAATTCTGTTAAACCCATCCAATTTTATATTTAGCTTCCAACTTCCTTCCGTATCCATTTGCCATATAAGCTTGCGTCACGCGAAACTATGATTCATGAATCAGCAATCTTCCTTGCAACCCAGTGTGCAGGTCTATATAAATTTTGCAACATGCTCTCCGGATCTTGGACGTAGCCACACCAGGACTGCTCGGAATCTGTCTTGACAAATTCGAAACCGAACTGTTGGATGAGTGCAATGACTTCCTCCTCTGTTAATTCTACATGCCCAGGCTCTCCAATCCCTTCGGATTGTTTGTCCGACTTTGCAGTCGATATCGAAGGAGAAATTTGTTTGGAGGACTCGTTTTTGAAAGGCCTATCTTCCCAGTGCCATAGGAGAGGTCCAACATTTATCCAATATCCCCCGCATACCAGGCAATTCCAAACAACTTCGATATATCTTACCAGATTTGGAGCTGTGTCGATGAAAAAAACCGTTGCAACTGCATGAAAAGTGTCCTTTTGCGCAGGACTGGCATAGTTCACTACGAAGTCCGCAGCAGACATACTCATCGATCCCATCCCTCTTCCTTCATCTGGAGCCTCCATTTGTGAAGCGATGATCGAACCAGGATGGGCGTCGGGAATCATAACCTTGTTTAGCTGCTGTTTCCGGGACTTCAAATTCGAGAACTGCAAAGCAAATGGATACAAGGGATATTCATTGGCTTTCCGTGTATGGTTCAACACCCAGTTACTCGCCAGGAGTTGATGGTAAGAAATTTCATTTCCCTCTGCACAATATCCGGCTACGCAGAGGTCGAAAACTAGACGCCCAAGCCCCGCGCCTGGAACAAGAACTCTGATATGCGGTGTAGAGCCAAACAGTTCTTCAAGGTCATTCATCACCGGCTTATAGCAGGCATTCCGTTCCATGATTCCTTCAGAGCTCCAGTCTCGGTAAAACTGTTTCACTGTTGAATGAGCCTTGCTGATATCGGACGCTGTGGCCGTATCATGCCAGTTGCTGCGCTCATCGTTGCTATCCGGGTTTGCGGGCAGTCCAAAGGCCTCCAGACCGAAAGATAAAATCGCATCAGCGATCTCTGCGTTGGCGTCGATTGCGTCATCAACCTGGTTGAAATTGTCTAAGATAGAAAATGGCGGTTTCGCTAGCATTTGCCAATGGGCAGATGGTAAAGCATAGAATGACTGACGTCGCCGATGGGTGATGTTTAAATGCGCGCTCCTTCGGTACTGTCTGGGGTGCTTGTTAGTTTACTGTACCTGATAGTGTAATTGAGTGGATGGACAGCTTGAAGTAAATATATATATTGCCCTCATTGCAAGCACAAAGAGATGTCTCATGGGTTTAACAATCCTGTATTGAGGAATGGTGTGAATATAAGTATGCGTGCTTCCCGCATTGTTAATTCTGCTTTGCAAAGCACATAGAAATGCATAACAGAGTTGAAATAAGAGCAACATATTTCTACAGAGGATAGGGCACATCTCAGGAACACAGCAATTATTCAAGGAGCGTACCTAAATGAATCGAGAGCCGCAAAGAGCACACGTCGTTCATCCGGGTCAGCAAGTGTATCAAAATCTCCTCCCCACGCTTCCACATTTTCCTCCTTGGTTCTGTCTCGTTCCATGTTCAAGCCTTGGGGAAAATATAAGGTGGGGCTTCGGCAGATATCTCTGCTCGTTATTGAAATCTTAAGAGCATCGTGTTTTGATACTGGTTTATATCCATAGTTTATAATCATTTCTACTTGGGCTCAATATTTCGGTTAGCGCCAAGCTAAAATCAACTTCTTAAGTGATGATTTTCTCGCCCGCTTCGACCTCACACACAACCGTACTATCACAGCATCAACATCAAACACCAAGTCTGGGGATCAATTATACCGAAAGGGTAACAGTCCAAGAACCCAATAACTTCTACGATCCAAACAGATCGGGTTTTGTTGTCCAAGAACCCACATTCATCACGTCTTCTACTTGTCTATTCCCTCCGCTAAAGCCATGGATTCCGCTCCCATATCTCGTGCCCAAGCCAATCCTTCGATAGCTCCTGTACAACTTTCGTTCCTTGCTCCCAAATCTCCATACATGACAATACATATTCATTTAACATTTTTTGCAACGTCAACGTTACTGTTCCTCACTACGACCAATATCGGGGAGTCTAGTAATTCGGCTAAGCCGATGGGAAGCTTCGTCTACGCAATGCCTGATGTATGTTCTGAGAAGAATACTTTCGGGGCCCCCTTACGTTTCTGCGGTTTTTTTACAAACGTGCAAATTTCCTGTCTTCATTTTTCGTTTTCAAGCTCGAGGATTTTGACTTCCAGTTTGAATCACTCTGTCCATGACAAACCCTGTCCATGATAACTTGATGGAAGTAGGCGTATGGAATTATTTTTCATAAACTTGCTAAAGATGCATTGCTTTGTCTTTCAAAACGGAATTTTGTGCATCACTTGCAACTCCGAACCAGTTTTGCCTGAGTGACTCTATCCCTGAGCCCCAACTGCTCCCTCTGGATGTATTACTTGTGCTAGACTGCAAAGTCGAAGATATATATATAACAAAGATATGTCATGCTAACTAAACGTTTTCAGTGTACCAACCCAAAAAACACAATCAGTACACCGCTTTACACGTCACCTTCCAGCCTTGACTATGCCACACGGACGGCACGGGTTCTTGCTCAGAGAACATCTAAACCTGTCTATGTGGGCTGCAGCGTCGACTTTTCGGGATCGACGATTGAAGAACAAATGGAAGGGTTCAAGAAAATTTTGGAAACAGTGATGGAAAAATGGCAACAGAAAGAGGAACAGAAGAAGGTTGCAAATGCAAGTCAAAGTGCCAAGATCGCATGACACGATAGCATTTGACCATTCGAAACCTTTAACATGCTCTGCAAGCCTTTTAAGATGCGCTCTGTGTGGAAGTAATTGCCATTCTTACCGGTTGCGGGTGTTAGGCACTTCCTAAAGTCCAATCGTGACAACTGTCCTTATGATTTCTCCAGTCGCATTTGGCTAAGCTGGCCCGAAGTTCCTACCTTGCCAAGTCAACTTGGATTCGTCTTTCTGGTGGACAAACAAACATGATAACTCCAGGGCAGCAAGCAGATGCTGAAGGCGGTAACGCCGGAACAAGAATTTTTTTTGAAGATTCTTTGTAATGGCATGCGGACAAGGAACGGAAAAAGACAAAATAATGCGAAAAGAAAATTCTCTATCGATCTCCGTATTCAATTCCGATTAAGTCATCTGTGACCCTGTAATGTGTCACAATGGCCGGTGAACGCAAGCAGTGAAGGGATACCGCCGTTTCTAATTCCCCGACCAAAAGCTAATACGTAGCCATTATTTCAGTTCCCAAGTTCTACTCCGACAACCTGAGATTCCCTAAAAGTGGAGAGGGTTACATACACGTGGAATGGAATCAATTGGAAACTTGAGATGAGCCCTCGAAGGCATTTGTCATGTGTGTTCTCATGAG
Source organism: Paracoccidioides brasiliensis (assembly GCF_000150735.1). Lineage (NCBI taxonomy): Eukaryota > Fungi > Ascomycota > Eurotiomycetes > Onygenales > Ajellomycetaceae > Paracoccidioides > Paracoccidioides brasiliensis. Next base: position 2,491,015 of record NW_011371358.1, read on the forward strand.
GCATCCAGTTAAACTCGATCATCCTGAACACGTCATGAGAAAGGGCTGGTTTGTTCGCCAGGCATCGTTTTAATTACTGCCTTTTTTATTGTTATGTTATTTTAATTTTTATTCTTATGTTTTATGTTTTATTTTTTTCCAGAAACAGTTTCCCCAGGTTTCAGGGATGGGGAGTGCCAATTGGTTAAGCGTGCATATGCGGGCACGGAACATATGTGGAAATAACTTGGCGTCGCGACAGGGGAGTGTCCCGTCATTTAGCTGGCATGCCCTAGGACGGTTAACTAACTAGCCTAAAGAAAACGGAATTTCCGGGTATGTGGGAAATGGCCAATCACAAGTTTTCGAATGTTCGCCGTTGATGACCATCATCAAGGGTAACGTAAATTTCCATCCCCGAACAGATGGACTAGGATTCCGTCTGATCCATCTGGCTGGGAAGGATATTTGTTGGTCTTCCTGGTCCTTAGTTAAACTGTTAACAACACAAAATGCAGAGCCATTTTTTGAAAATTTTCAACCATAACCCTTCGCACAGAATTTTTTTTATCACTAACTATCTAAATACTCATCTCACTGAGTGCCTTTTTTCTGTGTCAATATTAAGATGACAGCCTGCTGCATGACATCTAGTTACCCAAAAATCAATGATTCATATCTGAAGGACACATCTCAACTTCAATGCTTACAATTCGTATATAATCTTGAAGAGAATCGAAGTCAAAAAGATTTCTAACAAGATTTTCATTAAACTAAATGATTATAATGAATAGTTACTGTAAGTAGAATAACTTAATAATATAAAAAAAATATACTCTAAGATTATCCGTTGGTCATGATTTCAAGTGAGCCGCATCTTACAAATCATATTCAAATTTTCTAAAACCATAATCAACTGTGACCTTCACAGGTTGGAAATCTGAGATTTGAGTTGGATATGCAGATTACAAGTTCGATAGCGCTCTGACCCAGTTTTATTCGTTTCTTCGCAGTTTCGATAATCATCGTGTACACCACAAGTGCGCTGCGTAGAGTAGCACATGTATACCGCACAACCGGGATCCAACCAGGGAAAACACGAGTTGGAGATGGATGATGGTTCCAGAACCCCTACTGCTTGCTTGCTTGCTTGCTTGCTTTACTCTCCTAGATTCAACAACCTGTCACTGACAAGCTGTTTCAGATGTAAATCCTTCGTTAACTTGTGGCACCATATTGTACCCGTGGGAACGTCGCGTGGGCCCGTCGGTTGACCATGAGGTCTTTGGGTGCTGTTCGCGCAACCATGCCGGGTGGGATGGATGCCTGCCTGCATGCCTGCCTGCACCGCTGGACATGAAGTGATGCGGTCATAGCGTTGGAATGGTGCCTGCCACACAGACCCTCTGCAGCCCAAAACCAAAACAGGGGTTTTTTTGCGACCCGACTCTGTCTGTGCAGACAAAGGTGGAGCATCGATTTGGTTAGTTATGCAACCAGAGCATGCGGGTCGTGAGGGATGCCGACGATAAACAAGACCGCGGTCGAATCGGAATATACGGGGTTTTAAAATAACATGAATTGTCTTCCGTTGGCGTCTAGCTAGCCTGCTTGCTGCCCCTACTAGCCTGCCAGGGATATTGTGCAGCATGGATCCTTCGGATACCAAAATTAAAGGGACTCGATTTACGAATTTTACCTACGGCCTCTGCCACCTCTTCCGTTTCAGTTCAACGTTGCCCGTTGTTAATCAAAGGGCGGGTAAATAGATCTGCCTCTCAAATGCAATGCAACCTGAATTATTAGGACGAAGGTCCCGTGGACAATAATGAAGCGAGGAATAATATATGTGCAGCGCTCCGTACATATGGAGTACTTACATACATTAGTTACGTGGCTATTATTATTGTTGTTGTTGTTGTTATTATTCCGAATGGGCTCCCACATGATAGGTCCTCTCGAGGTATGCCGGGGAGTAGGGCGTAAAAATATCGGCACTTACGCCGAGCCAACCAAAACACCTCTTGCGAATGGGATGGACTGGGATGCTCGGGAAGTTTACTACGATATCTAAATTATTATGACGTCCCAGTGAAAGGAGTGAAGGGAATGGAGTTGAATAAGTCCCTGAGTATGTGAAGGGGAAACCTGGTTTGACTGTCTTACAATTATTCTTTTTTTGCTTTTGATGAGCTTCGCGATATTGTGAACAGCACATGCATGTTCCAAGTTGTGTTTTCAAGGATTACGACTCAACAACAATGGTCCAGTCTTCTCTCAGAGGGATTGGGCTTGTTGCTCTCAACGATGTTTGGTCCTCTCCTTACTGATCAACAGAAGACGATGATGATGATGATGATGAAAGGGAGATCTGGGTGGTTTCCAACAGAATATAGAAACAGAGGGGCATCTTGATGCAGCGGGAGGAGCAACTTGGTGCAGAATTCTATATTCAATGCTTATTCTTAAGTTTCTTTGAAGGTTGGGTTTATTCTTATCCTAGATGGAGAATGTAAAATCTCCCTGAGGTAATGAGGAGTGACTTGGGCAGATGATCCTACTGGGGCCGGTCCACATTTCCCTTTTTCTTTCTCCAACCTCCCAAGACTGTGTGGATAGGCATATTACGCATTACTTATTCTCTTTTGGTTCACCTACAGTCCAAAAAATTGCCGATCTTCGAGAAAGTTTCGTTCCTCGCATGAGAAGGCAATGTTTTGCAAGCAGAAGACCTCACCGCAAATAGCAAGACACAAAAGCTTTGCGTTGCAGTGTCTTCTCATCTCATGCATTTTAGTGTTAAGATCAAAGGGATATTATGAACAAGGACAGCTTAGCTTGTAAGAAACATGTCAAAACCATGTTCTAATCCACAATGCTTAGTGAACTTCGGTATCATTCAGCTTATATGCAACTTTCTTGGCTGATAAGTGAGATTAACTTAAAAAGGTTTTTCACACAGTTTCAGCCCCAAAATCTGGCAACTATGTCCATTTAACGTACATATTATCATGATTTTTCCCGATAGTTTCTCATGTTCCTCCTACGTGCTGGCCATATCTCCTTTCTGCTATATCCAACTTGCCGGAGCATCCGGCGCGATTGGGATCAGCCATTGCGCAATGAAGGGCTTGGCTTATGGGCTTAGCGTAACTTGTAGGCTTGTCTCCCGAACCATGTCTGGGGTAACTAATGGTCTCTTCCTTCGGATATCGGATAACTACATGAGAAAGCGGCAAAATCCGGGCAGACTGTTTCGCATTTTGGCTTTGGGAGCGGCTGACATGTTGCGCCTGCAGGTGTATGCGCTCCGACGCAGCGGAAGTGCAAGTGTTCGGCAGGGTGCTCCAATACTGGCCGAACCGATTTGTCTCTGGCGTTCAGGCACTTTTGAATCCTCTATGTTGCCTTCCAAAGCTTTCCCGGGCGTGCTGTATTTAATTTTTATTTATTTTTATTTTTATTTTTATTTTTATTTTTATTTTTAACTTTGGCAAAGTCAGGGTTTTCCACTGGCTCCTCTGGCTGGCTGGGCACTCGTTGAATTTTGAGGTCAGCTTGTCTAATTATCACTGCAGCAGCTTGCTGAAATCGTGGAATTTTGGATTGCTGCGGACATATTTGTTGTATTTTATGTTATATTATATTTATATTTATATTTTTTCACGTTTTCTGAACTTTGCCTTCCTTTTCCCGAGTGGAATCGTTAATCTTAGATCTGTCATCAACATCATCACCATCACCATCATCATCATCACCATCATCATCATCATCACCATCATCATCATCATCATCACCATCATCATAATTACTGTTATTCCATGAATCACGATCAGACCTCAAACCACAGGCATCGGCTGTTGAGAAATCATGAGACCTCGGCAAACAACGAAAAGACCAAGGCGGCACTAGCTCGATTATCGTCTGACTTTAGCGTGCTCGAGGAGCAGCTGGATCATGGTGGAAACCATCTTCGGGGACTCTCCCGAATCTGATATAGTCATTGTGCACCTGGTCCAACAGGGATAATGTGGCTGCCATGAAACACGCGAAGTATTCACCAACTTGCCCCTTGGCTTGTCGATCTCCTCCAGTGACAGGCTACAAACCGTGATTTTTTTAAAGAACCAACACCAACTCAATTAATTAATACCCCTTGATACCGCCGAGACTTGTCTCGAAGTTTGTCACTGCGCTGACTGAGTCGACTACATCAACATTCATTTTGATGCCTTCTAAAGCAAATACGAGGAGATAACACTGATTATCCTGACAGTGAATTGGCTGATTCAACAACGACCCTGGTTTATGGGGATGTTGAAGGTAAAATAAAATGGATCATCGTAGCCCCAGAACACCATACAGAGGACAAGCCACTAGTTTACTTCATCAAGTTTCTTGATAAACCCTTGTCGCAAATCCAGGGTCCATTATTTTCAAGATAAACAGAATCATTTTGCAAGTCATGGACTAATAATAATTAGCGTGTTATTCAATGAGCTTTACCGAATTCTCGCCAATTTTGAACCCGTCTTGCTTTGATGTTGTCTCTCTGGTCTCTGGGCGTGGCTGAAAAAAGTTGTGACAATCCAACCCGTCAGGATCAGCAGAACCTTGTATGCTCCGAATGAAGCTTTACCCTGACGGCCAAAGAGGAGAAGGGAAAAACAAAGTAACTAGAGTAGAGGGGAAAAAAAAATGCAGCAGTCTTTGCAGCTGCACCCGATCTTCTTCAGACTCATGGAAACGGAATATCATTTCCAGTGGGGACCAGTGGGTAACTTACTGTAATACTATTATTTCCTGTTTAAGCACTTTTTTTTTTTATCCCAACCAATAGTCAACGGCGAATAGCCGACAGGCCCGCTATTGGAGAGTAAAGACGGCTTCATGAGCTTAAACCAGAGACGGTTTGCCGTTGCTGGTGGGCGGTGGCTCCCGCTCGAGATTGATGGCGATGCGCTTCATCGTCCGCTATCATTATTAATATTAAAATGGAGTAGTTAGTTATATGTCAGAGGCTTGAACTGGCGGCTGGTGCTCATGCCTCAACCCTGGACGGTAAACCTCGGCTTTCTCTACCCGATCAGCCCTCGTGGCCACTCCTTTTTGATGGTCTCTCTCACGGTGGTGAGGTTAAGCAGCCCCCACCCTCTTAAAAGCGCAGTTCAAGTTCCGCGTCGTAGCCTCTTACGACCTTCCAGGGTATGAAGTCCCGAGCAAACGACAGTAGCCGCCCTGCACATTGCGTGGATTTCGTAACTTTAAGACGCTGACTTAACCAGTTGCAGGTGCTGCTTCGTCTCCCATACCAACTAAAAAGGTCGGGCTTAATATACGCTCTGGTGCACTTGTCACTCCCTCGCCCAACTCCTGTTGTATTCAATTTATGCTGTATATGATATGTCGTTTCCACGAAACACAGGTTTCTTTCGATTTCCCAAGTCACATTCATTTCGAAACCATTTTCTCTTGACGCTTCCGCACCCTTGAGGACGGGGAGGGAGTAGGGACAGAGGGCGAAAAATGCAAGACGCATATCCTCAGCTGCCCGCAATCCAAGCTCCGCACAGCAGAACCTTGTGTGGCCAACCACCAGGTTCTTCGTCCACGTTGCCGGCAATCTCAGGTTCCCAACTGCGGGCGAATTTCAATCCAGTTGCCCCAAACCGGTCACGAAACGGGCTGAAGATATCAAACTTGATATATAGCTCTGGACCACAAGACCTCAATCGTTCTCCCCCGAGCACGACATATCCCCACTCGCACGAGTCAGTATCAGTCTCATCAGCAGATCAGTCAGGGACGTTTCCAGATCTCCACAATCAAAATGACGCTGTGCAACGATTTCACATAGGTACATTTATCCAGCAGCCTCACAAAAGGGCGTATAGACAACGCCGAAAGGATCCAAGTTGCGATGCATGTCGGGAACGCAAAGTGAAGGTAGGCGACTGGTGTAGTTGCGGCATGATGGAAACGGGAATAGTCAGAATTGACTTTGCTGATCAAACCTCCCCATGCGCCAATATAGTGCGATGCCTCAGATTCTTCCAGTTGCACGGAATGCTCCAATCGAAATGTGCGATGCTTGTTTACCAAGGAAACTAACAGACGCATGTCGTCAATGAAGTCAGTTATCCATCATCGGTTTGTCTCTTGAATTTAACTAACGAAGTCTCAGGCAAGTTCAAGACCTCGAGCGACAGCTAGCCCAAGCAAAGCAACAACTAGTCCAACTTCGGTCCGGAATTTCCAAAATCGATGGTTTGATGGATCCCGATTTTGATTTGCACGAAGGGACTCCGACGATCCCGGAAATTGGACGGCGTCCAGGTCGTCCCAAAGATGCCCATATCAACCAGATACCCTCCCATGTCTGCTGGAAAATGCGAACATATGGCCAAGAACTCATGGATTTACCGGCAACTCACTCATTCATGCCTCGCCAGCGGCTGCCAACTGGTGATGTGCCCCCTCTGCCCCCAACAAGCGTCGTGGACTCCCTTCTAGGAAATTACTTCTCATATATTCACCCTGTTTTTCCGATCATCCACTGGCCAATGCTTTTGAGAGACTGCGACAGAATCTCGCGCACTGGCTCTTTTGATGGAGTCCCTAGAGTGTGGATTGCGGTGCTATTTGCTGTCCTTGCTTGCGGCTCACTGCATTCACTGGACCAGGATTTGATATCGAAGGGCAAAGAGTTCATACAAACGTGTGCCAGCCTTGGTGATCTTTGGGAGGACTCTTTTTCCATTGACCAAGTCCGTACGAGTATGCTTATCAGCTTGTTTTTACATGAGATGAATCTCAAGTCCCCTAGTTGGGTTTGGCTAGGCTCTGCCGTGAGAATTGCGCAGTATATAGGGTTGCATGTTGAGGATGGGCCTTGGCCAGCGCCGGATGCTGAGGTGAGAAAGCGGGTTTGGTGGGCTTTGTATTCCTGGGAAAGGTCAGTTCAATATCATTTGCGGAAGACGCCAGATTCAATCCCATTATTTAATTGCTAAATGTATGACAGACTTGTTGTTCTTGAAACAGGAAAGCCATTGATGATAAACGATGAGGATTGCGATATTGAGCTCCCTTTTGCTGAAGACGGCTCACTACCGCAGAGCGATAAAACCACCCCGCTTCTTGCAATAACCCACATTATGCGTTCGGTATCTCAGCTCTCAAAGAGTCTGAAAGCTCCTGCAATTTCGGTTGATACATTAGAGATATTCGAGAGACATTTTCAGATGTGTTTGTCGACATTCCCGCTGGACTATCGGATGGGAGGGAGCCATTACCTTGACCCTCGCCTACTCTCCCCGATAATCTTTATGCAGAATACCCGGCTGATTCTTCATCGCCATAATATTTCTCCACGTAATTCACCTGAGATGAGGCACGCTGCTCTTGAACGATGCGTAGCTGTCGCCCATGACACTGCCGCCCTTCTCTCCCGGTGTATGCGTTTCCCCCCGGCGCCAAATTCCACTTCTGACTCGCAGCAAACAAACTATTGGAGATATCCAATGGCAACGGCCGCAACCACAATTTTATGTTCTCACATATGGCGATGTACCCTATTTCTACTTTTCCATGGGGCCTATACTGATGCCCTTATTTGTGTCCAAACAAGCGCTGCGATAGGCGATGCGAGACCAATCAATGCAGCATGTGGCCGCTACCTTTCATTCTTCCTCGGGTGTTTGCTGGAGAGGACACTGAAAAGCGGCCCCACAAACCTAGAACGCGATGAGGAAATGATGGCGTACGTTTCTGGTGATCTCCAAGGTCGAGCAAGTAGCAGCTGGATATGGAAAACGGGAGAGAATAGGTCAACATCAAAAGTAACCCCAGCGCATTCATCTTCTCCACTAGGTGTTTCTCCCCTCGACCGAAAATCTGTCGACGAAGCTCGAAATGACGGTGCTCCAGAGGACTTGGATAGGGAATGGGAAGGATGGGGATGGGTTGAACAGACTGTTCACTTCCTTCTCACAGAGCAGCAACGCCAAATTACGGTTCTTGAGGCGAAGGAAACCGGAACTAGATCTTCCACTTTCGATCAACCTGAGGTACCGTTTATTCGTCCTCCCAAAAACGCCAGTTCATCGCGCATAAGTCCAACCAGCAGCTCGAGAATGACGATCGCTAATATAATATGATTGAGCTTTGACCTTTTCCTATTGAATTTAAGTCATTCCACTTAACGATTGGATTTTTGATTTGTGGTGTTGGCGCAAGCTAGGACGAAAGCATAGCTCCGACGGAGGTACTTAAGCCATGCAGCCATGAAGCCCCGCAGCCTGTGCAAACCAGCTTGCGATTCACTTCGTTTCATAAAGATTCGGGAATTTTCACTGGGAAACAAAATTCCTCAGTCAGATTAACACCCTTGCGGTAGTAATTGGAAAATATAGCCTGAGCCACACAATATTCTGCAATGCATTGGTGTGGAGATGCTTCATTAAAGGACAGCAACGCCTTACCTCTATCCTTCTAGTAGGGAGAACTCCACACATCGCCAACAAGGGAACAAATGGGGAATCAACCCCGGTTTCAATGGGTTACGAAATCTGCACCAAGGTGCTGTCCGAATCACTATTCAGGGGAAAATGGAGATCTGCATATCTAGGTTGGAGCGAACAATTCTGGCCATAGGGACTCGATCTCTCCCGTAGCCCCTTTGCTTCAGTCATAGCGCTTCTCCCACTGTATATGGAGATTAATATGGCTTGAAAAATACCTTAGTCTTTTTGTTTTCCGGTTTATCCTTTTTTTTTTTTTCTTCACCTTTCCTTTCAGCACTTGAATCCATTCACAGTCCAATTTGTTTTGAATTTGAGATACCTCAGCGGATTCGCTATGTCGGGATTTATGGGACACTAAGGTTACGTGCATTTAAGGGGTTGATTTTTTAATATAATTCCATGAGGATATAGTATTCTATTTCAGACATTTCCTCATTCTCTTATGTACTGTCACTGAGGGTTGGATGACGTATGGATGGCATAGTATGGGAGAAGAGCAGGTATATCAATATGCCGTGAACTTATCTGCAGTAATAATCCCAAGTAAGCTCCTAGGAAGAGAAACAAGATGTAATTTTAAAAATACTTTTAGGAACTTCACATACGTTGCTATTGTTTGTACATGCAAGTGCATATGGGCCTAACCAACCATCCCCATCAGTCCAACCAGTGCAACAACCCCGAACCTTAACAGAATTAAGTTTCAAGATTAATGCTCCTACCAAATCTCGCATACAGAGCAACTTTTAGCTTCTGCATTTCGTCTCTCAGGTCGTGTAGGTCTGCTTCTAGCTTGCTGACCTCCTCATCAATTTGCTCTGTGGAAGCTGCGAGCAGGGATTGTGCTTCTGAGAGAGGGAGTGAGATGAACGAGTCACCAATTTTATATCTATTTGATTTGAGTTAGAATAGTGTGAGAGGTATGCGAGAGTGAGAAGAAATAAATATTGAAAAACTGAAGAAGAGCTCTACATACGGTATCTTCTCATCCTCGTCTGCAAGTTCGAGTTCCATAGATACCTCCTCAAGGTCTTCCTTGTCTTTCTATATGGCCATAGAGATGGTTTCGTCAGCTAGCTGGGGCAGCAAAAGGCTGGGGATTCTCCATACAAAATTATGTTTGAACTCTAAAGGGGATTAAGGAGTATTATTGAATCAAGTCAAGGTGGAACGTTCAGTGAGATGAATCGAAAAAAAAAGAAAGGAAAGAAAGAAAAATCATAAAGGGGAAAAAAAAATTCTCAATATGCCCCAGCCTCTCAGGAAAAGGTAATTGATATGAATCAAAAGATACCACAATCCAAAACATACATTTTTCGACTTCAGTTGCTCCTCCAGCATTGTTTCCCGCTGGTGCAGTCTGCTGAAGCGATTGATCTTTTCCTGATCTTCGCGTCGAACCTCAGTTTCCTCAGAGCTAGCGGATGCCTCATCCTCCTTCGAAAGCTATATCAAATTTGTCAACATATGAACCTCTCCCTTGCGTGTTGTTTTATGGGAGGGTTAGTTAGGGGGGATAAAAGGGTGATAATGGGAGTTACTCACCATACGCCGTTGTAGCATCATGATTTTGTGAGATGGTTTGATGTGAACTACTTTCAAAATATGATAATAAATAAGCAGCTTATTCAAGAGATTTCATATACAAAGTGTTGGTTTTCTTTAATGTTTCTGACTGAATTCAGCGATGTTGAAATTGAGGTGGTTTTGCCCTTTCTTGAACCAAGAAATTATGCTTCAAACTCACACACCCGAGTGGCCCGTGCATTAGCAGTAGATCGTTCAGTTACGGAGTAGCTACGCCGGATTGTGCACCACCTTTCTTAATACTACGGTGTATTGCATTTGTGCATTCTATGGCATAGTCTCTGTTTCATTGCCCTCTTTTACCGTTTCCCCCTCAGATGGTTTTCTGGATATCGAATCCAAAACTCAAGACGCTTCATATGCTGGCCCTTTAACGGTTTGACATATACATAGGACTCGCCGTACTGCTTCCAAATTACTGCGCTCCCTCGCTCACCTATCACGTGCAAGCCAGTGACATCAGGAGTCCCTTCGTTGTTTAGATCGTTTGCTTCAAACCCAACGGCTTCATCCCGACACGGGCTATTAATAATGCCTTACTAATGTAAATAAGTTAACTAACTAGTTAACTAACTAACTAGTTATACGGAGTAAGTATATAAAAGAAGGCAGTTGAGCGTGGTAAGAGGTTTACTCATAATCACACCGCCTTTCAACATCCCTTTTCACTTGGGTTAGGGGCGGATTATGGGTGGATCAGTTAGGGAGTATTATGGATTAAGGTTAGAGGATTAGGAGTTGAGCTACTCCGTATTTGAACAAAGATTGACATGACATAAAGAGTAGAAGAGCACACTCACTTGTTAGTGTTGGGCCTGGTATAAGCAGTCAGTCTTGGCATTCTTCTAGCCACCGTTCAACTGAATGCCCACCCGATATCAACTTTGAGTTGTCAACGACAACGACAAACGACAACGACGACCGCAACTGCATCCACTCCTCTAAGCCTGAGGTTCTGAGTCTGCGAATATCCGCCACATGGTGGCGAATACTGTGTTATCTCTATCAGTTGGTCGATCGAACAAAGTTACAGTCGTTACATTCCAGTATCCCCCTCCAGCTGTCCTTGCTCTTGCTGCTTGAGCAGGGCGGGATAGCTTCCACTGACGATCCTACCTTTCTTCCCTTAAGCAAAACCCCACCCATTAGCTCGCCATGAAGGTACGACACGAGGTCTCTGCTCTTCCGTTTCTTCTATTTATTCCCGTTCTTTCATCCGCAATCACCTTGGATTGCGACCGCATCGTTGTCAACCGCATGTCATGGGACCTGTCTCCGTTGGCCGGTCCTCACTCAGTCTTCAATACTGTTGAACACCCGCCAACCACGATCAATACCACATACACTATAGATTTATGCAAACCGCTGAAAGACACAGAGTGCCCATCGGGAACAAGGGGTATGTTTCCCCCCTTCTCTTCTCCGATCTTCACCACAGACCATTCTTTATTTTCTCCGTGCTAACTCCCCTATCTTTCCTCTCCCAGTCTGTGGTGTCCAACGATCATCGGGTGAAAACAAGATACTAGGCGCCATTCCAATTGCAGGAAATTATGTCCAAAGTTCCGGGAGGACTCTTGATCCTAAGATTACGCGGCTCAAGATGACCGACTCTCAACAAGACGGCTTGCGAATAGAATTGCACGGAGGAAGCTATCCGTTTAATGGCAAGGAATACAAACAAAAAGCCGTTATAGAAATGATATGTGACCATGAGAGCACGGGTTTGGAAAACGATTGGGCTGGTCGGGGAATTATGATGGCCGATGAGAAGGAATCTGAAGTCACCAAGCCAGATGATAAAGATGATAAAGTTGACGATAAACAAAGCCTCTCGTTTAAAAGCTACGCGCAGGTGGATGAAATGTTCGTCTTGAGATTGGACTGGCGGACTAAGTATGTCTGCGAAGACTTCCAGCACGGCGACAGAGGAAAGTCTAACCACTGGGGATTTTTCACGTGGTTGGTTATCATGTAAGTCATTCTTTCGAGAGTCCATTTTCACCTATATGGTTCTTTGTTTGTGAATCCTGAAAGGGGGGCCAGCTGAAGCTATACATTGCGTGAAAACTGACAATTTCCCTCTAGTGTTTTCCTTTTCACCGCCGCATACCTTATTTTTGGTTCTTGGTTGAACTACAACAGATACGGCGCGCGGGGCTGGGATCTCCTTCCACATGGTGACACCATTCGTGATGTCCCCTACATTTTAAAAGACTGGGGCCGGAAGGTAGTTTCTACCGTCCAAGGACCAGGATCGCGAGGCGGCTATAGCGCCGTCTGACTCGTGTGAATTGAGAATGGAGTTTTGGTTTTGGCTCTCTTTTGTTCACTAATCCTTTCAAATACATTTTGAATTCCTCGGTGTAAACTTCCTTTTTCTCTGACCCTTTCCTCTTCTCTCACCCTTCCTCTTCTCTTACCCTTTCCTCTTCTCCTCACTATTTTTTTTTTTTATTTTATTTTGTTCGACGCCTGTGTTTCGTATCTTCTACGAATTGCGAGTTATCCTCTGTTCTTCAGTGTGGAACTTGAACTGCATTTTTCATGGAGGCTGCTGCACCACCTTGTTTTTGTTTGAATGGGTTATCCTTGAATTTTGCTTGCTTTTTATCTGTCAGGTAAACCAGTTTATGAGTCCCCCTGAAGAAGTTTATATGTCATCTCTCCGCGTCCCCATTGTTCCCCCCACACGCCTAGCCCAGCCTGGTCAAGACACTTGAGAAATGCAGCAAGTCCTCCTCCTCTGCAGCATATTTGTCCTCAAACGCTCTGATCTGGGAACTGCTCCATTAATCATCACCCCTTTCACACCTCACCCACTCATATCTATCTAAATCATTAAAATTCATAGTTACTCCTTTTGTTCCATTCCTTCGTCACGGATTTTGCCGTCCCGAATTCGCAATGATGGTGACCTGAGGATTTCGGTTTCTCAAGAAACGGGTTTTTTAAGTTTCCTTTATTTTTTGATTTGATTTTACTTTTGCCGTTTTGTTCCTCTTATGAATTTGGCAGCAGTTGAACCCCTGCGGCTTCGTGTGGAAAAGAATTCCGGATTTTTACATGCTTACTTACTATATGGTATATATGTATACCACGCTGTTTTGTTATCTAAGGTATATAAAATTTCACAAGGATTTTTTTGTTCATAATGTCATGGTTTTGATGTTGTTATTATTTGTTATTAATAATATTATTTTTCATCCTGAAATGACTTGTCTTTATTTATACATTCGAACAAAATGTGAATGCTGAAGTGGTGAGTCATTTAGGAGATTTAAGAAAGGCATATATCATCTTCACCTACCAAAAAGATGCTTGATGGAATGGTACCAAAAATACCAGAGTAAAAGTAAAAGTGAAAGTGAAAGTGAAAGTAGAATAAAGGTATTAAATATCTGTAGTGGATGGCACCCCATCCTGAAAACCCTAGGCGGCATGCTGTGTTCTTGTCGCTTTAGCAAATTGAATGGCAATGGGAAACAGAATACGGAGAAGAATAATGGCGGGAAAAAATGGAAGAAATAAGTGTGACAGTAGAGAAATAATAAATGGATTTTTGGGATTATGTCGGTCACTTTCCTTTGCAAGGAATCATTCAGCACTGGACATGGCAACAGCTTCCAAGAACCTCCAATATCATGTCCTGTTTGCGTAGCTGATTTGCTAGCTGATATTCCAAGATATAAGAAGAGAGTATAACTAATGCGGAATGTATTAACAAGAAATATCCACTAAAAGATGCAAAAATCAAGGGAGGCTTTTAGATGAAACCGGACACATGAAGCATATCCAAACGAAACCATTTTCACGCCTTCATAGCGAATTTCTTCATATACCGGTAATTAGCCATGTTACGATCAACGGCGGAACGGATGATTTTTGCACCCTTTTCTCCATACTTGGCACGCCACTCCTCGTCAAACTGAGCTTCGGTTTTGGGTTCCTTTTTCTGTATATTTTTTTTTTAAATAAAGAAAATGGATGAGAAGTGGTTAGAGATTATAGGAATAAATAGACAACGATGCATATAATTTAATCGCATGTGCTGAGAAGCACTTACATGGCATCTAGTTTTCAATTCTGTAGAGTTGATAGCATCGTCATGGAATCCTTTCCATTTCTCAAATGCCTCCTTGGCAATTCGGTGCTCCTCTTCGGACTCCCATTTCAACATTTGCAATTTGTACTCGATCCCCACACTCTTGCAGTAACGTTGTATCATGGCTGCGGGATCGTCGAGCATGTCGTCAGCGTCGATAACGCAAATTTCAACCCTTTTACTGTGAGCGTCAGATGCGATATCATCACCATTGGTTTCGCCGTTGGTCTCGCCGTTGATCCCATGTGGTGTGCCATTCATAACACCGATTCCATTGGCGTCATGCGGTCCGATGAGCTGTATTTTACTAAGGTAGTCAAAAACCCGACGCACCTCATCATAGCCCGCTTCAGATTCATAGAATTCGTAAAAGCCAGTGACTTTATCGAGAGGCGGTATGGTGCATCGATAATAGGACGGAATGCTGAAGTGCGGGTCGCGGATCAGAAAGGTGAAATGGAATTTGGCTAGCATGGAAGACGGAATAACAGTCGGATTGTCGGCCTCCGCACATGTATCGTATGGATATGGTGTCTTGTTATCGCCATTGGAACTCGGCTCCATGGCCAAGGCGCTGACGGGATCGACGCTGTTGCCATCCACAGTGCTGACACCGCGTTTAATTCTCAGTAAGGAGGGGGCGATGGTGGCTGGCTTTCCGTTCGGGGGAACAAGATAGTGGATGATATCTTTGATAAAAAGGCGTTTTCCCTATAATACGGTAAGTATATCGCAATCGATGAGCATGCTGAGTGCTGAGGTTGCGCTCTCCGGATGTAACTTTTGGGGGCATGATTCAATGTTTGAGCCAAATCTAACATCCCCAAACAATAATTGGGAGGGGTATTCTGGGTATTCATGTGATGTGGGAGTAGCAACAACTTCTCGATATCGACGATTAGAGGCAATGAATCACCGCATAAGAGGATACGGTCCGTGAGACAGATCCAAGCACCTCGATGGCAGGGCAAATTTCCAGGAAAAAGAGAAGCAGCGCGCATTAAAAAGAGTGAACGACATGTATATACACGTAACATGAAGAGGAGCAAGAGAAGGTGAGAGCCAATTTTCTCATGGACCGGAAAAAGGGTCAAACCTCGGATGCTTCACTCTCCAGCCTGTCAAAAACAGATCGATATGTCGAACACGCGAAGCCACTCTCAACTCTCGCCTGCTCATCATCTTCATATCTCTGGCTCAATCTTTCAGGACCAAAGTAGAATGCATCTCCAAAAGGTTCATGTACACATTGGAGGACATCACGACGTGTCATAAAGACCTGAAAAATTGGGTTAGCTGCTAGCTGTTTCCCACAACATCGAGGGGGTGGGTGATCTAAGCATACCCTTTCGAAAGCCGTAGAACAGGCTCGGGGATGAGTCGCAACAAAGATTGGACGATTCGACATCTTGTATGACTGGGGCTGGCGACAGTTGTAAGGTTTGTCTATACGGTTGTTGTATCCAAGAGGCTGACTCAGTTCTTGTGCGGAGCAGCAATTTATGCTTACAGTCTCTCGTCTTCTTAAATATTCATTACAAGATCACAAACCTGATTCAATCTTTTTCCCAGAGAACAAAGGGAAAAGTTCGCCAGGCGCGCGGTGGTGGGGGGGTGTTTGTGCACACAGAGGGATTTGAATAGATCAGAAAGAGTAATCGGATAGTTAAGTTAACTACTGGAACAATGAAAAGAGCCAATTAGGATTGCTTTCTGGGTATTGCTCTGAAAGGTTTCCTTCCAACCGTTGGTTAATTGTGAAGATGAGAGAGCCAACTTTTATCCGAGATTTGCCCCTCTATCCCAGTCAATGGAGTAGGAATTTCCTCCAGGTCGCCATGACGTCGCTGAAACCTCTAGGTTCCAATCAAGAGCGCTTCTTCAACACTTCAGCCCCTCATCAACTTCTTCACCCGGGCTATCAGGGCCAAGGGGGGCAATCAGGCTTTGAACATGCATATTAGCGCCACGCCAGGTTGCGCCTCGCCCTCAGGCCATTTCACCCACAGATGCAGAGGCGATGCATCTGGGCAGCCAATGAATGTCTGAAGAAATGGGGCGCTTGAAGCAGCAATCGCCTGAGTTCACCAGTAGAATGGTAAAGTTACCGGGCAAACGAGGTATGAGGTTGTCTGCCCTTTTCTCGGTGGACATGCCCGTTACAAGAGCGCTCGTACGAGGCATGGGACAGCCGTAGAGTTTAACTTTTTATGAAAGCCGTGGAAGATAAATTTTGCATACGCCAGAACGTTGTGAATACCAGAGTCGAGTAACTGAACATCCCGTGGCTTGGCTGCTGGGCCCGCTTAGGGTCGACGATGGGCGTTCCTTAGTGGTTGATCACCGGAATAGCAGGCATCCCGGCCCTAAAAGCGGCCCTAAAGCGGTTTCAATCAGTAAAAAGGCCGTTTGTTCCGCTCTTGATGGGAAGATAAGCTGTTCGCCCTCCATCTCTTGGACACTCGGAGTTCGAACTTAGATTTAGAGTTCGAATTACTTGATCAGTGACGTGGATGCTTGCAGGTCAAATAATTAATGCTTGTCGGCCAGGGTCAATTGGCGGGGCTGCTCAACACCGAGTCAGCGCAGTTTGCCAAAATGTCTCCGTTGTTTTCTCTACAACAAGTGCAAACAATCACGTCAACAAAAGAAAAACGTGAGAAAAGCCATTTTGACATAAATCCATTATAGATTGCTCGTGGAAATGACGCAACTTTTCCCAGGGCACTAAATTCAAGCCTCCAATCTAAATAACTACATGGAGCACGCCCATGCTTCCAGTGCTCTGCGACACAGTTAACTCCAACTGCGCCAATCACCCATTCCCAGATTCCTGGAGTTATGACCTGTAAGTTGTCGGTTGTGTGAAAGCTCTGTTCGCTCAGAGCATATTTCCCCGCCCCCACCATGTTGTTGGTAGTTGTCATGCCATAACTAACTGTGCCTGGGACATTATTAATAACTTTCTTTATCTTTGGAAATCTGTTTTGAACAACCACTCCCCCAACGGTGCCGATGCGGTCAAGATACGAAAGAACGCTTGCATCCTTGCCATTCGTTGGGTAGTTATTGTGAACTTGAAATCCAGCTATTTGCTATGGAATATCTATGGAACATCTATCATGTCTTCCATTATAGTCTTGCATTTATACACAGCATTACTTCGTTGTCTAACATAGTGTGGGGTGCAAGGGCGTGATGCACTTCTCAACACCAGTTTGCATTTGATTAGTTACTATGAACAGCATTAAAATGAAAGGAGCACCAAAAAAGCCAACTACCCAAGGAGGATTATACAAACTCATGTCCAAGCATGTGGACTGGAAGACTCCTAGCTGTTTCTCATTGAACGAACAACCTTTTGCTGCATGTGTCATGTCAGATATTCCTTGACCTGAACCATTGCGCAAGCTCCGCCAAAAATGCCTTCACTGCAGAGGACAGAGAATTCTCAGTTGTTGCGATCCCAATGGACCAGATTAACAGCGCGCTGCACTCCAATCCTACCCTGCCTGTCTTGTCTGGAAGTAAACTCAACGGGACTTTTAGAGCTACTTGTGGCGCAAGGAGTGGCTGCTACATAACTAGCAGCAATCTTTCACAGCATTTCCACCCTGTTATGAAAGAGACTCCGTTGGTTTTTAAGCACGCATACCCTGTGAATACGCTTTAACTAGTGGACAGCAGGCCAATATGTCGACAACCGCTAGCTTTCAGGTGTCAGTCGACGAGCGTACTTCGTGTGATGCCGTTCACGGCCGCAGACTGGCCCATACATCCCCGTCGAGATCTTAACACTCCTAACTAGTTAGTTACATGCTCACTGCCTCCCAACAGTGCCTCCATCTCCAAGGCTGCATGTCGTTTCAGGCCTAATTGGGCGAAGTGATCCAACTCCAAAAATAGAATTTCCGAACGCGGACGAGCTATCTTGCCCAAGCAATGCGTTAAACCTATCTAAGACTACACGATTTTCCTGATTGGGCTGAGTTATCCCAGATCTGGTAAGCCGTCTGTGCCAAACGCCGTCTTGTTTTAGCACCATTTTTCCACGGCCACGTTCTTCACAGGACAGCGTCATCCCATCCTATCCTAAGACACGAAAACCCTGCGAACCGAAACACTTTCCACGTGGGCTGAGGGTCTGTAGAATCTAACCATGCCCATTTGGATATATATCTCCGTCGGAATTTGGAATTTCTCCCCTTCTCAGCCACGAATCTTTCCTAACTTGGCAGGATGACTGGCTCACGTCGTTCATATCAGTCCTCAAGCTTTGCTGGGCATTTCCGGAATAGGTTTTCACCATTGATGTTTAGGATGAAGAGTTCAGCCTTGAACGGACAGATACGAGGAGATCTAGCTTGAATCGGACTGGCAGTCCCTTTCCAGGTGTAGATGTCCTCTTTCCAACGGATAGCAATATCTCATTCAGAGCTATCGTCAATCTGAGGATGAAATGGTATAAGTATGCCAGTGGGATCTGCTCCTAATGGGGTTTTATTCTACTCATCATCTTCTCAAAACTTGAAAATACAGCGATAATTTTTCATACTGTTCTTTTTCTCTTTTCTCTATTTCCTACTTCAATACTTCCTCTGCAGTCCTTCTACCTTCGCAGTATCTCCTGCTTAGTGTGTTTATTTTCATTTATTTTCGGGATGAAGTTGTCAGCCTTGTCAGTTATTGCTCTTGCCGCTATCGCCGCAGCATTTGAAGACATAGCCGTCCGTGGATCACATCACGGTTACAAAAAGCACTATGTCGATGTTGGGACTTTCAATGGCGAAGTAAAGTTCTTCCCAAACCAAATCGACGCTGCTGTTGGAGACACAGTTTATTTCAACTTTCTCGCCCAATCCCACTCCTTGACCCAGTCTGACTTCAAGACTCCATGCACGTACAACGGGGGCTTCGATACTGGCCTCAATCAACCCAACCCAAAGAATGAATCAGGCCTTTTCGTTATTCCCTTCCACGTCCAAACCACCAAACCGCAATGGTTTTATTGCAAGCAGCAGGGCCCGCCCAACCACTGTGGTAAGGGAATGGTTTTCGGACTGAATCCAGCTGGAAAGATGGATGAATTCATCAAAATCGCCATTGCACAGAATAGTGGTTTGGATTACGGCGCTGATAAGAAGCCCACCACCTGGACTCCTACCGGTGGCGAATATCATCACACATATCCTCCCACACCAACTGTCACGGTCGGTCTTGATAAAGGAAAAACCCTACGCTATTATCCTGAGTATCTACCACATGTGTATAAGGGCTCCAAGATCCACTTTGATTTCCGTGCTCTTAACCATACGCTGACCGAATCGAGCTTCGAGTCCCCCTGTACCCCATTGGAGGAGCACGGAGCTGTCGACACCGGTTTTAACCACGCCAACGCGGACGATATTCCAGAGTTCAAGCCCTTTGATTTGATTGTTCACTCCAAACACCCTCGTTATTTCTACTGCAAGCAAGGTGCAGGTAGCGTGAGGAGTCATTGCGGCAACGGCATGGTATTCGCTCTCAATGTCGATGAAGCGAGGTTCAAGGAGTTTCAGGAGAGGGCAAGGGCTACACTTCCCAAGATTAGAGGCCGAATCCCTATGTATATGGAGTAGTTTAATGTTGCTGGTCTTCGGGACCAGGATAGACGTACTATCCCCCTAATTCATCCCCAACGTTCCTTTAATTACTTTCTGTCTGTCCCTTTGCCTTTCTTGACTTGTTCTATGAAATTTATGTTTTCAACCTAATATTCCATTCAGCCCTGTCAGATACTTGCATTACTTTTAAATTATGTTTCACTCTATTTCACTGAGAATTCACTAGTGGTGTCATATCTTTTTTATTGAAAGTTTATTGTTTTAAGAATAATGGGATAACTGGAAATGAGCAATAAACAGCTTGATTTGAAATTCCAATTGAGCGGTTATAAAGAGTGTTTTTTAAGCAGGAGCTCAAAATGAAGTCAGACCGGGATATTGCTCTCTGCGTCTCAAGCTCTACAAGCTCCCCCAAATAACACATGGAATGTCTAAGTAGTATTGTATCGAGGATGCTAACCACTTGGAGCAATGCGGGTGGCGGGGGTTTCTAGTGTTTACCGAAATGAATGAATTGGTGGGCTAGCGCTTATTCGAGTGGCACCATATCTTTACAAATCAACTCCTAAACACAGCCCCCCTCAATTCTCATTCCACCTATTCATATTCATTCTTCATTCTCAACGGCCCATGATCAAAAACTTTCATTATATTGTTTGTATCCCTCCTATTTTTTGTCTGTGAGATTTTGTGCTCATAGCAGCTGCATTGGCTCATCTATTCAATTCACAATTCATATAGTTGAGGCAGAAATAGTTGGTATTAGTGATAGAAGGGTTGGTTCAAGCAGGTAACTAATGATTCTGGCAGCATTTTCGCACTTCACCAAGCTTGAATTTCATTCCTCATAGAATTTGACGTAGGTAGAGAATAATTTGAGTAGCTTTGGAGTTTGAAAGCTGTTTCTTAATATGAGTGAGTAATTTTAGTTGATTAATTTTATTCTAACACAATGTTTCCGAACTATTCGCACTCCGGTATTCAATCATCATTAGAATCATTCAATCATTTGAGAGATAATTTATTCCCCACTTCGATGATAGAGAAATAGGAATTTTTGAAACCTTGCTCATTCATTCATTTGCCGCCGCAATTTAAACCTACCTCTCTTGCTCAGGCTTTTCATGAGAGGTCTTGCCTATTTCCCTGCTTATTAATTTTTTTTTTTTTTTATATTTTTTTATATATTTTTATTTTTTGAGACACTGACCACACTTTGCTCGGGTCTTAGAGAGAGTCGGTGCTTCACTACTTTTCCCCACAATAAAAGCTTTACTTACCGCTTCTCATCAGATTTTCTTGCTTGACTTCTTGCTTGTTTCCCTTATGATCATAGCTGTGTTTCTTAAGAATCTGTTCCTGCAATAAATTAAGACTTTGCCTCTACAGTCATTGGGGAGGGAAATTGGAAACGCGCGACTGACGATGTTGTAGAAGCGTTTGTCCCTGATTATCGCGGGAGAACCGGCTAATCTCTATGCGACTGGTCACGTGGGTGCGGGCGCGGGCGCTTCGGGGGCAACGGGTTAATCCGTGCGCGTTATTAATGCCCAGCATGACATCAACGGGTCACATGATATATGATGTAGCGTAGTGCGCAGCCCTGACATGAGAAACATGTAGAACGCTCCCGAACTCTCCACTAACTTGCAACTGAACTGCGAACATCCAAGCGATTTAATATATATTGTACTTCCTTTCCTTTCCTTTCCCTGGTAATTGGATTAGTTTCCTCTATTTGTTTTTTACTCTCTCAGCTGTATAAACGAAATAGACTTTGCATTCGTGAAGATCTTCCGGGCATATCAACTCTCACCAACCGCCACCCCTACCCCGAACCTTGAGGTTCCCGACTACATATCCGCGAAACTACCCGTCACCGCTTGGGTAGCTAGCTCTATCTATCGTTTCCAATCTCCAGAGATTTAATTATAGACTGCCATCATGAACGGAACACAGTTGACAGACAGAGCTAATCAAGCTCTTGTCGATGCTCACGCACTCGCAGAGCAGCATGCTCACCCACAGCTCCTCCCCATTCATCTCGCAGTTTCGCTCCTGGACCCCCCTGTGGATGAGTCCAAGGACCAGCAAGTTACCACACATCCCTCACACCAAGCCAGTTCAGGTTCTCTCTTCAAACGAGTTGTGGAGAAAGCCCATGGCGATCCTCAGCAGCTACGCAGGGCCCTCAACAAGTCTTTGGTCCGGCTAGCTTCGCAAGATCCGCCTCCAGAGACCATCTCCCCGTCACCGGCGTTTGCGAAGGTTCTCCGGGCGGCTTCCAATTTATCAAAGACCCAGAAGGATACTTACGTCGCAATTGATCATTTAATAGCTGCGCTAGCGCAGGATCCTACTATCCAGCGGGCGCTTGCGGACGCAAATATCCCCAATGTCAAGATGATCGATTCTGCTATCCAGCAAATCCGCGGAATGAAACGCGTGGATTCAAAAACGGCAGATACAGAAGAAGAAAGTGAAAACTTAAAAAAGTTTACGGTGGACATGACTGCCATGGCGAGAGAAGGGAAGATTGATCCCGTGATCGGCCGAGAAGAGGAGATTAGAAGAGTGATTCGCATTCTCAGCCGACGGACAAAGAACAATCCAGTGCTTATTGGCGAACCTGGCGTGGGAAAGACAACGGTCGTCGAAGGCCTAGCACGACGGATTGTCAATGCCGATGTTCCCGCCAATCTGGCTAATTGCAAGCTTCTATCCTTGGATGTCGGATCACTTGTTGCTGGCAGCAAGTATCGTGGTGAGTTCGAGGAGAGGATGAAGGGCGTTTTGAAAGAGATTGAAGAATCAAAGGAGACCATCGTTCTGTTTGTGGATGAAATCCATCTTCTTATGGGAGCTGGCTCCAGTGGAGAAGGTGGCATGGATGCCGCAAATCTACTCAAGCCCATGCTTGCAAGAGGTCAGCTACATTGCATTGGCGCAACCACTCTTGGCGAATACAGGAAGTACATCGAGAAAGACCAAGCTTTCGAGCGTCGATTCCAACAGGTCTTGGTCAAGGAGCCTACTGTTGGCGAGACCATCTCTATTCTCAGGGGTCTGAAAGAACGATACGAAGTTCACCATGGTGTTAACATCCTCGATGGAGCCATTGTATCCGCAGCCAACCTTGCTTCTCGTTACCTTACTGCCCGAAGACTTCCAGATTCCGCAGTTGATCTAATTGACGAAGCAGCCGCCGCTGTCCGCGTCACGCGAGAATCTCAACCTGAAGCCCTGGATACTTTGGAACGCCGTGCCCGACAACTCCAGATCGAAATCCATGCTCTGGCTCGCGAAAAGGATGCGGCGTCGAAGGCTCGACTCGAGGCTGCCAAACAGGAGGCAGCTAACGTCAACGAAGAGCTTCGCCCTCTACGTGAAAAATATGAAAGTGAGAAACAACGGAGCAAGGATATTCAAGATGCTAGAATCAAATTGGACCTTTTGAAAGTGAAAAGGGACGAGGCAACCCGGTCTGGAGATACGCAAACTGCTTCGGATCTGATTTACTATGCCATCCCGGATGTCGAGAAGCGCATCGAACAATTGGAGGCTGAAAGAGCTCGACAAGATGCGGAACTATCAGCCCAGCCAGGTGCAGGAGAAACCCTTATGGCAGATGCTGTTGGCCCGGAGCAAATCAATGAAATTGTGGCTAGATGGACCGGCATTCCCGTTACCAGACTGAGGACCACCGAAAAGGACAGACTTCTGCACATGGAATCGCACCTTTCCAAAATTGTTGTTGGCCAGAAGGAAGCCGTCCAATCAGTGTCGAACGCAATTCGACTCCAACGGTCTGGCCTGAGCAACCCTAACTCCCCGCCAAGCTTCCTCTTCAGTGGGCCGTCAGGCACGGGTAAAACTCTGCTTACGAAGGCACTGGCGGAATTCCTGTTCGATGACCCCAAGGCCATGATCCGATTTGATATGTCTGAATATCAGGAACGGCATTCTTTGAGTCGAATGATCGGAGCGCCCCCTGGCTACGTTGGGCACGATGCTGGTGGCCAGCTAACAGAATCACTTCGCCGGCGACCATTCTCCATTCTCCTCTTCGATGAGGTGGAAAAAGCTGCGAAGGAAGTTTTGACCGTCCTCCTTCAGCTGATGGATGACGGAAGAATCACAGACGGTCAGGGAAGAATTGTCGATGCAAAGAATTGCATCGTTGTCATGACTTCCAACCTTGGCGCCGAGTTTCTCCAACGGCCCACAGCTTCCAATGGCCAGATTGACCCCACCACTAAAGAGCTTGTTATGGGCGCACTGCGGAACTATTTTCTTCCCGAATTCCTTAATCGAATCTCTAGCATCATTATCTTCAACCGCCTCACAAGGCGGGAGATCCGGAAGATCGTGGATGTTCGGTTACAAGAGATCCAGCGGAGGCTAGAGCAGAACGACCGCACGGTGACGATAGATTGTACAGACGAAGTCAAGGACTACTTGGGTAATGCCGGATACTCTCCAGTCTATGGCGCCAGGCCACTCTCGCGACTCATTGAGAAAGAGGTCCTGAACCGCCTTGCGGTCTTGATCTTAAGAGGGGCCATCAAAGACGGCGAGACTGCACGTGTTGTGATGCAGGAAGGAAGAATCACTGTCCTACCAAACCACGTTGAAACGGAAAGTGAAGACGAGGAGATGATTGATGAATCTGACACACTTGCGGAGATGGAAGAAGATATGGGAGAACAGGACCTTTATGAGTGAGCCTGGCAGAGAACAGGATATATATATGTATTACGATTTTTTTTTTTCTTTTTCTATTTCACACGTTCTTCTGTGTATTTCTTCTGTGTATTAGTCGGGGAAAGCGCTTTTTTTGGATGAGTTGATGATTTGTCTTTTGTTAAGTTGCATGAGAAGGAAGTTTACCATGAGTTATTCAACTGGTTCTTTGGATATGGTAAAATTTCAACTGTTCTCTGCTTTTGTAGTTTACTAATCCCTTGCTACAAATAAAGTGAGTGGAATTCACTGGGGAAAAGGATTTCAAATACACCAAGCATTTGGGTTGCTTGGAATTTCCAGGACCTTTTTGAAGAAGCAGCTAACTATCATGTGACCACGCGTTGATTATGTGGGTTTAATTGGGATCTCTTGACGCGACGCGCCAAGCAGCTCATATCTTTCCAACTTCAAGTCGTTCTCTCATAATAATCCAAACATTTCTGCCTGGCTGTGCAGACCGTTAATGATTTAATACTATGACGTTCAAACCTTTCCGGCCTCCACTTATTAGGAAGCTTCCGACTACTGCCTCCCCTTCAACGACAACGACGTCTTCGTCAAATGCAGACAGTTCAATTGGAGACTCATACCCCCAAAGTAAACGCCGCAGAATCAGCCCAGAAGCCGTTGATCTTACAATTAATGATAATGAGGATGCTGGCTATGATAATCGGCAACGTGATGCTAAATCAGGATCTGCAGTTCGGGTGGTACACAAGCCAAGCTCAAAGATAACTGATACAGAGCGGAAACCGCTTATCGCAAGATGGAACCCACCAGTGGAAGTGGAAGTTGATGATAACGGAACTTCTGCAAGGAATGGCGGGATGGAGACGTATTACAATGTCCTTTGGTACGTAAATTGTGTGTTTGAGGCAACTTTTCTGGTTGGTAGCGATCCTATTGAATAATGTCAAAGGAGTGATTAATCTATCGCTAATATTTTTCCCGTTCATTTCTCAGGCGTAAATCCACTGCCAAAAAACACAAGACATGGGATGGCGATGGGATCTTAGCCGTCCGCGGTGGTTATGCGTATCTCCAAGATGTATCTGGGAAGGATTTAGGGAGGATTAGGTTTATTTCTCCACTACTGCCCGGATCAACATTGTCGGTTGGTGGAAAAGATGTCGAGGTTGATTCTGTCATGTCAAAGAAGGAGTATATGTCTGGTCGAGCATTCCTGGGAATTGCTGAACTTTTACCCGCTAGTATATCTGCCGACGACGATACGGAAATCCGGAAAGATCCAGCACGGATATCCCGCATTTCTTCTGCTATGTCAACGAATGGGACGATTAGACTGCCATCCAAGACTAAAATTAAACGCGAACATGGAGACGACGGGGGAGCAAAGAAGCTCCTTAACGCTGCTGTGCCAAAAAGCCTTGCGATGAAGAGTGCTTTCAAAAATCCCATGAAAGAAAGCACTGTACTCGTACGGAAACCGAATGGCAAGCCCATTCCACGGCATAACCCCTCGCTCCCTGGCGCGGTGGTCATGCGACGGCCAGAATCAGTACCAAAAGGAAAAGAAATTGTCGACGTCGTCCTTGACCCCCTTTTGGGCAAGCACCTTCGGGAACATCAACGCGAGGGTGTTAGGTTTCTTTATGAGTGTGTAATGGGAATGCGCTCTTTCAATGGTGAAGGGGCTATCCTCGCGGATGAAATGGGTTTAGGCAAAACTTTGCAGACGATAGCGCTTATATGGACCTTGTTGAAACAGAACCCAATATATGAGGCACCTCCAGTTATCAAAAAGGCTCTAATAGTCTGCCCTGTGACATTGATCGATAACTGGAAAAAGGAATTTCGCAAGTGGCTAGGGAATGAACGCATTGGGGTGTTTGTAGCTGATGCCAAAAGAACCAGACTTACGGATTTCACCATGGGCCAAAGTTACAGTGTCATGATTATCGGCTATGAAAGGCTCCGAACAGTGCAAGAAGAGCTCTCGAAAGGCTCTGGTATTGATATCGTCATTGCGGACGAAGGTCATCGAATGAGGACTGTACAAAATAAGAGTGCGCAAGCAATACAGACGTTGAATACCTCGAAACGAGTCATCCTTTCAGGAACCCCAATCCAGAATGACTTAACGGAGTTTTTCGCAATGGTTGACTTCGTCAACCCAGGAATTCTAGGGACATTCAAAATGTTCATGAAACAATTTGAAGGGCCAATTGTGAAGGGCCAACAGCCTGGTGCGCTGAAAAGGGACATCGAGAAAGGAAAAGCAAGAAGTGAAGAATTGGCAAGCCTTACATCCTTATTCATTTTACGACGCACTGCCGACCTCCTCTCGAATTATCTACCACCGAAAACCGAATACGTTCTCTTCTGTAACCCTACCTCCTCTCAGGCAAATATATATCGCCATGTTCTCAGCTCACCTGTCTTTCAATGCGCTTTGGGAAATTCTGACAGTGCTTTACAACTCATCACCATTCTCAAAAAACTATGCAATAGCCCTTCCCTCCTGAACCCCAAAAGCTCCGATGAAGATTCTACCTCCACACTTAGTTCCCTGGTTGCCAGTCTCCCCTCCAGTATTACTCGAAGACTCACACCCGCCTCGAGTGGTAAAATCCGTGTCCTTGATCAACTACTCCATAATATACGTCATACAACTTCCGAGAAAGTTGTGCTTATCTCGAACTACACATCCACTCTGGATCTCTTGGGAAAACTTCTTACTTCCCTATCCCTACCATTTCTGCGCCTTGATGGCTCCACCCCGGCCGCAAAACGCCAGGCACTGGTCGACGATTTCAATCGCTCATCCCCAACTTCAGTTTTTGCATTCCTGCTATCAGCCAAAGCTGGAGGTACAGGTCTCAATCTTATCGGAGCCAGCCGGCTAGTTCTCTTTGACGTCGACTGGAACCCAGCCACGGATATGCAGGCCATGGCACGGATACATCGTGATGGTCAGAAGCGACACTGTCGAATTTATCGATTTCTGCTAAAGGGCGCACTGGAGGAGAAAATTTGGCAGAGACAGGTCACCAAGATAGGGTTGGCTAATAGCGTGATGGATCAAAAAAGTGGCGTTTTGCAATTTTCCCGTGAGGAGTTGAGGGATTTATTTCGACTTGATGAAGGAGCAACGTGCCAAACACACGATCTCCTTGGTTGCGAGTGTGATGGTAGAGGGGGGCAAGAGACTTCCTCGCATCCCAATGGGAGCCACATAATTGATATTTCTAAATCTGACCATAGCGAAAGTGAATCGACAGACTCAGATGATGCTACCACCGACTTCACGAAGTTGATAAAAGCTTCTCAGCTCCAAGCCCTATCTTCAGGAGGGGCCGTGATGAAAGGGCGTGGGAAGATTTCTAACAAATCTAGGAAGGGAAAATCCAAAATTCCTTCACTGATGCAATACACGCACGTTGATACGTCTCACCTTCGCGCTCCATCGCCTCATCAAACCTCGGGAAATTTTGGCGCAGACAAAGCTGACATCGAGGCTCATATCGACGACGATGTTCTTCTCTCCTTGCTGAAAGAGGAAGGAAATGGAGTAAGTTTTGTGTTCAAAAAGCATGGGTCTTCTGGGACCCCTGAGAGCTCCACATGATTTCTTGTCGAGTTGCTTCTCAATTTTTCACCCTCGCTTGCGTTTTACCAAGTTGCGCAATAACCACTGTTATGATTTTTGTTTTCCTAATTCAAAGTTGTAAGAGTTGAGTACGACAGGAATGGATGCAACACTATTGCAATTGAGTTGTACAGTTTGTAAATACTGACTGGTTGACCTTGATGCTTTGAATTTTTTTTTGTTTTAAATGGTCATTACTCCTTGCTTCTGTTCACATTTGGACAACCCCCTTATTTTTATTTGAGCTTTCACCTCCAGACCTCTCAACATTTATACCTATGCAGATGAAGTACCTGATAGATATATAGAGATTAAACTTAAGAGTCTTTCTTACAGATATAGACATATACAAGGAGATGATTGTTCAATCGTTTTGAAAACATGGCAGATTGGACTTCTAAGATTGCTATCTGAATGCAAAAATAAATACTCGAGGAATATACAGAATTGATTGAAACAGGTTTGCTGGTGCATAATAGGAGAGAATAAACATTTCTTGTAAATTAACCAAAATCAACAAGGTGACTTGCATATTGTGGCATGGGGGGAATGAAACAGGGAACACGAGACACTTGGTACACACACCACTCAAATGCAAACTAGCCATTTCACAGCTGAAGCATCTTAAGAAAGTGTGCAACCCCGTATATCCGCACTTTCCCCATTACCAAACATATGATGACACCAGAAATCATTCAGAAACCAAACAAAAACGGAAGATCAGTCAGTAATAATAACCTCCCCCCTCCCATCAACTTCCAGACACCAAATGCGAAAGTCAACAGAGTATCATGTAATTAGTATCTCAACTTCCCAACCAACCCAAATGTATATGCAGTCTCCGCCTCACTCTTCATCTGGATCATATAAACCCTGAAGCTCCCATTCACCACACCTCCTTGCTTTGCCACTCTGTCATATCTTTCCCAGACAGAAACAGCAATGCCAGTCCTAGCAACCCGCTCAAAACAGCTTTCATCAAGACATACATCGAGCAGTTCCTCCCCATTCGTCTTGCCACGTATGAGAATCCGCTTTTCTTGCTGATGGTTTGAAAGGAGCGGCGGAGGTGGAGCAGTGGGCGGTTGAGAAGATGAAGATAATCCATCAGACCCCCTAATTTCCCCATTTGCAAACTCCGTAGAAGGTGTCTCAGCATCTGTTCCAACGGCACCAGCAGAACCTGGTGGGGATGAGACGGGGGAGACCGGTAATATCGTCAGACGCGCAGCACCCATGTCCCGCCATTTGGATGCAGACTCGCGAACATAAAGCCTAATTTTTGCATTTGAAAGACCAATACTGCCTGCTACGTTTTTGGAACCATCAGGGCTGACCTCGAATTGGGAATTTGGAGTATGGTTGGACCCAGAACGAGTGGAGCTTGAGTAGAGGCTTCCTCTTTGGCTTCCGGTGCGGGATGTGATGGTTGACCTTGCAATGCTGAACATTTTGTTTCCTGAACCGAATTTCCTGAGGGCTGAGAACGCACTCGACATTGTTCCAACGCTGGAATCCGACACACCAGCCACAGAAGCTGTGGGCACACTGGAGGCACGGTAGCTGCTCCTAGACCAACTGAACGACCCTCCGAACCTGCTAGTGCGGTTGGAATTTTGACGAGTGAGTGAGGTAGGCTGCCCATTAAACGGACCACGCGCATTTTGCAGCGCAACATATGTCAGATTATTTATTCGAGCTTGATTGATAAGCCCGTACAATTTCTCACATTCCTCTGCGTTTCGTGAGCGGAACATGATATTGTTTCCAGTTTTTATTTTAGAACTTGTCATAGGCGGGGAGCGAATAGAAATATCTAAGGCAGTTCCGCGACGGATTGGGACCAGAGGCGTTAACTCCAAGGCAATAAGCAGCCGTTTAGAGGCGATATCAACGCCAAGTTCTCCCTTGGAAGATCCAATGGGGTGTAAATGTGCGGCACTCATTTCATAAGCTTCAATAAGCCCGGGGGTAATCATGATGCTACATTCATAAGGATAAACTGCTTCCCAGGAACCTTTGTCATGCCAGTAGAAAATAGATGCAATGGATTTTGCCGCTTCATATGGTTGTAATGGAACACTCTTGTGTGGAGCTTGGAAAGCTGTATTGGATGGTGCAAGTGTTCCCTCTGAATAAGTAGGAAGAGATGAATGGGGGTATATTTTGTAATGTTTATGAGCTCCAATTGGTGGCAAAGGTGTTGCCATATCGTCTCCTTCCAACTCTTCATCTGACGTGTCCGAGGAGGAGTCAATATCGTGGTGTTCGACGGTGGATGTATCAGAATTGTCTGATGACTCCGTTGCTGTAGAAGGTTCATACTCGTGCTTCAATGGAGAGGAGGAACGTCGATTTTTATTATTACGAGGGGTGGTAGGGCTTAGAACTGGAATATGTTTCTTCGAAACAGCTGGACTTTGCGACCTGTGTGGTGGCGGTAATGGGACGTCCTCCGTATATATTGTGGGATCCCGACGGAGAACAACTTCGTCTGGGCTTTTACCTCGTTTAGCTGAGCTTGCTTTGGATTTAGAAGTTATCGCCAGTGGCATTTCCTGCTTTGGGGATTCAGGAGGGCTGCTTTGTTGGCTAGCTTTTCTGAGTTTCGGTATAGTTGGAAGTTCCAGAGACGGGACGGGTGAGAGGGAACGTCGACCTAGGGGTCTTGCAAGACATGGCTTTCGTAGGTCCATTTGTGGAGAAGAATCCCGGTTTCTGGCTGATTGTACATCACCCTGAGGACGAATAATAGACTTCGTTTCCAGTGTTTTAGGTCCAACCAGCTGAATATCAGACACTCTTTTCTCCTTATCCGGTGTTCGAGCACCGCTTGATGTTGGACTTAACGTCGGAAGATCATCATAATTAGACCTCCTCTTAGCCTTGGATCTCTTCAACGTTGTTGGAGAAGGCCTGCTGGCCATATCAATTGCTTCATTGAGGTTTCTGGGCGTAGGAACTGACATCTGCGGTCTAGTGACTGTGCCAGGGGTCGTCGGATCTTTCTCATCCTTCAGGGAAAGTTTTGACAAAGGAAGCGCCTTCGGACAGGGGTAATTGTGGGATCCGTTTGGTTGGGCCTTCGTCTTGTCGCTGTCATCATCAACGGATGCCATTAATTTTGTAGATGAAGAAAGAACTGTAGCCTGTTCCCCGATGGGCACATCCATATTTATGGGACTTGAACTCCTCTTCCTTGATGAGGTGCACAAATCAGCAGTCTCCTTCTGTGCTCTAGGGGCCCTGTTTCTTTCCCTAGATCGATAGATAAAGCTCAAAGATTGATCAATCTTGGGTGGCACAGGGCTCAATCCGATCATTTGAACCCATTCATATCCCACTTGCTCATCATCTGTTTTGAAAGTGAGTAACTCTTGCCAATCTTTCTCCTCACCTGGAACACTCCTTATCATAACGACGATTTCGCCCTTTACATCACCATTTCGAGCAGATGCCCGACCACGGTCGATGGGAGGAAATAAAAGCCATCGATCAGTCTCATCCACCTCGCATATTAATAGGTCACCACCCGGTCCCTCTTCAGGGGGATTATCACGAAGAAGCAATTCAGCCCGGCAATCGATTTGCTGGCCACTTGAATGGAGCAAAGAGAGACTAAAGAAGTCGCGCGCCTGGACACGCCGATTTTGGTGAAGGCTGACGTCTGTCAGAACTGCGAGGCTCTTGGGGCTTCGGGCTCTAGTAGCATCGATGTGGGCCGCAAGATCGTCTTCTAGTCTTGCTCGTTCTTCGTTTGAACGTTGTCTAGCTTCCGTAACAAGCTTCTGGTAAACCATGGCCATCTCTTCTGCCTTGGGGGATGTCTGGACATAGTTGATGCCTTTAAAAGTCTTTGCGAGATACTTAAGTCGAACAAGGGGACGCTTGAGAAGAAAGGCCACATCTACCTTTTCACCATCTCCGTCTACCACATCGCCGTCTTCATCTTGCGGCATCCCAGCATATAGGCTTTGGGTCTCTGAGTTGATGCCATGAGATGGATCCTCATCAGGCGGTGCAAGGTTGACGACAACGTCCTGAAATCCAAGACGCCAGGCCTTTAAATAATCCGCATACACCTTTTGCGCTGATTGTGCCCAGGAAAGCAGAGAATCAGGATTCGTCAATGGGGCTCGCCTGTGAAGCGCTTTTAGTCGTTCGAGTGCAATTCCCATATTCACAATAGGTCTTGTGAAGTTTTCTTCGTCTTTAGGGTCGCCAGATGGTCGAAAAAGGCCGGCGGCAATCGCTGAATCGGACTTGGATAAAACAGATGATAGTAGAACAGGTATGACACCACCGACAAGTGTCCTTAATTCACGTATATATTTCGTTTCATCTGATGAAAACTCCTGCATTATATCTCCGACAGTAGCGGTTGCCAAGCGGCTTCTATTCGTACGAATGCTTCTGGCAGATCTTATACTGCCACCCCCACGTCCAGGTATGGATAAAACAGATATTAGATCGGCATGAGTTGTAAGTCGACGTTTCAAACCACTTTTAGTGTCAGGGAGCAGGTTCGGATCAAAATGGTTCTTAGCCTCTGATTCCAACTGCTCATCTAAATTTGTTTGAGGATTGGCACGAGAATCGGTCTCTTTGTCGTCTTGAAATCGAACCGTCTCTGTCGCGGTACTCAGTGTTTCCACGGACATTATTGTCGAGAGTCGATGAACGCCGGTGCCTGGAAACGGCCTCCTCAATGTTAAAGGTGGAGGACGGTCAGACAATGACACTTCAGAACTGTCTGAGGAGGAATGGAGGCCTAAGTTTGATCCTTGAAGAGCTTCGTCGAGTGATTCATGGAGAGTCGACATTTTGCGAGTTTCAGATGTCGTATTTGGGTGCTTTTTCACACCTGTTCTTTTTAAAGTCGATGGTGAAGATTTACAGGTATCTCTGGATTTTTCACTGGGTTGCGCAGAGTAGGATAATAGGTCGTCCTGATGCACAGAAGTCGTATCCGTCAAAGGGGGGATATGAAAGCGCCTTATATTCCCATCTGAACTACGTCTCTCTTTAGTGTTTTTCAGCTGCGGCGTAGGGCGAGATGTAGCATCGTCGTCGTCTCGACGTCTCTGAACTGCTTCCCTCCGAGACAGTGATAAGGGTGCTGGTATTTCGACGAGAGGATCCTCACCTTCCGAAAACGGGTCAGGGGTTGAAGAAAGCCATGCCTCGACACTTGATCCGTGGTATCGAGGGGCTGGCGGGGGCTCATGTTTCCCAAAAATCTTTTTCGACTCATCGATAACATGATTAAAAATACCTCCCTTGGGAGGTCGCAGCGGTCTTGGCGGAAGTTTGTGCCCTTGTCGTCGAGGCCTATTCTCTTGCTCAGATAGCTGGAAGACCTCACTGGGTTCGGTTGACATTTCGTTGTCAACAGACGTTTTCCGTAAATGCCTCTCTCTCGTGTCATCTTTGCCCTTTTGCTTCCTGGGAGGGTGATGTTTTGAGATACGGACCTGATCGCTATCAGCACCGTCTTCTTTCTCTTCAGGCATAGACTGCGATTCTTGAGTAGGCTGAGACTTCGAGCGTTCACTCTTTTTAGGAGAGGGCATCGAGGATGCATAGACCCTGATTCCGTCATCAGGCAAGGGCTTAGACCCAGACTTTGCGCCGCTGCTATCTTCGAAAGTTTTCCCTTTTTCCCCTGCCGATGATGTAGAATCTCCATATCGGTCGAACACGTCTGTTTTCTTTCTAGGCGTCACCTTCTGGGGAGGAGTGCTTGGAGGGGACCTGTTTTTCCTCCAGTGTCCATCACTGATAACCCGTTTCTTCGGGGTGCCGATGCTTCGATCTCGCTTAACACTGTGGTCCTTATTCTTGCTGCCATCTCTCGACATGCTGCTGCTGTATTTATTATTTCTCAAATCGCTCGCCCTGTTGGATGAACGGGAATTTTGATCGGGGGAAACATGGTCGCTGTCACTCCCAGGGCCAACATCCTTTTCTGTTATAACGCCTCCACCCTGCTGCTGCCATTTGCGAACCTTTTCCCGCACCGAATTTGTGTCATGGATACCTAATGGTTGTCCAATATCAAGCGGTTTCCCAGTTGAGGGCGCAGACTTCGCGCTTCCACGGTTGGAAGGTCGACGAGGAGAAGGAGCAGGCATTACTAGGGACATAGTTTCTGACATTTAACAACAACCTCTTCAATCATATTTTTGCGTCAACTCACGGTCAGGCGTAGTATATCAAGCAGGAATACGCGGCGCATTGGCCTGCTTGGTTTGGTTTACACGATCACCCCTCTGCCGCACTAAAAATTTGCATTCCTCCGATATGCTCTCCAATTTCGGATCCGTCCCTGGAGATCGCAAAAGTAAACAGAAGAGGGAACTATGGATAGATATATCGACAATCCTTCTCTGAGCAGCTGGTCAGAGATTATTCGAAGGAGACTGAAGAGTTGTTCCTGATCATCTGCAGCACTTGGTGATCTCCCACCAAAATGGCTCAGTGGTTTGTTTAGCCCCTCTCCAGCCATCATCCACTAGCGCCGATGCGACCAGCCAGCTGCCGGGACAACAGGCATAAAATCGGAGCTCGATGTTCCAGAGCTAAATAAATACAACCACCAGCAGTATCTTGCCAAATTTCAACCATGAATAAGGACATCGTGTATTAAAACTGACATCACAGCCAGTACTCCACATAGAACCCGAAAACAACACTGATATTTGTAGTGCTGTTTGTCTTCTCATTTGTGATTGTGTGTGAGACATTTGTGAGAGGAGTAATGCTTTGTTTACAAGTCTGGATCGGGTAGGCCAGACTAAGGCTGAAGTGGCCTGCTACGGAGTATGGCTTGACAGCAGGAATTTGTGCAAATACCTCAGCTCTCAGTTTGATGAAAGAAGAAAGATAAAGGTATCTAAATACTTGAGATAGATACGGTTCCCCCGGTGAGAGTTGCAGGGATGAAAAAGAAATCGTCCTTGGTTATTTATTAACTGTGCATACATAACATGCTTCTGCTTGCTACGGCCCATGACAAATTAAGGTGGATATCAGCCTGCTGGTAACTGCAACACCTCGATAAATCACCTGAATATGAATATGCTGTCGGACACTTCTGTAACGTGATCATTTTTCCACCATATAGTCGTGTCTCGTAGTTTGCAATTCTGCAATGTACCAAGCTTGCCATCGTCATATACAGTGTTTTTTGTTATTCATGTAGTGAAGAGAATATGAAGTGTTGCAGCTGTCAGTCAGCTGTTTTTTTTGTATAGATGTAGATTAAGCAGCAGTTAAATTACTCTTCTGCAATATAATCCATAAAGTAGCAATATAGAAATATTTATATTGATAAACGTATTAGAAGTGTAAAATCTCTCTATATCACTTTTCTCTCTCTATATATTTATATATATTGAAGAGCCGATATTAAGTGTACGTTTACACATCATGTAACAGCTTCCATTCCAGTTCTGTTACGGCTCATTTTCACACCTATTTTTATAACACGCCAGTTCAATCCCGCAGTTGCTCTTCTGCTGCATACATATCCTATTTTCTTATCGCACTCCTTTAAACATGCCAATCTGCAGCTGTTGCACGTCATCACACTCATTGAATATGTAAGTTGGGAGAAAAGCAATAGAATTAGACCAGTGGAACACAGAGTTTGCTCTCAACGCGGCTGTCGAGAATCTGCCTTCAGCTAGCTTCTGGCCAGGAGAAAGGCGGCGGCAAGTTACCGCAGAGCTAATTTCATTTCCCATCCTGTATGAAAAAGGACGTTACGGTCTAGCGGGAAGGATATCTGTCAGGACAAATAACTATTTAGTTAGTTAGTTATCCATCCTGCTTAATAAAAAGGCTCTAAAATTGGTTTGGCTCTCCAAATAGCACACAGATAACTGATGGTGGGTTATGGCAACATCAATTTTGACATTATGACTATTGTGAATACTTTGATCAAATTCAGCATCATGTATCTAGGCCTGCACAAAGACTGCGTCCTGATTCTCCTCAGACTGCAGGAAACCATGTAGATAACAGAACACACCTTGAATTTGAAAAGTGATACCTGGTAGTAGGTTCTTCAAACAGTGATCATAATTCAAGTTCAAATTTTGATGGGGTGTCACATGATGTGTAAAAAGGTACGCCCAAAATTTTTTTTTTTTTTTTTCATTATACAGAGAGATAGTTACTGGGTCTATTATTCAGGGGTAGTGGCAACAATCAAACCTACTGTAAATACAAATGTTAAACAAACACCTCTTCCTTCTGGTTCCCCCATTCACATAGATTAGAAGGTAATATATTAAGTAAGATAGCCATTTCACGGAAGAATCATAGACCCTGTTGTATACAAATCTCATAGTGCAAGGCTTCGGTCGTCGGAATTATGGACGGACTGGATGCCGCCAGAGAGTAAACTGTCCATTGGCTATTAAGACCCTGATCACTGTGTTTTCCGCTTGCCTGCTTTCCGGTTTAGGAATTGAACAGCATGAGACATGATACCAATGCTCTTAGTCAGATAATCTATGAATTACCGTCAGTTTCCCCCGGCTGCCAGCAAAGATGGTACGGGATTCTGAGAAGTTTCTTACAAGAAGGGATAACAATCCAGATGAAGTTCATGAAGAAGAAGTAGCCCCAGAAATAATATGCTTCTGGTCTGCAATAACTCAGTCCATTGCGGTAAAGGTCGAACATGCTCGTGGCGTAGTACAGGATGTCCCCATAGATCTCGCCACTTGACACGATCAGTTGAAGGGGGTAGCGGAGAGGATGTTCGCTCGCGATCAGATAAACAAGGACGAAGGAAAGGGGTCCCCAGAGAATCTATAATCGCACCTGTTAGCCACCACTGCGATGTGATAGATACATCCAATATCTCAGAGGTACAAGACAGGCAACGGAGCAACACACCGCCGTAATTGTTTCCATACACAGGACGAACGGGTCAGAGGTTAAATATCGGGAATCCGAGAGCGAGTATTCTTTCCAAAGCTGTCCAAAGAAATCCTGCGCCAGCGCCATGCGAGTGTGGTTGATGACGAAATAACCCTCGAAAAAGAAATGAATACTTCCAGCTGTGACGATTTAATATTAGCAATATATCCTCAAAAGTGATTGCTCCGTATGCACTGTGCATCTACATACTAAAAATAAACCATAAAATTGCCAACTTATCGGCCCTCCCCAGTTTCGGCGTAATGAAAGACAGGACGACCGATATGAATCCCAGAATAAAGGCCCATCCTGCCGCAAATGCGAAGATAAGAGTCAAAGTAGACCATTCGTTGGCGACGTACCCAACGAGCTCTGCCTCAAGGGGGTAGTAAGGGTGATGAGGAATAGAAAGAGTAGAATTGGACATCTGCGTACTTCTCTTCTTGGTGGTCCAACGAACGATGAAGGAGGGAAAGGAAACAATCACTAAAAATGTCGTCCGTTAATTTGATAAATATACTGATTAGGCGCTAGTGCAAAATCCGGGGAAATCTGCTTCGAGTGCGTGGCCGAAGATAGCAGTTGTGCGTGGACGTAGCATGGTCGCGCAAGGCGATAATAATTTCCACGGCAGGACCTCAATCCTCTCACAGCCACCGCCGCATATTGTTGTTGGATTTCCACGAACTTCTTCAACCACGTTGCATGCTGCGGCACAGACAACGCCCTATGGAATCTGCGATCTCGAACCTGCATCTCTACATTCATGGCGTCAGATAGGAGGAGCGTTAGAGCTACCAGACCTGACGTTACTGTATTCCCAGAGGCGCCGCCTAGTATTGCGGCACTCTTCCTCATATGCTTTGACATCAAGGCCGGGTGAGTAAAAACATACTCCGTAGGATAGAGAGGCAGCCCGGATACAATTGATCTATATGATGTACTGATGATGGCAATCTGTTATTTACCTGTAGTTATGCGATAAAATGGAAACGATCCAATCCAGATGGTATGTCAGAGTCACCGCTATTCCATCGTCGCAGCGACTAATAAATACATGACAGTTGTGCTGGAAAACGTTGTTGAATACAAATCCCTTCCTTCCGGCCTACACAATGTTAGGGAAGACCTTATGTATGTCGATCTTTCAGGTCCTAGCCATATGCATTTTCTTATAGTTGGCTCCGTAGATACTTCGTCGACGATCAACATGCCGGTATCAGTGCATTTATCAACCACCCCGCAGCCGAGTCCCAAAGGAATGCCCTGATGATGGCAGTTGGCGTTTTGGTTCCACTTAGCTATGGCAGATTGGGGAAGGCCTGGAGGCATGCGGCGAAACTTAAGGAATTAGCCAGGTACGGCTTAAGACCAAATGTCGCTGTAATCAAGTGATCACTCACCCTAATGGTTCTATAACAGGAGCTTCGCGGATGACCCTGATAACATGGAACCTTTGTCGGCGTATTGGGAAATGTATCAGTTCTCTGACGAAGTTAATTCTTCCTCCGATTCTCCCTTAGGCTCCATCGCGAGCTTGAAAACACCAATTCGTGAGGGATACACCAGACAGCGAGCACTCAGTGATGCCACGGCACTTATGAGTTCGAAGCAATCACTCGCTCCCTATCATCCCGCCTCGTCTCTTCCAGATTTTATGAACACTTTTGGACCCTTGGTTTTCCAGTTATATAGAGCAGCTTTACTACGAAAACGAATTCTTTTTGTTGGGGAGGCTCCCGTGGAAGAATCGTGTAATTTCGGTAGGCCCCCCTTATCCTAGCCCAAAGGTGTTGCGGGACAGCTAACATCCAAACCAAAGTTTATGATTTATCTCTTCTGTCCTCCCTTCCTCAGTCGCTAGCCCCTCTTCTTCCATCTACTGCTCTGCCATCTCTTAGACCTCGCCCAATGTTCAGTATTGGCATTCACGACATGCCGTATCTATTATCATTACCCAGCCCGTCCATCTCGGATCCCGATGGCTGCTGGATTGCATGTACTACTGACCGGGTTCTCAGTCTCAAACCTGAGATATATGATGTCCTCGTAAACTTACCACCTGCTTATACTAAACATGCACCTTCAAAAATTTACCCTAAAATACAGCTCTCATCACCACTATCCACAGATAACGGTCATCAAAAGCCTATATCCTTAAAGGCAACCCAGCGAGATGCACGTCGATATATAACCCTTAGGAGTGGCCTTCACGAACTTTCTCGGTTCGAATCTGCCTCTACCATGGGTGATGAAGATGATTCAGACAATGCTTCCACATTCTCCTCTAGCTCCATTGTCGAACCTGTCTCTTGGCCACTTCTCGCGTACACCTCCTTCATTTGGTGGGCTTCCGCTGGTGAAAAGCGTGAAGTCGCCTTTGAAGGAGAAAATGAACAGGATTCCCGGTTACTACTAATGGACAACGAAAACACCCCCAACCCCCCCTATCCAAGCAACCTGAGCCGTCGCGGTAGCATAACCCTAGCAGACCGGAACAGCCACCAACCACGAGAGATAGCCCTGATAACGTATTTCCGCCGCCTAACCACCCAGATATTCACAGTCATTTCAGACGTCATCGCCCGCCAGGACGACAACTCAGCCGACGCCGATCAAGAGTATTTTAACTACGAACAGACCGGGGCGGATGCTTGCCGCAGTGATATGGATGAACACACTGCAGCACCCAACGTGTCAACTTCCTCTCTAAATGAACCGCTCCTCCATTCATCGCCTAGCAACGACTCAGCCGACGATGACGAAATCGTGACCATTACATCCAGTGACATGACGGAGATGGGTCTGGATATGTGGAGTGCATCGGATCGTGCATTCGTCGAGGAACTTGTTCAGGTGTGGTGGGGGCGCAAAGCAAAGGTACATGGCGCCAGAATTAGCTGTTGTGGCCTTCAGATTCTTTAGGCGGAAGTGATATATGGAAGGTAATATGTTTACGTATTTTTGATGGATGGATTCAGTGATGGGTACTGAATGTATATTAGATGGCGGTGTCACCCTTTGTCAAGGTGAGAGGGACCTTTGGCCAAGCTTAGTGAGGTTGAGTCTCATCATACAGCTCGCCCTTGTGCAGATATTTGTTGTTTTATTTATATATGCTAAAATATTGAATGGCATATACGTGACAATTTTAACAAATAGCCAACGTACAGAAAATTCCCATTCGCTCCATGTTCCGGCGTATTGGAACTTGGATGTCTCTCATATTGTTCTGCCAATATTATTTTCGAGATAACCCTTCTATCTGCACACCGTTTTCCTCCACCGAAATTCCAGTTCCTCTTGAAAGGGATAGCAGTGAATTAACCGGGTACCTGAATTTGAAGAAAATAATGCAGACTCCCAATTTTTTTGAGTGCCAGCATCTGGAGAATATGTATTGCACACATACCTATATCCTCTAGCAGTGCATAGTTGTGCATTCTAGCCATACTTATCTATAACCCTGCTGATCATATTAAACAAATCCAACATTGACAGGAACAAAAGATTTTATGGCATAAACACCAAATATATATATATATATATATATATAGAGAGAGAGAGAGAGAGAGCAAAAGGAAGCAAGCTGCTAAAAGTGATGAAGCTCACAACACCGAAAACAATGAACTCATTTTGCACGCTAAGTTACATCACAAAAATTACGTGTGGTTTCAGAAGGCCAAACTAACGCGGATTCAAGTATTCGGAAGTGGAGAAGGAGAGATGGCCGAGCGCGGTGGAGAAAGTATAGGAACTTCGCAGGAAAGATTGTAGCATGGTGGGGATGAAGATGACGCACACCCAACGCCCATAAAGAAGACACTCAAATCAAAGAATTAAACTATAACGAAAGGTATCTGAACGCAAGACATCAAAAGACTAGAAAGCATAGAGAAATGTAAAACAAAATAATAACTGGATATCGCGGGTGATGCTTTTGGCCAACGACAATTAAAAAAAGAAAAAGGAAAGGAAAAGTGAATATGAAAAAACTTCCCCACAAGGGATATGGTTCTCAATACCTGCTGCCAATAGGTGCACTGAAATCTCTTTTAACCACCCGGCTGGCTGGCCTACTACCCGTCGTCGTCTCCATTCCAGGAGTCCTTCGGGACCCACTCATAGGCGTCGTACTCGAATTTGCAATTCGGGATTGAGGACGTGAAAAGGAGCGAGAAGGGGCATCGTTCGCACTTGCAGACCTCTTCAGTGATTGTGCACGGTTCCTTCTTGCGCGTATTTGCGCCAGTGCTTCTTCTCGTGTGATAGGGGTTCCAAGGATAGGGAAGTTCGCATTCGAAATGTAATCGTCAGGATGGATTGGGACAGTTTTTGTAGCAGATACTGTCACGGACTCTGACATGTTCGGCGTTCGAGCGTCAGCATGTTCCGCCCTTGCTGGAAATTGGGCTGTTTCGAGATGCAGGTTTCGAAGAAAGGAGCGGGAGGAACTTGCCGGTTCGAGGGTAGCCGGAGGTTGCGGTGATTGTTGTGCGATGGAGTGGGGAGGGTAATGTGCTTGGCGTGGAGGGTCCATTTGTTGTTCGAGTTGTCTGAGTTCTTTCATTTCAGCCTCGGGGGTTTTGTAGCACTGGAAAACGGCCGGCAAAGGTGAATGTTCCCGACTAATTATTTGTTGGTGAACGGATCGTTCTGCACCAGGGTTGTTTTGAGCTTTAGAGGGCGAAACAGCTTTAAATGTTCCAGTATGTGGACAGAACGCCACTTCAGGCTCCGTAGCTTGCAATTCCGTTGGAATGGTGTCATTTGCAGAATCAGTTGAAGGGGGCTGAGGAATAGGGGATGGTATTTGATTTCTAGTTTCAACCTCTTGAGAAGGACCAGGGTGGTTTGGAAACAGCTGGGCGCCTCTTTCTTCTGTAATTCGATTCATGTTTTCCCATTCGGTATCGTGTATATATTTGACTCCTTGCATTTCTGCTAGACGACAAGAGCACCGATGAAACTGGCACTCCATCTTGAGGAAGTGCACCATATCCTCTGCTTTCAAACGCAACCGCTTTTCCCATTCGATGCCCTCCTTCAACTCTCTAAGAAGATAATCATTTTCAGTGGATAGTTCGGGATCCTCGTTTTCTTTAGAGGAAGTGCGCCGCGACGTCTTGATTTTGAGTGGGGATCCCATCCGGGAACTTGTTATTTGATGGTTAATACCGCTTGTGCGGTTGCTTAAATGTCCAGACTCCAGCATTTGGTCACGTTTTAGCCGGATTGATTTTGGAGAACATATACCCATGTCCCTCTCTGCCAAAGGAGTCCTGGGGTTGGGTTGTTCTTTTATTTCCTCCACCCTTGCCTCCAATATATCTGACTGATTATCGGGTTCAAAAGAGCGGTTTTTCTCCTTCAATATTTCTAGTTCTTCCGTCAGCCCAGCTAATGCGTATGCACGTTCAAAGGCTTCCTGTGTCGCCTTCTCCTTTGCCTCTCTCTCGCACCTAACTTCCTCTTTTAAAACTTTTACCTCGCCTCTTGACGACTTAAGTTCTTCTTGAGCCTTTACTAGCGCCGATCCAGCCCGGAACGCTTCTTTCCTTGCTCTTCTGACTTCTTTTTCGAACACCACCCGTTCATGAGCTTGTCTCTCTTTCAGAGAATGTAATTCCTCCATTAAAGATTCAAGACGTTCGCTGACTTTTCGTTCTCGTAAATTGGCTTCTGATAGCTCGGCCATCGTGGCTTGAAGGGACGCTTCGGCCTCTTCCCGTCCTAATATGGCTCTGTGAAGAGCAGCCGATGTGGTGGAAGAAGGATGAGAGTGAGCTGGGGTGCTGGCTCTCGAAAGATGGTTGAGAAAAGCCACTTTCGCTTGCACATCTGAATTCGTCCGCATGTGCTTTTGCTGAAGGGGAGAGAGCTCCAATGCATGTAGTGGCGCTCCATTCATTTTCTGCTGATTGATGCGATCAGGAGAGACAGGACGCAAGGGTGTTCCTGGCGACTGCTGAACTTTCAGGGGAATGGACTCCATAACTAAAGATAGGACGTCGGATCGAGGAGGACTGTTTGTGCTCTCCGAGAGCTTTATGTATGACAACACTATTGAAGTGAGCAAGCGTTGGGTTCGGAATGTAGCGTGAAAATTGTCATGTTGCGTTGGGATGTTGACAAAGCACAGGTTGCACCGTTGGGTCCAAGGTTGCTGGGGCAACGGAGCCACTTTACCCTTCTGGGACGAAATGGCACGTGATATCGGAATCGCTCAACCAACGTCCTTTTGAAGTTTAACATTGAAATACTGTATGTAGTGCAATGGGCAATTTTTCCCGTCATTTATTGTCATTTTTTGGCCAGAGCTCTCATGATATCCTTTCGCTACACTCAGACACTGATATATAGCCACCGATTCTTGCGTAATCTCTTTGTTTCTTCGTTTTTGATTGTGGCAAATCCCGAAGAATCATGGAGGCAAATTGATCCCCCCAAATAGCAGCTTATACCGTTAATTTTAAGCATAACATATAAGTAAATTGGAGGATTGTCTGCATTACTATTCTATAATAATGCATGAGATTGTAACCCTACAGCTTGGTCAGCGAAGTAACTATCTCGCGACTCATTTTTGGAACTTCCAAGTATGGCGCTTTAATCTTCCTTAACGCGGTCCCGTACTAACCTCATCGGTAGGAATCATATTTTACATATTCCGCAGATGAGTTGTCCCCTGTGGACCATGACATCCATTTCCGTCCAGGGATTGGCGCAGATGGATCGGAGACCTTCACTCCCAGAACAGTGATCTACGATCTTAAGGGAGGATTTGGGACGCTTCAGAAATTCAATGCACTTTACGAGATAGAAGCAGAGCCCAAGTTATCCAGCGGTTTATGGTAAGAAGCACTTAATGTTCACCTAATTTTTATTGACAATTAACAGCGCATTTATTATCAATAAAGGGACGGCAATAAGGTTATACAACAGCAGCCCACCATCCCACTGACTGAGTATCAAAAAAACCTGAATCTAGGGCTTCCATTACCTCAACTTACTGCTGAATCAGTTCGCTACTGGTCAGACTTTAATAAAGTCTTCTATCATCCCAGGTCCATTGTTCAATTAAATGAATACGAACTCAATTCTCAACTGATGCCATTTGAAGACTGGGGCATTGGCGAGGACTTATTTAGAGCCTTAGATCGCGAGCACGACATCCTTGACAGGGACTTTCGGGCCTTCGCTGAAGAATGTGATCAGCTGCAGGGAATCCAAATCTTCTCTTCAACGGATGATGCCTGGGGAGGCTTTGCTGCGAGATACGTCGACAGATTGAGAGATGAGTTCGGAAAAAAGAGTATCTGGTTCTGGGGGTTAGAAGATGGAGCAAGATTCCAACGTGTATGCGTCAATAAATCCGAGTCACTTCTTCTGCTCCGCAAATTTCAACTAGATACTCTA
The DNA here is from genome assembly GCF_000150735.1 of Paracoccidioides brasiliensis. Taxonomy (NCBI): domain Eukaryota; kingdom Fungi; phylum Ascomycota; class Eurotiomycetes; order Onygenales; family Ajellomycetaceae; genus Paracoccidioides; species Paracoccidioides brasiliensis. The sequence continues at coordinate 2,535,523 of NW_011371358.1, forward strand.
TGAGATCATAAGCTAAAAATATACGATGCACAGCACATGCAAGCCGTAGCCACCGCTAACTGCGCGAGGTCGGTTAACGAGATATCACCACAGACATCGGCCTACGTTCCCATCGTGGACCCTCCTCGAAATTTACCAACATATGTGAACTCTGACCTGCGTTCGGAGTGGTACTCCTCTGCTCTAATTTCAACAGCTCTGGAAAGTGTGACTTTACCTACCCGTCTCCGATGCTATCGAGGAATTGGTTTCTGGCTGCCCGCACAAGAACTCCCGCAAAAGATATTCAATATCCAAGCTGCCATTATATCAAAGCAGGACCTAGAAAATGAGGTCAATGTTAGGCCGGACAAGGGCGCCATGGTAGTGGAGGATGAAACAGATCAAAACGAAGCCCTGCTTGATGGACTTGACCTAGACTTTTCCTGGTCCAATTCTGCTCCAGCTAAAAGGATACATGTTTTTGGTTACGTTGAAATCAATCGTGGATTCGATGGCGAAAGCATCCTCACTTCAAGAGCACGAAGCCTGCAAAGTCGCAAACAGTCGCCAAGGCCTCTAGGCACTGTGCAAAGGTCAGTACTCCTGTGTCCTATCAAATTCCCAACCGTTTCTGGCATCTGTCAATAATAATATGTCTCGTGTATTCCCTATTGTTATTTCATCATCACCCTTCCTTTTCCCTTCAAATAATTCACGTAAAAATATGTAGCCTACTTGCCAAGTTCCGTCAAGCTAAATCCTAAGTAACAGATATCATACCCCGCTCTCACTTCCTCTACTTGATAGTTTTCCCCATGACCTATTTAGAGATAGAGGCGCCTCAGACTCTGGGCTGAGCGTTCGTGCATCCCTTTCTACCACAACGCAAATTGGCGACAGGGTGAAGAACTTACAAAAAATCGCGTCAAGACTAGTGGGAGTTGATGAGCGTGAGGCATTAGTCAATGGACTGGGAGAAATTTCTGAGGCATATCAGGACAAGTGGGAAAGCGAGTCTGACTCTGGGGATGATTACTGAACGCTTTTTTCCCATCTTTTGATGGACAATACATTTCACGTCGTTGTACGCAATTGGGTAGAATGCGTATGATGAAATAGATTCCTGATAACCCGTGCCAGCTCTATCTTCCTCTTCCTTCACTCAACTCTAGTTCAGTTGTGATTACCACAATCTCCAAGGAGCCGAGTAAAATGAAACGAAGAATGCATAGTCCACATAAGCCCAGCCATTACATCGGTGTACGCTGCTCAATAGCAGTAGCGCTAAACCCAATGAACATATGCATCCAAGACCAAGACTCCACATGCGGCCAACAATGCATCCCTTCGGTACCCACGTAGCCGATAGCTTAGCAAAATGATCTTCTTGCGACATGAAGGACTATCTTAGGTACGTTCTTGCTAGCACTCGTAAAACTAGACCATTTTGGCACCCTCCCTTCGTTCAACTCCCAGTTCCCTTTCGCCACGACTTGTGAAAGTGGATTCATCACGAGAGTAGGGGATTTGCATATAAAGAAAAAAGAAGACCAGCAATCGAGGCCCAGTGATGAGCTAATATTAAAGACTTGCTGCGCAGGTAGATTTCAAGTTGGAGAAACCATACATAACCTCGGTATTAAATAAGTTGGATTACGATTAACAAGTAGGTTATTATCAATTCTGCTTTTCTTGATATCTTGCAGACAAATTGACCAGAATGTGTGACACCATCGACTCACCGGCACAGCAGCTTGACAAATTTTGAAACATTTTCATCCTAATGTCTTCTGCGGCTAAGGGTTATTTTATGGGCCTGCCAAGATAATTACAACGGCGATTATTAAATAAGGTTAGCAATCAAACTACTACGAGTTAGTGTGCGGCTCCACTCCCAAGCCAGCCCCGAAGCTTATGCAGACGTCAGGCGAAGGACGGGAGCAAACATCTTCCAAGATCCTCGTATTGAACTTGTCTGATTTTTGCTCTTGTCATGTCATTACTGAGCAATTAGCATAACATAAGTTATCACCCTACGTAGATCGCTCACCACATTTGTATTTAAAAATGCATCAAATTAAGCAATAATTATATGAAATTAAATATGAAAAATAATATATATATATATATATATAATTATATTATTTTTAATTAAGACCATCCCCTCGCGCAATACAACAAACCCTCGCTACAGCCCCGACGATATTACACAGGTTTGTTCCCTGACTGGAGTTTAACTATTGGCATAATCCTCCAGCTTTATGGACCAGCACTTAATGCGGAGCTCGTTCACCCCGATCCTTTTACGTCTCCGCCCACTGCCATTAAGGGGATGAGCCCCAATTCCACCGGCGTTGTGCGGACTTTGTTCTGCCTCTCGTGAGGCGCAGCCTCCGTGCGGCGTTCAAGCAACTGGCCCAAGAACTCCATGGTCTGACAGCTTTGGGCTGTCACCTTGGATGGTGGAGAGTCTTCTGCCCCTATCGACCAATCTCGACCAGACACAGCATATATGGTGGTTGGTGGCAATTCCGCTACTAGCGACAATCGAGCCCCTGGGGGTACTTGAGGGTGTCGTGGAAGTGGTCCTCCTCCATGGCCGGCTCCCAAAATTTGGCGGATCGATGACAATATAAGCAAGCAGGTTTTCGGCACAAGTGAATCCATCTAAATGGTGATCATCAGCACGGCTCGCGATATGGATTTGTGCTCACAAATGCTAAGTTTGTCGCTCTCAAGCGACTCGATGAAAATGGCTGTCTAGCCGTTGCCGATGCAATTCCGTGGACAGGTGGTGGCGTTGGTCAGCCTTCTGTGCTGTTGGAGTTGTGATATCTCGGCATACTGGCAACAGAGACGACAACTGAGTGTTAACTGGTGAGAGAACCATTTGGTACTGCTGCATTCCAAATTTGACCACTATAAAAAAAACTCCCTTCTTGGTTGTATCTTTTTAAGTGTATTCCAGCGCCAAATTCATATCCGACATTTGTGTTTCTGTCAAGCGCGTCCAGCTGTATACACCTAACACAGGTTTGAGGTCACCAGAGAGCGGGCCTCTAATTACTGTATTTTTTCACATCATCAGAATATATTTGATCTAGCACTCATGGGAAGTAAAACATATATCATGAAGTAAAATTTATGTAACTGTATTGAGTGATAATATACATTGAGCAGTTAATCATACTAACTACGATTAACTAGTTATAGTTAACTATCTGATAATATAATTATATAAGCTTAAAAGTGAAATAATTAACATAACTAGATACAGCTTAACAGCTGTTCACTTAAATTTAATTTCTGATTTTGTATCACCGAAGCAGCTAAAGCGGGGTTGGTTTTTACACTCATAATTGAAGTGTACATAGTTTTTATTTTAATCGGTAACTCCCTATTAAATTAGTTACCCACATCACGTGAGTAAGAGTTCCTGGGTCACGGTGTGTTCGAGTTCATTGTGAAATACGGTTAATGAAATGTAAGAGTTATGTATAAGATATGACTAGTGTATGAAGATGTTCATGAAGAAATGTCATCATAATTTACGGCATAAATCACACGAAAGGTTATTCCAGCGAGATTTAATACCATCTCAACTTTACACCCGATTTACCAAGGAACCGGCCCAGGCACTGATGAGCCGGGCTGGCTAGTTCTAAACGATAAGAGTAGCCCAACGGTAGGGTAAGGTAGAGTTGAAGCAGATGCCAGAGTTCGCGTTTGCGAACCAGCCAGCGACAGAAAACCAATTAAGCTTTTGGTTCCGTTTGGCACCAGGTGGTTGGTTAACTTAACTACCCTATTGGAATTGCGCTGAGAGGTTGACAACAGGTAACTAGAAACGGAGCAATGGATGTTTCCTTATGTCACTTCATGCCGGGGCGTTACAGTTATTTGAATGTAGATTTAAAAAATTCGAATCATGATTTTAAAAATATTAGCTGAAAAAATCTTCAGCATGATATAGTTAGTTAAGAAGATCATGTCACTTTTTCTCATTAAAACGACATACACTAGTCATATCTCACACATTGTCTCACACAACATCTTGAAATGCTTTTGATGCTAGTAATATTTATCATATTTCTCAGGTTCTTAAGCTGTTACCTAACAACTCTAATTCCAACCTCCTACCCTAGCCCCCCTTAACCTACCCTTGACCCTGGTGTTTGAGGGCCGTGAAGGATTCACTAGAGATGCATTAGTAATACGTCTGGTGTAGCTAAATAATGTGCCGAGTTATGTTTTAGAAAGTGGGCCCCCACCTATAAGCCATGCCTCAACCTTTTTTTGAAAACTACGTTTGACCGTTCGGCACCAACAACCTCAAGGTTTTTCAAAAAACTCCACCAATCAGTTGACTAGCCAGCGTCAGAAAGGACAGTAAATGCTTACGGGTCATCTGGCCTGGGCATGAGCTGACTCCGGAACTTACCTAATCGAAGCTGCGTAGTTTCGCTTCCCTCGCTTCTTCACAGGTTAGAGGCCAGCATTGTGTGGCTAGTCCAGAACTTCGCGTCAATTAACTCTCAAAATGTCTCTGGACACTGGCAGGAATCGGCGCAAACGGGGATTTTCATTTTCATACGTGTCCTACTATCCAGCTGCGCAGCGGCTGACAGACCAACGTCTCTATCAGGCTATTTTCAGGCGTTCGTTCCTGGTTGCAGGGTGGGCGTAGCCAGTTTGCTGCCCTGCACCCTGGAAAATGCAAAAGCTCTGGATGCCGCTGTCGATTTAGCCTGATCTAGGCGGCGGGACGTTCACTTCTTCATCTGGTATCAAAGGGAAACAACTTGGAGTCTTTCAGGTACCTCGGGTGCTCACGGCGCTATTAGCGATCTCGCGGCCATTCCTGAGAGCCAGCCATTTCTCCTAGTTACCAGTATCGAGTTATCCAAACTCTACTTTGAGGTTCCTTTTACCCTGTTGTCTCAAAGTTTTTCCCATGGCTTTTCTTGCCGCTTTCCGCCTTCCTATCAGGGTGCTGGTGACATCACGACTCGACCAAAAATCGACGGAGTAGCGGATTGGTCATGGGTTCTTCCCGCTCTCGGTGCCCGGGGATACGTACGGAAGACATGTCCGGCATCCTCCAGGTTCACCTATGGTTTGAAGGTCCACAATGGGCTTAGATTATGATATGCTATAGCTGGAGTAGGTTTGCAAAAAACAACTGCCCCTAGCCTATATGCGGTAACAAGGGGATAATGATAACATCACTATCTTCGGATCGGCCGCTTGAACTATGATATCGCATTCCATAGAGAGCTAAGGGACTCGAGATTGCCCATGCTGCTGGAAATTACGAACACAGGCTAGATTCTATGCTTTCCCCGATGCCATTGAGCAGTCTTTTGGTGGTGCCGGTTCGAAAGTATTTAAGGCTGCCCTCCCTTCCGCCTTGATTCGTTCTTCTTTCTTCGTTCTTCATTGCGTCGTCCTTTCTCTAATATCTTTCTTCACTCTGTGAATTGTGCGGAACTCCCTCGCTACGGTTCCTTGCGCTGTTGACTTTCGTTTACCGATTTTCCCAGCTTAAGAGTAAAAAGGAGATTGACCGCCAAAATGGCGTTCTCCATGATGAAGTCTTTGGTTGCCCTCCTGCTCCTCACCAGCTCGGCTATGGGACGTCCCATTATTTTCTTTTGTTTGTTTAAGTGTTCTTCCGTGACAAAATCTACATCAACAACCGCCCTGCCAACGTCAACCGCCGATCCATATATCTACACCACCCCTGAACCCCACCCAACATCTTCATCCATGCCGCCTTCAATCTGGACGCCAACCCCAACGCACCCAATGCCAACCTCTACATCAGAAACGCACCCAATGCCAACTGAATCAGAAACGCACCCAATGCCAACTGAATCAGAAACGCACCCAATGCCAACCTCTACATCAGAACCGCACCCAATGCCAACTGAATCAGAAACGCACCCAATGCCAACCTCTACATCAGAACCGCACCCAATGCCAACTGAATCAGAAACGCACCCAATGCCAACCTCTACATCAGAACCGCACCCAATGCCAACTGAATCAGAAACGCACCCAATGCCAACCTCTACATCAGAACCGCACCCAATGCCAACTGAATCAGAAACGCACCCAATGCCAACCTCTACATCAGAACCGCACCCAATGCCAACTGAATCAGAAACACACCCAATGCCAACCTCTACATCAGAACCGCACCCAATGCCAACTGAATCAGAAACGCACCCAATGCCAACCTCTACATCAGAACCGCACCCAATGCCAACTGAATCAGAAACGCACCCGATGCCAACCACAACCGAGACCCAACCTCCAGTTCCAACCACAACCGAGACCCAACCTCCAGTTCCAACCACAACTGAGACCCAACCTCCAGTTCCAACCACAACCTTCGCTACATCCACAGTGCCATCTACAGTCCCCACCTCCGCACCCAACACATCCAACACAGTGTCTCCACCACCAACCACCAGCACAGACTCAACTCCAACCACATCGCCCACCCAGCCCCCGCAGTCTACTGCTCCCCAATCATTCCTCGGCTCTGCTGCTGGCTGTCGGAGACCCGGTGTTGCTGCTCTCGCTTTTTTCGTTGCCGTTGTCGCCGGGCTCCAGATCTAGATAGGATGATGCTGCAACTGATAAAGGAGGGAGAGAATTTAGAAGAATCCCTTCCCATCTCTTCCCCGTCCTTTCTAACAAACGCATGGGCTTGTCTTCAAACAGCTATAACTCCAAGCATAATTGGATATTGTTCTGCGTACAGCATCTTTTTCTCAGGGGTCCTCTCTAATATAGTTAGGGGGCCTTTGTTCCTTTACAATCTTTTATATGCATAGTGTAATATTAAATAGTGATCTATATAATATATTTTCCCCATATCTCTTGGCTGGTCTTGGTTAATCTATAAATACCATTCTTATCCACATTCTTTAATGTTATCACTTGAGGATTATAGTGTAGTAATTATATTCAATTTTGACACGTTTACATAACTTATGCCAAGGTTCAGTCAACAGATAGTGAATAGCTTTAAATATAAATACAGTTTAAAAAAGCTATCTCAGAAGCTTTCTAAATACAAGCTTCAGAATCAGCTTGCAATTGAAATAAAAGTGATATGACAACTACTTGGCTTGAGAAAAATGCAGAGAGAGCTGTAAATTATATTAGTAAATAATACAGCTATACTCTAATAACATGTCTCTGTATTTTATTTAGAACTTATATAGTTAGTTAGTACACACAGTAATAGTATTTGAAATTACAATTGAATATGATTTCAAAAATAAATAAACATGCTTTTTTAAAATTATCATCAACTTTGATAATCTTTAAATACACTCTCTGCTCTAAACATCAAGTTTAAAGTAAATTAGATTAAGTTAGAATTAAAATTAAAGATAAGAATTAGAATTTAATTTTTAAATTGAATTTAGCTAGAAGTAAAAAATAAAATAAAATAAAATAATAAAAAAATAAAAAAGAAAAAAGATGCAGATAAGATCACTGAGTGAAGTCTCTCATCTCAAATCAAGTCAAATTGCAAAATTAAGCAATTATCAATTAGAATTTCTCATATTAAATATAGATCTATTTCTTAGGTCTATTGATAGAGTTTAGTAGGGTGATCAAATATATTACACTTGCTGCGGAGCTCACTTTCTAGATGACTGATTCACGTCCTCTACTCTCCTTTGTACAGCTTGATCAATTGCTTGAACCTTAGCTATTTCTTTCTCACCTGGTAGAGCTTCATTCTGAGCTATAAATGTATGAGCTTGCTCCTTCTTATGCTTTTCAACTGCAGCTCTTAACTTCTTATTTTCCTTTGCTAAGATAGCAGCATCTGTGCATGGCCAGCTGGCATCCCTTAGCCAGTTGAGTTGACTCTTTCAATAACAGTCACTTATTCTTGATTTCCTGCTGGCCTGTCATGTTTCTCAGACTCAGTCACCATCTGTGACGGCGCGCAGCGGAGAGGCTATTACCAGATTGGGAACTAGAGCAGAGGGATAACTAGGGCTTCAGAACTTCCCTAGCGAGCTGCCAGTACATTATGAGATCTTCCCCCAAATCCCTCCTTGTAAAATCACCTTATTATTTCATTGAAATAGCTTACTCAGTTGGCAATCTAACACGCATTCATCTGCGCCTAGATTGAAGTCGTAATACCATCATGGCTGTTGATATAACCCTCATTTTGAAAGCCAGTCTTATCAAAGTTGTAGATATCCTCATTCATAATACCATGTCTCTCTATCATATCCTTCACCAGTTGAAACCTCTCTTATATGATCTTAGGATCTTCATATAAAGCTCACTCGTAGTTGTAAATTTTTTGTATTTGTGTGAGAATCTAGTCTTCAGTTCCTTATATTGTGTAATAAATCTTTGAACCCATTTTTCTTCCACAGTAGATTCAACTCAGGTAGAAAGAAGTAAATCCGCCATATTTTGTATGTTTTCAATTCAAGAACGCTGACCTCTCTCATTCATGGATATTATCCATTGGACTAGATAATCTTCTTCCATAGAGGTCAGTTTTTGATAGTTTGGTTGAACATTCATGTGAGAAGCTTGACTGGCTAGTTTATAGACTGCGGTGACATAAGAAACATTAAATGATTTAGCAGCAGCATATTTGAATGAGATTTGCTCAGTTTATAGATATTAATAGCTAATAAGAGCCTTCCTTCTTGATTAGAAACTTGATCTTTTGATTTGATGGGCATATTGAATGATATGATGAATGCAGATGATTTGAGGTTGAAGGTTATCTGCTCAGTGATAGATTACATTAGATAGTTTTCATTGAGAAATATATGATTTATAGCATATAAATCAAACTGAAGATATTTGCAGTTGAATTTTAAAATTAAATTCAAATTTTTAAAATCATGTTTAACTGTATTCATGTTATTATTAAATTAACTAAGCAAGAGTGAAATGTATCATATATATATATTGACACACTACTACATTAGTTGAGGCAGATAGGAGGCAGATACTAGTACTACTTTAGAGGGAGAAGAGGGTGAGGCAGCGAAGAAAGCCAAAATAACCAAGGAAATGTGCCTATATCTCTTCTTTCACTATCATAGAATCAATAACAGCAATACAGAGAAATATGGCTAACAGTCCAGTAAGGAAAAAACATAAACCAAGTTTCTCCCTCACTTAAACAATGCTAATACTGTATTCGACTCGAAGTCCCCTAACGAAGCACAAGAAAACTCCGCCAACTGGTCCGCAGTTACATCATCGACGCCCCCAGCCCACACCGCCTGCCATCTTCCCTTTGCTGAAATCTTGTACTGAGCCCCGTGATCCAAGGACATTGGCTTTAGGGTGACTTGAGTTTCCTTCACTCCATTGGCGGGAATTTCCACCAGATCGTCTTGGGTCGGTGGCAGTTTGCGTGATATCTTGACGATCAATGAAGGCACAAGTTTGCCCGATTCGGCCTCCCGGACCTCAAAGATTCCAAGCACGTTTGCTTGTGGGTCAAGAGGGGTATTCCACTTTAAGAGTGTGATGGCCTGGTTTGGGATGTTATTCCGGATGGCAACGCTTAGCTGGATTGGGTCGGTTGCGGCTTCGGTGGTGGAAGCAGTCCCGATTGTAACAGAGAGGTTTGAGGTGAGGTTATCCATGGTTCGCTTGGATTGGAGGGTATGAGGCTTGTTGACAATGGCTTGAGGTGGTAAAGCTAGAGCTACTAAGATTATTACGAGGACCATAAGTACGCTGGTAATATTGTCAGAACTTGGCCCTGGTAAACGGCTGAGATCGGCGACGTTTGCAAAACAGATATTTTCTTGTTATGATTCTTGGAAAGATGCAGAAAGGAGGTTGCTTTGATCTTGCATATTTGAAGAATGGAGTGAGAATTGACCTCGGCTGATTTCGTATATCCAATAATTGAGCTGAGGGAAAGGGTAAAGTGAAGTTATGGTGTATTTATACCCAAGGAGCTCTGGACTAGGAACATAAGTAAAAGAGATCATATGCCCAACTATCGCCGACGTCTGCAGCAGGATTTCAGAGGCTAAAATAAGGTGTGTCGTATGCCTCATCACAACTCAGCGGGGGTATCACTATTGAATAAGGCAGTGAGAGCCGGAGGGGGGTGTTAAGGGACTCATGTCACAAATCAGGGATGTTTCAAGCGAACATCGAACTTCCTCTTAATCTATGAAATGACAAATATTCGGTAGAGCTGAGAAGAGAGAAGCGCAGAACCGAAGCCAGAAACGCTGATGCTGATAAAAGTTGAGGTCAAAAATGCGTTTTCAAAATCAAAGTTGAAATGAGGGAAAACCGGCGTGTTAAATATAGATGGAGGGTGAATTTGTTGAAGCAATTGGGAGCAGACATTACATATGCAATGGCCATTAAGTTATGTGGAAGTAGGCGTTTGCAAGCTCAATGTGGTATCTGAACAAACCGCTAGTGATATAATCTCAGCTAAATCCTTCAGTTCAAAGCAAAGATTGCCGAAAATCTCCACAATATATTGCAAAGGTTGAATCCCACTTGCATCTAGGATAGGGAAGAGGCTTCAGGCAAACCAAAGTCCTGGAAGACGAGATACACGACTCCCAGGTATTAGAACATCGATTATGTGAGGGACGTCAACGTCGACTTCTCTCTTTTTGAGGACGAACCAAAGAGGAAGCATTTGACCGATAGGACCAGAGACATTATTTTGAATACGCAATCAAGTTAAAGGGAAACGCTATGCCATGTTGTTTGATTCCCAAATCTCTTCGCGATCATCAGTTCCAGTGGGGTTTGCTTATTTCAGTAGATAGATTTTCAAATAATAATTACAATAATAATAAAGGTTTATGGCAATGCCAAAAGCAATGAGAACAAGAGGGTATATCCACAAGAGAATTTGCTATTCACCAGGAATACTTCCAGGAAAAGCTCATATTCCCGAGCCGTTTCGTCACTCGCCATGCTGTACCACCCACACAAAATACCGCAGGATGCACTGAACGAAGATTCTGGATAATGCACATGTCAGCATGTCTCTTGCAGATGACCTATGCATGCAATACAGTCAATAATATAATACGAGTCTTGTTTTGGCCACACTAATGCGAGATCTGCCGGATTTATTGTTCGGGTTGGGGATCTCCCGTACGGAATGTCCAGACCGACCCTGCTTGAAATGGTGTACTGGGTAGGCTCTCGAGATCGAGTTATGGGGTACACAATAATCTTAAAAGGCTTGGCATTTAGGAAATATTCCAGGTGAGCAGCTCAGATGTTTCTGAAGTTGGAACGTCCAGATGACGCATCATGGCAACTCAAAACCAGACATCCTCGACATGAGGTTGCAGTTGCATGGAATCTCTCTGGATTCCACGTAATGTAAGGCGATGGTCTGTCATCGACTGACGTTTTGAGCGCTTGTTCCGTAGGAAAATGGGGATTTAGACGGGTAGCGCAGTGGACACGGCGCGCAATGGCAGGAAGAAGACCAATAGACAACGAAGAGACAGCGTGGGGTGTGCCGTGTTGGTCTGAAAGGACGAGGAAAGGGATTTGGAGAAAGGCTTGGAAGTAATTAGGGCTAGGGCTGAGCCCGCACCAAATCAGGTTAGGGTTGGTATGACCAATTCGAAACCAAATCACATGCCCAAGGGGCTTACGATAATTGTGATGAAGATAGAGCCGCTAATCGAAATTCTAACAGTTACATGCCTCGGCCTTCTCACGCAACAGCCCTTTTCAGCTCTTGAGCTATCTCTCCTTGATTTACGGGGCCATCCATGTCCAATGGCTGACATGAGGTATTCACATGGGCACCTAATGGAACGCTCTATCCCGACCGTTTCATGACTTCTTCTGCTGACAATTGGTTGGCTGCCGGAGCCCAGATCTACTGGAGTCCTCTGGAAAAGCATTTTGTGAGCTATTGCTTCGCTTTTGCGATGCTCATTCTATTTTGCTTATTTTCAGTTTTGCATGTGTGCGACGGACCTATATCATCTGAGTATAAGGGATTGGCGTGTCAAATGGTTTGAATATCTGCTGGAGTGAAACTCGATCCAGAGCGATTCGCCCAATATTGTGCCTCCTGTTTCTGGGCATAGGAAGAGCAGTCATTTAATAATTTTCCGGTTTCTGCCCGTCATGAGCCAGAGTCGTGTTGGCGGTTCCCCTCCTCCCATGGAGGGCGTAACGTTATTACTCCCAAGATCTGCTGATGTGGAACTTTGACCGAGCGGTTGTTATATACGGTCTGCTGATTAAACATCCGTATGGTCTCCTCTTGCTACCGCTGCCTATAGCAGCGTATATCTGTTCTCCACCAGCAATGGGAGGACTGTCATGCTAATTTCATCGTACACGACACACAGCACACCACATTGCTTCCCAACGGCCAGAATCCCGAATGAAGGACACTGCGAACTCCTCTGTTGGGCAGGTGCATCGACAGGCATCCCCGACCTGGGGATCTTGGATGTCACCCTCTCGACGGAGCTATGCATCCCAGACAGGTCCAGCAGAGGAAGGAACCAATGGGTTTTGTCGGCCATCTCCGAGTTTTCTATATCTTCGACTCTGTCGTTCTCTTATATTCCACCTTGCTGTCTTTACCTTCACCCATTTACCCGTTTCTCTTCTTTGCTTGTCACTATCGATTGTGCAGAGAACTCCGTATCCAGAATCTGCTTTTCAATTTGTGTGCGATTATCTTCTTGATCCATTTCCTTTTATCAACACCGTTACAAAATGCGGCGCGTCTCGGGCATCTTGGCCGTGGCAGCTTTCACCATTTCAGCTTTTGCTGGCGTCATCCAGCCTGTCGCTAAAGATGCTAGGGACAGCGCGGAGTTGGACGTCAAATTGACTCAAGTCGATGGCACCGTCATCAAGGCTGTTGTGACGAACAATGGAGACAAAGACCTCAATATATTAAACCTAAACTTTTTCAGAGACACTGCTCCAGTCAAGAAAGTCTCCATCTATAGTCAAGGTATTAATAGACATCCAAGAATCTCGCGTTTGACTATCCCTCTTTCCTGAGATAAACATTTGACACTGTGTAGGTGTTGAGGTCCCGTTCGGGGGCATCCGAGTTCGTCATAAGACCAGTGACCTTTCATCCGATGTCATCACATATCTTGCCCCCGGAGAGTCATTTGAGGATGAGTTTGATGTCGCTATTACATCCGATCTTTCTCAGGGCGGCCCTGTCGTTCTGCAGACTCAGGGATATGTTCCCACCACAGATACGGGTGGCAAAACGCTTTCCGGAGTTGTTCGCTACAAGTCCAATAAGCTTGAGATCGATGTTGATGGCACCACTGCTGCGAAGAGTTTTGCTGCTATGAATCAGTTTGTAAAGATTGCCAAACTTAGCTCCTGCGAGGGCTCCCAAGGAGACGATACCAGGCGCGCTCTTAGAGATTGTGCATCTCTTTCTACTCTCGCAGCTGCTCAGGCATGGGCTGGAGGCCCAAAAATGCTGGAGTACTTCAAGGCTAATGATGACGCAACACGCAAACTAGTAGCGGATCGATTCACGGCGGTTGCCTTGGAATCATCCAATCTTACTGGCGGCAGTACAACCTACTACTGCCGTGACCCATACAACATATGCACAAACAACATCATAGCCTACACCATACCTGCGGAAAACCTCATATCTAACTGCCCTATTTACTACACTGAGTTTGACAATGTGAATAGAAAATGCCATGGCCAGGATCGAGTTACCACATCCCTCCACGAGTTTACTCATGCTTCGAGTGTTTTCAGTCCAGGAACTAAAGACATTGCTTATGGATACAATGCATGCATTCTTCTTTCGACCAGAGATGCCCTGAACAACGCTGATACTTTTGCTCTATTTGCGCAATGTGAGCTATCGAGTCTGGATTCCGTCTTGTTGATAAAATTGCTGACCTTTTTGACAGCCATAAACGCCGGGTGCTAAGCGATATTTAACAGTTCCGCTTCCATACCCTCTCCTGTTTATCTTGTGAAACGTCGTGGATGAAGCAGCAGTTGCGTATGGGAATCGTACATCCTAGATTCCACGTAGGAACAAATCCTTTCCTTCCACGTCAACTCTAGGCAACATGTGTGTGACTTATGAGATTTACTGTGGTTTGCTCATGGTGGCCATGGGTTATATTTTGCATTGATACAAAGTATACAATTTAGCAGGGCAGGGTTGATGGATATCTTGAACTGATCATTCTTTATATATAGCCCTCGAGGTAGATTATTTTTCATACGCGTAGTTATGCATATAAATGAATATTGCAACATTAGATAGGATATCTCCCTTAAAGTCAGGAAAGACATGTGACTTAGGATACAGGATTGAATTATGTACTGGAGATCCTCTTCGGAGCAATAGTTGTAAGTCAACTGGTTAAGTTAGTTAATGGGCAGTGACGTGTGAAAAGCAGGCTGGAGGATATCTAACTAGCTGTTAAGGATCAAGGATGCCTAGTCTTAACTATTTCCTATGTTGTTATACCAAGGTAAATGCTTAGTAAATTAGAATCCTTTTCCTCAGAGAATTCCACTTTATTTGTAGCAAGGGATTAGGTAACTACAAAAGCAGAGAACAGCTTGAATTGTGCCATTTCCAAAGATTCAATTAAATAACTCATGGCAACCTTTCACCTCATGCAACTTACCAAAAGGCAAATCTTCAACTCATCCTAATAAAGCGCTTTCCGCAGACTAATACACAGAAGAATGTATGAAATAGAAAGAACACAAAAAAAGCATCATAATACATATCCTGTTCTCTGCCAGGCCCACTCATAAATGTCCCGTTCACCCATATCCTCTTCCATCTCCGCAAGTGTGTCAGATTCATCAATCATCAGGATGACAAAAGTAGATAGACGACGTTTTATCTTGAGATAGGATACAGTTCATTCAGCCGGTGCTGCAGTTCAGCCATCTGTGCAGCTTGTTAATGCACTTATCTCCGGAGATCAGCATTATCAGCTGCGAGAGCATTGGTGTCAGTGAAGGTTTCTGCTGAGAGTGGGCGCTCAAAAGGAGGGTCGTAATCCATGTTTAGAGAAAGGAAATTCTTGGGCACTCTGGCCTTACACACTGACGAAGGCACTCTGGCCTTACATGCTGGACGAAGGCACTCTGGCCTTATATGCTGGACGAAGGCACTCTGGCCTTATACACTGGACGAAGGCACTCTGGCCTTACACACTGGACGAAGGCACTCTGGCCTTACACACCGACGAAGGCACTCTGGCCTTACATGCTGGACGAAGGCTCTCGGGCCTTATAAGATATAAACAACGGATTCGTAATGTAACGGGCATCCTACCGAATACGGCCCTAGAACTTCCTTAAAGAACAAAAAGACGAACTCATTAGAAGGAGAAAAGGAAAGAAATTGAAAGTTACGACGATTGGGGCAGAGTTTTATACAAGGTCATGCCGGAAGAAGGATAATCCGGTAGAAGAGTTTTGGCTACAAAAGGTCATCATGAGTTAGTTAGCCTGTTACAATTAAAATAATTATAATTCTTTTACTTTATAATTTTACTTAACTTCCTATTTTTGTATATTAATATTATATATATTTTTTAATATATTCATCTCTATTTTTAATATATTCAGCAATTTTTACATTTAAAAACTGTTGAAGTTATTAATTAACATTGATTATTTGATGAATCGTCCATCTGCGATCACATAACAGATCCCGTGCCAAGCCACTAATAAAATAAAAGTTTCCTTCGGATGCAAAAAAGACAAACTCAATTTGATAGCAAAGCAAACATGCCTAATCCGGCATGTTTGCACTCCGGTAGCGCCCATCTGATGCCAAAGTGTCCTCTGTGCCTTTCATTCAATCAAAAGCAGCTTCAAAAAATAACAACTTGCATTTTTAATGGTAAGCATAATCCTCTGGCCTGGGATCTGGTGTTTAGCGGTCCTCTTCTCTTATTGATTGAGCATCAAAAATTCAGTGGTTATGTATTATCTCCTTCTATCAGTTCTACTTTAAGCTTCCGCTCACGTTATATATAACTTTTGTCTGCTATGTTCCCTTTCACATATTCCGCCGGATGTATTTCTCAATAAATCTTTAGGAGGGAGTTTTCCAGTCATTTTTCGATTTGGTCTTTTGTCTCCTCTATCTCCCCTTTTATCCCCTATAGAGATAAAATAAGCTCAAGTGTGTATCTACTCCCAAGTTCTAAGGCCCGACCTGCTCTGGTCGCAAAGCTCCTGCTAACTGGACGGAACTTTGCTATATAGTACGGCTATCCAAAAATGGCTCCACCGGGCCGACGACGAATTACCTCAAGGGGAGTCGTCTCATTCTATTTTCTTTCCTCTCTCCTCGCATTTCTCCTTTTCGCCGCTATTCCCACCCAGGTTTCCGCTGCAGGTTCCGCCGTCATTGGAATCGATCTCGGAACAGAGTTCATAAAAGCCGCCTTGGTGAAGCCCGGAGTACCACTCGAAATTGTATTGACCAAGGATTCCAAGAGAAAAGAAACTGCCGCGCTAGCATTTAAGCCACCGCGGGAGCACAACGCCGCATTTCCAGACAGGTTCTATGGCAGCGATGCACTTTCACTTGCTCCTCGGTTTCCTGGGGATGTATTTGCTAACCTAAAAGTTCTTCTGGGCATTCCGCTTGAATCGGGAATTCAAGGTTCAGGGGATCATCAGGAAAATGTCGTTGAGACATACAAAGGCTGGCATCCTGCTATCGATATAGGGAAGATACCTGGACGGGGTACTGTTGGGATTAAAAGCAAAAGGCTGGCGGAAGAGCAAGGTCGGGAACTGTTCATGGTGGAAGAGCTATTAGCCATGCAATTGAAGCAGGTTAAAGGCAATGCGGAAGCAATGGGGGGTCGGAGATCTGAAATCCAGGATGCCGTCATCACCTTCCCACCATTCTATACGGCGGCGGAGAAACGAAGTGTTCAACTGGCAGCACAATTGGCTGGGCTGAATGTGATCGCTATGATCAGTGATGGTTTGGCTGTTGGTGTCCATTACGCTACGAGTCGGACTTTTCCCAACGTATCAGACGGGAAGAAGCCAGAGTATCATGTTGTGTATGATATGGGTGCTGGTTCTACGTCTGCGACTGTTCTCCGGTTCCAGAGCCGATCTGTCAAAGATATTGGCCGATTTAACAAGATAGTTCAGGAAGTACAAGTTGTAGGCAGCGGCTGGGATAAGACTTTAGGTGGTAATACGCTTAATCAGCTGATTGTTAACGACATGATTGAAAAGTTTGTCGCTGCTGAAAAGCTGAAGGACGGTGCAACACCGGAGCAACTCAGAGCCCATGGACGAACGATGGCAATGCTTTGGAAGGAAGCGGAAAGAGTTCGACATATCTTGAGTGCAAATTCAGAGACTTCAGTTTCTTTTGAGGCTCTATATCATGACGATGTTAATTTTAAATATCAAATTACGCGGTCCCATTTCGAAAATTTGGCAAAGGATCACTCCAGTCGTGTTCCGGGACCTCTGAATGAGGCATTAGCGTCTGCACACCTCAATTTGAGAGATGTCGATTCAGTTATTCTTCACGGAGGGGCGGTTAGGACCCCATTTGTGCAGAAGCACCTCGAGTCGGCTTGCAAGGGCGCCAGCAAGTTGAGAACCAGTGTAAACGCGGATGAAGCTGCAGTTTTTGGTGCAACGTTCACAGGCGCGGCCCTTAGCCGATCGTTCAGAGTCAAAGATATCCGGGCAGGGGATACTCCCGGCTTCACTGTTGGAATGAAGTGGAAATCTGGAGACAGAGAAAGACAGCAGAGGCTCTTCACACCATCTTCAGATATTGGAGCGGAGAAAACGGTGACAATGAAGAATCTGGAAGACTTTGAATTCAGTTTCTATCAGCAGCTCACGCAGGACGGCAATCCAGTCGAAGCTCTGATTACAGGCATCCAAACCACAAATTTAACGCAATCAGTAGCCGCCCTAAAAGACAGATTCGGCTGTGTACCTGCAAATATGACGACCAAGCTCTCCATCCAGCTTAGACCCTTGGATCGCATTCCTGAACTGGTCAGTGGCGTTGTCAGCTGCAAGTACGTGAGCGAAGAGAAGAAAGGAGTGGTGGAAGATGTGAAGGAATTCTTTGGCTTGGGTTCCAAGAAGGTTGATCAACAGCCACTTCAAGATGACCCGACTACGGAGTCCACCACTGTGGATTCTGAATCCTCGTCGACTGCTTCTGTATCCGCTACCGGATCTTCCTCGTCCGTCAGCGAGTCAACATCCGCAAGTTCGTCTACAGAGTCTGCTGCGAAATCATCTGATACCATTCATGTCAAAACTGAATCGATACCAATCGCATTCACTACGTCCGTCCTAGGCATCCCCCCACCATCAGTGACCCATCTGGCGCGGATAAAAGCCCGCCTCGCAGCATTTGACGCATCAGATCTTGCCCGTGTTAAGCGCGAAGAGATGTTCAATAATCTAGAGGCATATATATACAGCGCACAGGACCTTGTCACCGAAGAGGAATTTATAAGAACGATAGCCGCAGACGCTCTTGCCAAGCTAAAGGAAAACCTTTCCGAGGCAAGCGATTGGCTGTATGGCGATGGTGCCGACGCTCCCACCAAGGACATCAAGACAAAACTAGACGGGTTGAAGCAATACATTGAGCCTGCCCTAAACCGAAAGAAGGAACACTCCCTCCGGACCACCAAGGTAGATAGTCTAAAACAAGGCCTGCAAAACGCGAAGCTCTTCGCGGATATTATGAGAGACCAAATCGAAGCTGAGGAGAGTATTCGCTCGATCTCGGAATCTACTTCGCAATCATCCGCTCCAGCAAGTGAAGGGTCAACCTCAACGTCTTCTACCTCTGTCCCCTTTTCAATATCAGATGATTTCGCTTCTCTCGAGGATGAGTTCCCCTCGGAAACAACAGCAACCACAACGCCTTCCTCCACCCCATCTTCCAAACACAACCCACTATCTATCTACTCAGCCACGGACATCTCCGCTCTCTCGAGCACTCACGACACCATAAGTTCCTGGCTTGAAACACAGCTTTCCCTTCAGGAGAAGCTCAGTGATTTCGAAGACCCCGTCTTGACCGTAAGAGATCTGGAAGCGAAAATCCGCGAGTTGGAACGGGCGCTTAATAAGATTATGACGAGTATACCCCTTCCAGGTGGAGAAAAAGCAAATGGTGATAGGAAGTCTGGGGGTAATGGGAATTCAAAAAACAAGAACGGGAAGAAGGAGAAACAAAAGGCAAAGGGGGAACCAAAAGAAAAGGAGGATCTGAAGAAAGTGCGAGATGAATTGTAACAGCTCTTTGTTAAAATACTTCAATATTGTCAGTGACGTGCCTCTCATAAGCTGTCTTTTTTTCTTTTTTTTTTTTTCTTTTTTCTTTTTTTGCTATCTGCTACATTATTATAGGCCATCATTAGATATATCATGATCTATCTCATGTTTTCTGTCTGTTTAGCTGTTGCCCCATCCATCTAATACATTTTTTCCGTAACGTAATCTAGTAGTATAAACTACATCAGACACTATGAAAGTAAACGGAATCCCCAGACGAGAGAATATTCACAACTTGATGGTGACCGCACCGACATCCTTCTCTCCGCAAATATTTTGGGGAAAGGGGGTCATTCTTCCTTCAACCCGCGTTGAAATCCGCGTGGGGGGTCACAGGATGTACATATCTGCCGCGCATGTACGTAGTAACTCTTTTAACTAGCCGTTGGAATTGGTTGTAAGTATCCACTCGCCGTCCACTGGGGCCTTGCTGCGTGCGCGGCGCTAGTTAGCAGTTATTGCTCGAAGCCGAGATACCTCCGTGGGGGGAACTTCCCGAAGTCCCGGAGAGGCCATCGGTCCTGGCCACTGCGCTGTTCCGTGGAACATTGATCTCCACTCATTATTGATTGAGATATTTGCTCTGTATAGGTCTACTCGATTGTGGTCATCCCGGAGCATGAAGTCCGCGCATTAATTAGATTAGGATCCCAGCAAACATACCTACCTTAAGACGTGAAAGGAGAGGAGATACATCACTGTTTGCTGCCGCTCAATACATGCATGAGCAGGCTAAAGATAGTCATCTGTCACACGGTCTGCTGCCTAAAATGGTAGATTTAACCATGAACTCCAAGCTCTATAACTTTTGGATTGATATCATGCCGTTGGTGAAACGGCATTTTGTTGAAATATATGACAATAGCTAGTGTGAGTTTATATACAACATCGATAGATATCAGATGCCTTCCGCGCATGTACAATGGACGGCAAGAGGACGACTATTTATGGAAGGGCATAAGCTAGTTGGCATCTCCACCAAAAGAAACTATGTATACGAAAATGAAAAATCCCCGGTTTGGTGGCATTATGTATGTATATCCCTCCTTTTCGTGTCTTTCTCCAATCTCCCAGTCCTGGAGTTACGGCTTTGTAGATGTAATTGAATAACAATCGAATTACCTCTGTTACAAAAGCCGTTTCACCTGTTATTGAGTGGGTAAGAAAGAAGAGCGCATTCGCAGACACACAATTAAACAGATGGAGAGAAATAATTCTGCAGGCTAAATACTTAGAATGTTTGTTTGCTCCTCATTTTTGAAAATACAGGAAACAAAAATTTCGAAAGATCCGAAAGAACGCAATATGGGAAGGGAACGACTGCGGGAAGGCTAGGCAGACACTGCGAGGTGATAAGACCAAATAAGAGTAAACAAGGTACACAATCACTAGAACCAAATCGGAATATAAGAGAAGGAGAGTGGATATATAGAGAAAGATGGGAGCCCCGATAACCAGCACTTGGCATGAGGAATTCACACCACACACTACCTGTCCACTCTAATCAATGTAACCAGTGGTAACGTCGGACAGACGGAAATGTGGAAGGATAGAAAAGCGAGAAGTGAGAGGACAGAACAACAAATTTAAAAATTTCACAGATGCCCTTCTTGGACTCATTTCCAGAAATAAGTGTTTCATCATCATAGTGCCACTCCAAGCAAGGGGCCGAGATAAGGGAGAGTCCATTTCTCTGCCGATATGTGCAAGTGCCCAATGAAATTGACTTGATGAAATTTCACTCCAGTTAGAAGGGCATCAGGTTGTGTAAAGAGCGGGTGAAAGATTGGGGTTTTGCGTTTTTGACTTTGGTAAGACTCTATTCAATTAATCATTCGTGCTGATCGTATTTTGCGGGTGAGGAGAAGGGAAAGGGGGTCTGATTTTACTCTCATTCACTGCTGTTGGGAGTGCTCAAAGTGTTGTTTAGATAATAAAAACGAACAACAGATCTCTCACTCCCAAGGAGGAAAATCAGTCATATTGGAAGAGCACACTGATACTTTCACCGTGGTGGACGCGACGGATAGCCTATATCGAGCAAAAGTAAGCAACCAGAGTTCTGTTAACCAAAATCGAGAGCTGAACGGAGGGATTTGATTCAAGTCTTAAAACAAGACACACAAGACTTACCTCAGCAAAAACATGACCAACCTCTAGGACTTCCAATTTAGGACAGAGGACTTTGTGAACGTCCTGCGCCACGGTGTTGGTGACGACCACCTTGTCCAGAGCGCTGGCGTTGATTCGCTCAATGGCGTCCCCGCTGAGGATGCCGTGTGTGACAAGAGCATACACCCGCGAAGCTCCCTCCTTCTTGAGAAGCTTCGCGGCGCGTGTGATAGTATTCGACGTATCGGCAAGGTCGTCAATCAAAATGGTAGTCCGGCCTTTAACATCACCCACCAGCATCATGGTTGCGTTCTGACGATCTGTGATTTTCGTTGGACGACGTTCCTTTTCGTTTTGAAGAAATAGGAGACAAAATGTCAGTGGCGTCACAAATCACAATTGTCCCAAGGACAGGGCTGTTTGTATATAGGTGTATATATGTGTTCTACCTTATGGATCAAAGCAAAGTCCATGCCAAGTGAATCGGCGATTGCAGTCGCGCGCTTGGCTCCTCCGGCATCGGGACTGACTATAATGCTTTCCCTGTAATTGGAGATATTCTCCGTGATGTATTTTTTGAGCAACGGTCGACCGTAGAGGTTATCAACAGGTATATCAAAGAATCCCTGATACTGAGGATCGTGTAAATCCATGGTGATAATATGGTCCGCACCAGCGCATGTGAGCAAATCTGCCACAAGTGTGCCGGCCTGCGCTACCCATTGTCGGTATCCGGGACGCGGGTGGAATGCACTCAATTTTGAAGAATTTGAAGCCACGCTCATGACATCATCGTTGGTCGCAGTGCCGTTGGTAGCAGGCACGGCAGTTGCAGTGCGACTTCGATTACTCGTATCCGACTTGGTGGTGTCAATGGTGTCGCTGCGTTTCAGCTGACCATTTGCGTAATGACCAAACCGGGCCTTTTGAGGGCTTCCACTGCCGGACATTTCATGTTGTTCAATTTGTACTTGGGCAAGGCCTTTCTGTAAACCATCGCTTGTTAGGCCAATGCTTTCCGCTTTTCCAGCATGTGGGGTGGGCGGCGTGCTCTCGAAAGTGTAGTTGGCAGAATTATCGGATCTGGCGACGGATGATTTAACAAGAGGAGCACCGATCTTGTTGTATGGGATATCGCTCTGGCGAGAATAAGGAAAGAGAGGGAGGACGGCCGTAACTCTCTTCGCGGAAGCTGTTTTGCAAGCAGAGATGATGACGAGGAGTTCCATCAAGTGGTCGTTAACCTTGCCTCCACCAGATTGAATGATATACACATCCTTGCCACGAACAGATTCGTTGATTTCTACGCGAGTTTCACCAACAGAGAATTTCGACAGTAGCATATTGGCCACGGGAATGCCAAGATGCTCACATATCGTTTCATTAAGCTGTGGATGGGAGGACCCTCCCAGCACAACAATGTTCCTAACCATCTTGGACGTCAGAACGAGAAGCTTTTACCATCAACGGAAGGAATATCAGAGATCTGATAGAGGTTATTTAAAAAGACGGGGTGGGAAGGCGGGGAGAAATCGTTTAAAAATTGACACAAAGACAGCGGCAATTTGATGAGCGATATTTTCCGCTAGCCGATCCTGCAAGGATGATTGGAGAAGGGTGGCGGTACACTAATTAATGCTGTAGAACATGAACAGAGATGGGAAGCCGAAGAGGAATGGAGCAGACATGATCGAAGGGAACAATGGCGGTGAGAGCAGGAGAGAGAGGGAGGAATGGGAGGATAACGGGAAATTGAAGATAAAAATATCTCAACTTGGTTGGGTGGAATTTCCTGATCATAATGACAGGTAAAAGTAAAAATCAAAAAATAGGTCGGGAAAAAGCCAAGTCACGGGACCTGCCCGTTTTGCCACCGCCCGCAATGGTCTGCTGAGATAAGCAGGGTGTTTCTCTCCCCCGCACTTGAACTCTTGATATCAACAACAGGACAGAAACATCCGTGGAAGACACAGAGACGGAGACAAGAGCAGAGACACACAGCAAACGTGGGGTGAAGAAACAGAGACATGCACACACACTCATATACAGACACGGACACCCAAACACCCAAACACACGGAGGAATGGTCTGTCATACTCCGGGGCGATGGCAAGAAAAACCAACATCTGATGATCCAACGCAGCACAGTCCGAAGACCTTTGGCCGTAGGAAGAGCATAATATCCATCATATATTTTGGTTGTACTTCGAACAGTTCCCATCCGGGCTCACATCAGCCTGGTCCCAGTGTATCTGGGTCCACGGTACCAAGGCACCTAACTTGTGGAGTATATGGAATTTCCAGAGGGGGATATGAAGACTATGTGTATGAGCCATTTTTGCTGGCTAGATACGTTAGAAATGCCAATTCAGCCGTTGAAGGCCAACAGGAAATCATGACCAATAACCAAATCTCAGTTTCAGCGTGGATTGTGGTACTGAAATCAATCTTGGACGAAAACACCGTTCTCCCCTTCCCCTCTCCTTAGATTTTCAACCAATAAATCAGTGAGGGTTGTCTAATATACAAAATTTGCTCGCTGCACAGAACAAATTGCAATAATTCATCATTGCTAGTCGCCTGTATCCACTTCCCTAAGATCAAGAACAGTTAGCACTATAGTTACAAGAAAATATAACCCAATCCCTTCCATGTGGCCGGGAAAGGGGACACCATGGGGAACACACGAAACTTTGGGAAAACTCACAAGTCAAGCTGCACACCATTGCTGACGCCGTAGTCCTCCAGAGTCAGCTGGTCCTTGAACGGTCTCTCTCCTTGTCGCTTGAGAAGGATTTCGTGAGGTTCTCGTCCAATCCGTGCTGCAACCTGGGCTTTAAAGAGACCTATGTATATAAAGGAAGGGCAAATGGTTAGCTATGGATACAAGACAAGAAAGCTGATCGGGCATCAAAAATCATTTCCTTGCCCTCCCCCACACCACCATGATGATCCGTATCAATCCGAACCAATCCTAATAGCAAATAGGGAAACGAGACTCACGGATTGGATCTGACGCCAGGCACGGAATAGCTGCTTTCGTGCCGAGCCTATCGTTCACATTGACGATTATCATCGGTTCCCCCGTCGCTGCAACTGGTGGAGGTTTCTTGTCCTTGTCCTTATGCTGCTTTTCCATTTTCTTTTCCCTCCTATCCTGGTCACCGAATACGCCCTCATCCCTATCCCCACGTTTGTTATCGTTGCTCCCTTTCTTTGTATATTTATATCCTTCTTGTCTTCTCCTGTCCCTGTCCCTGTCCCTGTCAGAGACTGTATCCCTATATCTCTCTCCCTCAAGATCTCGAGGTGGTGGTGTTCTGGAGCGATCTTTCTCCCTTTCTCTGTATCCACGTTCCAGCCCTCTGACGTCGTCTCTCCGCTCTTTGTCATCGACGCGACGCTTCTCTTTCCACCGAAAGCCGCCTTCACGACGCCTATGCTCATCCCGGTCTCTATCTTCGTTGTGTTTCTGCCGCGGTGATCTGCTTCTTCTCCTATCTTCCCGCCGTGGGGATGGTGATCTTGAAGATGGCCGAGGCATGTCTGTTGTATGTAAGGGCTGAGATTTATGTGTGGCACAACGAAGGAATATTGATTTGCGAACGATGGGGGCAGCAGTGCTGAGTCCGATGGAAGATGATAAATGATTGCCAAGTTTAGGAGCAGAAGCAGGCGGATACCGTCTTTGTAACCACCCCTGAAAGTTGTTGTTTGGTCGTGCGAGCCCAAAGCTCCCCCGACTGACGCCCGAGTTCTGGGCAACAGCGCGCCGGTGTCACGTGATAACTTTGCGGCGAGCAATTCTGCGCGCGAACCTTTGGGCAGACTTAAGCTGAAGCTTCAGATGTTAAATAACAGCACATTAAATATTACGCATCTATAATTCGCTACACCATTTCCACACCGTCTCAATGCCCTCTCGCCTTTCCATCCAGCGCCCATCGCCGACAACGGCTCTCTTCACCGTCTCTAATGCCTCCGTCCGCAGCACAATCACCTCGAAGCTCCTATTCGCTGTTGAAGCAGTGCTCCGCATTCTCCTTTTCGCATTCATCGTGCTCGTCAACGGAGCTTCCGTCCGCTCTTTCATAGTTGTGCTTGGTAATGGGTTCATACCGTGGAATGATATTTGGTCGAGTAGTATTGGGACGCTAGCGTGTCACATTTCGGATAGGCAGGATTGGCATTATATTTGCCCTGTGATTGCCGTGATTGTTTATCTCGTTGTTAGGAAAGGGCATACAGGTTAGTTTTTTTTCATTTTTTCAAAAATTTTTTTGTAGCATCCTCTACAACATTGGTTTATATACATGTGTATATATAGGTAGATATATTTCTGTGAATATTCTGCATTTGTAAACGAGCAATGGCTGATCCGCATATCGTTTGCAATAGAAGAATCGCTCCTGGTCATTCGCGGACTTGGTGTCCAAACCTCGACCTCCTCCGCCACCTACTTCTCAACCGCCTCCACTCGATTTATCCCTACAACGCAAATACAAGACATTGTGATACATGAGGCTTTCAAGGGATTCGAGGTCAAGTTCTATCTTGCCATCATTGTGGAAGGGGAGTCGGACGTTGTTGTGGTATTTCCTGTTCGTGCTCTTAAAATATCATCCTCCCCCATGTCCGTCCCTCGAAGGCTCCATCTAATATTAGCGATTGACAGAATTTATTGCCCCGACGCTTAATTCTTGAAGAAGTTTGGAAGGGGACTCGCAGATGCCTCTATGACCCGAAATCATGATTGCCATGTCTGCAATCTTGGTCAATTTAAGCCCCAGTTGTTTATTTGAAGGCTGCAGCTCTATGAAGATAGGTTGGCATATGCAATTTTAAAGGGAGAAGGAAGATCTTAATGGGAGCAAATCGCGAGTGGTTGTTGCACTATGAATCGCTACCAGATCGACCCCCCCCTTTCGCCGTTTTCAATACCTTTCCTCCCAGGCCTTTTCGTGTACCTCGCATTGATCGCCTCCACAGTATCCAACTTACGCCTCTCCATCACAGGCACGTATTTGCCTCCAAATTTCCCTTCATTACCCCCATAGAACACTTTCTGACTTCTGTTCTCCAGATCTGGAGTCGCATTCTTGAATCCACCCCGGGAGAGAGCACTCCTGTCGCACTGACTCACCGCGAGATCAAGAAGTTCACCCGCTAGAATCTCATCAATCTTGCGTTGCCTCCACACCTTCCAGAGGGTATCAACAGTACTCCCAAGACCAAACTTGTTATTATCTCCCTTCCCAACCTTTGCAGCCCGTGAATCGCCCGCATAGACCCAATCCAATCCATCTTCCCTGCTTCCGCTCCTTCCATGGGGGAATATGCAATCCCAAAGAACTAGAGGCGCATCGGAAGCAATCTCATATGTGGGTCGCCGAGGATTCTTCTCGATATCTAGCAACTCTGGAATTATCGACGGTCGCTCGAGTCCCTGACCAATTAAGAAGAGAATTGCAGCCAGATGTCGAACCTGATGCCAGAGGAACGCAGAGCCATGGATTGTTATGGAGTATATTTTCATATTAGATGACGATAACAATGAGTCCTTTGTCACCAAATTCCGGTCCACTTCTCCATTTCCAGCTTCAAGGGCCTGGAATTCAGGTTGACCCAGATATGACAGTGGTTTTGTTTGAGGGTCCAACAGCTCGATGTCGGCATGGTAAATATGGCGCACGTGATTTGTAATCTGTTTGCTCGGGTCGATTTTGCAGAAATTTCGAAAATCGTGGGTTCCTATAAGATATCTCGCACCTTCACGCATGGCTTCGATGTCCAACCACCCTTCTCTCAGTTCTGTACTTGGATAACTATCCGAACCCGAACTTTTCTGATCACTGCCCCGTTTCAGAAAGCCAAGAGGACCAGGAGTTGGAGAGAAGGCCGGCTGCGTGAAGAAATACCGGTACCTGCGTTCGCGACACGAGAATCTAGCATCGAAATCTGATGGAGGGTTCGGACACCATGCTAACACGCGGATATCCTCTGGTAACACTTTGTTCAAGATAGTTATGTATGGCAGTTCATCTGCAATGTCATCCCATTCATCTTCATTGTCAGACTCTTCTGAAGCACAACCAGACGCTCCAACAAGTGGGGTTTCTGCTCCGCTTCTGTAGGCATCAGGAGTAGTAGAGGAAATCTCCGGAGTAGCTACAGCTGCAATGCCAACAGCCCCTGGACCCTCCTTTCCTCTCCCATCTGTCACAACCTGTTTTTTCGGCCGTGCGCTCCGCACTCTAATCCCAACAACCTGCCCAAACGCACTAACCCCCCTATCTGTTCTTCCACACTTCGAATACTGACAGCCCGTCCAATCAATTATATGCAATCTTTCTCCTTCCCCTTGCTCCCCCTCACCACGCTCCACCTGGGCTTGACCATCTCCCTCCACGCTTTGTGGAAAGATCAACCGTGCCTTTCTCAGCGCCTTCCACAACTCCTCTTCGATAGTTGGCAAAGGGGTGATATTGCCGTTAGAATGCTCGTAGCCACCATATCTCTGACCCAGATAGGCGAATTTCAGCGCGATGAAGCGCGTGTTGTATTTCGATGGGTCAATGTCGCGGTGCTTTTTGTTAGGGCTGGAGCGCGAAGGAGAGTGAGAGGCTGCGGTCTCTGTTATAGAGCTAATGTGCTCTTTACTCCCATCTGCTTGTTTCTTGCCATCGTTGTTGTTTTGGTAGTAGTTCAATTGGCGTTCGAGTTCGGTGATGCGGGATATGAGGCTTGATTGGCTCCAAGATGGGTAGTCGGGTTGGTTTTTGGAGTGTGATTTGGCGGTTAATGCTTCATTGGTGTCCGCGACAGGCATTTTCAAAGAGGTGCAGGTGGAGGAGGATGAGAATCGGCTTTTGTTGGTTCTTGATGGGATCGAAGAATTCCAACAAATCTGTAGGAGATAAATTGGTTTTAGGGTAGCATATCTTGGTTGATGTCTGAAGCTGGCCAGATTCTTGGAGGAAAATTTCATGCCCTACAACAAAGAACCTGAGGTGAAGGGGTTTTATTATCTCCTTTTTGAAGCAATTTGCCGGTGGGATACTGTTGATTCACATATTCATAGATATTTTGATATGCAAGTAATCAGAATTACGGGATGTATATTTATCTAACGGGAGGTGATTTGAGGATCAAAATTTATATGAGTCACGTGATGTATGTCACATGATATTAGGGAGGCAAGCAGGTTGGAAGTCCGGGGTTAGTTCTTTGAGCTACAGCAGTACTCCGTATAAAGGAAAGAGAAAAGATGCCTTTGAAATTGGTTATTTTCATCAGTATCTAGTGGTTGTAGTAAGAGGAAAACGGAATTGGAAAAAAACATTTGGGAAATGGAAAACAGGTCGGGACAACGATTAAGTACGCCCCTTTTCTTGACAGCACAGGGCTTTCCCCCAAATTTCCGACCGGTAAAGTCCAAAATTTGGATATCTTTCCCTCATAAGTGCCAGTCAATTTCAATTTCACTTTCAATTTTTTTTGGCTTCTCTTTCGTATGTAAATGATAAACAGCTGTCACTTCTCATACAACAAAGGTGCTGAAGGCTGCAACCAAACCAAAACCATGCAACGGGGGTAAAAAAGAAACCGAAGAATTCTGGCTGCTTGAAACCATTTGTCCCCTTTTTCACAGACTATGTGAAAGGGAAAAAATAGAGTAGGGGAGATAAAAAGGGGAAAGGGGAATGGGCAGGCTTTGCATGAAGAGCAGTGAGCGAAGAATGGAATGGAAATCGGTCGGAATTTCATAGCTTTCTGTTAGTTAGCAGTAAAAAAAGTGTCTTTTCTTCAGTTAACCCATGCAGGTTTGCAGTCGAACCAAACGAGCCCCAAATCTACCATTTGACAGACGGGTCTGCAGCAGGATCGGCCAAGGTCTCGGCCGCGGGAGCGGAGCTGGCAGCCCAATCAGTGGACACGTCGGCCTCCCATCCGGGAACAGCAGTGCCAGGAACAGCAACACCAGCACTAAAGCCAGGGGTGGCTTGAGCTTGCCAGCTATCACCAACTAAACCGCTCTCGATAGCAGCGGCACCAACCTCCTCAGCACCGGGAACCTTGGTCTCTTCGATTTCCTTGTTCTCCTCAGCTTCAGGATCACGGTAGAAGTACAGATCGACAACGACATCCCACTCGGTTTCGCGGTTAGCCAGGGTTCCACGGAGACGAAGGACTTCACGGGCAAGCATCCACCAGATCAGACCAATGGCATGCCGACCCTTGTTGTTGGTGGGGATGGCCACATCGACGAACTCGGTCGGAGAGTCAGTGTCGCAGAGGGCAATAACGGGAATGTTGACATAGCTGGCTTCCTTGATGGCCTGGGAGTCGGTGCGAGGGTCGGTTACGATGATGAGGCGGGGCTCCTTGAAGGAGCGGGTTATGTAGTTGGTGAAGTTACCTGGGGTGAAGCGACCGGCAATAGCAACAGCACCGGTGTGGGCAGCAAATTTGAGGACAGCACGCTGGCCGTAAGGACGAGCGGAGATCACACAGATGTCGGCTGGGTTGTCAATGGCTGCGATGATGCGGGCTGCAAGAACGATTTTCTCCCTGTTGTTTTCGCGACAAATGAGCAATAGCCGGCCTTAGTTTTGCCTCTACTCCAAAACCCAAACAAATCAATGGGCGCAGGATTTGCCTTACCAGGTCTTGCCAATGTTGATCACATTGATTCCGTCAGGACGAGTCTTCCACAGGTAAGGTTCCATGTGAACTTGCAAGTTCTTAGAACCGAGGTGGCATTGTGCGGCCAGCAACATTTCAATATCTTGAGATGTCGCATTGAAGACAGGGGGGAGGTTGGAAGGGGCCATGCTGGGCGACCGATATTCGAACGCAGGAGAGGATAAATATCAATCGTTGGCGGGTTGTCGATATCGCGTTAAGTGGAGAGCAAGTTGAAATGTCCTGACGAAATATTCGGAGGTTTGCAGGCTCAGTTGGGTTGTGTGTCTCATTGCCCAATGAGGAAATTAGGGCAAACCCGACACAAATGTTCCGAAATCTTTTTCCGGTTGCAGGTCACGGGATCCAAGCCAATGATGGACCAAGCTCAATTTTGCTCTCAGCCCCCAGGGCGAGAAAAAAAGTGCTTGATATTGCTTCTGGTCATTTTGCTTGCCCAACATTGATGGGTCATATCGACAATATGCCACCCAGGATTCTTACTCCCTTCCTTACTCCCTTCCATTCCAGGGCATTTAATGGTACGTGGAGATACTGATTACTTGCCCGGATTGATGATGGGTTGCTCTAACCTTAACCTTTTCCAGTGTCTCTTCTACAAAACCCATTCGCAGCATTATCCCTAGGCCCGTCTCCGGCCTCGTCGAGAATAGCCCCTTTGAGTAGCAAAAGCCGTTCGAAGAAGAGAAAAAGACAGAGTCCTTATGCAATTGCTCAGGCTCGGCAGCGGAAAGCTGCCAACTTGTCACGACAAGCTGTCCTGAAAAAGGAACGTGCTACAACATATGGGGACCCTGTGCTCGGCAATCCCACTCCCTTTATCAAATCCCTGATGCCAAAGCAACTTGAAACCGTTGCTCCTATGACCCAGCAAAAGGTCAATGAACCGCCCAATACAAGTTCTACCCAACCTATAATCCCCGACCTCAACCACTACCTCACATCAGAGGAATTCGAAGATGCCCTTGCTCGATCGAAACGTCTTACGGAACCCGTGGTCAACAGTGAGAGCGCCATATCTGATCCACAATCCAAGGAGGAAGAACTGCTGGAGCATGAAGCGGCTCACCGTAACGCGCAACAAGCAATCAGTCGCATTATACAACTCGACAACGGCAGCAACAAAGATCGCACCCGAGTAAATATTCAACGGTGCATACACACGTTTGGAAGACATGTTACAGAATCGATGCTTGAACCCAAAACACTTGCGGCCATCGATCCCTCTTCACCCAAGAATCCCCCAGGGTCAACACGAGCTGGTCCGGACACAGGCTCCTCAGAGGTGCAGATTGCCATTCTGACCACGAAGATCCTAGTGCTTGCTCAACAGATAGCGAAGTACGGGCACAAAGATAAACATAACAAGCGAAATCTGCGATTACTTGTTCACAAGAGACAGAAACTGTTGAAATATTTGAGGAGAAAAGAACGCGGTGGTCCACGGTGGCAGCACTTGATCAATACGCTTGGTTTGACCGATGCGTCATGGAAGGGAGAAATTAGCCTGTGAGGGCTCTTGAGGGCTCTTCTTAAGGCACCTAGCGGGGCTTTCTACTTGGTTTTCTTTTTTCCTTGGACACAAGATTTTGTATCACTTTTTATTTCTTTTCACTGTCATTGCTACAGATTAACGTTCTGTGCTGTTTCAACATACGTAGAATGTACGTGTACGTGTCACATTTCCGGCCCGCCTCTTTTAGAGTGTATTTATGACTTGCTGTACGTCTACTGGCTACAACCTAATCAGACGAAATACACTGGCTCCATTTTCTCTCTGCCTCCCGTCCTCCCAGAACCTGTTTTCAGCTTTTGCGGGTTGGGCGCTGGCTTCGCTGTTAGAGAAACCCCGACAGCAGCGATCTATGATCTGTTTTATCGACAAATGCACATAATACAATTCCAGTAGATTATTGACACCCATATATTCACTATTTCTATTCCTACCTATTCCTCGTTGCTATTCATCACCTTAAACTGTTTTGCTGCGTTGTCAGGCTTGGCACGCCACGCTTGCTTACCTAACCAATCTCCTTCCAACGTCCACCGCCTTTCTATACTGCCTTGCTCTCAACAACACAAATTAATTATCTCACAGCAACCCTTGGGCGTACCGCAGCATCACAACAACAGACCACACAACACCACAACATATCATCCCACTTCTTCAACTGCTCCCTCTCCTTCATATTTTCTTCTTAACGCGTCCATTTCGACTATCGCACTCTCCATCTACCTTCGCACCGCTCCAACTACCATCATAAACAATCGCATCTGCTGAAAAGCAAATATATTCTGCCCTTTTTACCATCGCTCTTTTTAACTTATACACCTTCATTCTCATCTTCTATCGTGTCTCTCAGCCTATCTTGCCTTCGCGAAAACCGCATCCATATCGTTCCCCTCCACCTCTCCTGTGCTCCGTTGAGCTCCCAAACTCCGTGTCTGTCAATATCTCAATTCAATCTACATCCGCGCAGCAATCCTCGACGACGGTTCCCCGTATCTCAGCTGTTAGCTATCTGTTTACCAAATAAATTCTGGTTTGATTTTGTTTTGTCCTGTTCGGTGCTGGGTTGGGCGGTTACTGATGATTCTCCAGGACGGAGCCTATTCGCGCTGAGCTATTACAGCTCCACCCGTAAAACAGCATTTTTACGCTGTGAATAAGACGGACCTGTGCCCTAGCGGCATAATCATGCGTACTCGATCGCAACCAATATCTCCTGGCGGTCTTCAGTCGCTGCAGACTATTTCGCGTAGGAAGAAATCGCAGACGGACTCGACTCCCCCGAAGATACCGAAACCGGTTAAAGAGACAACAGCCAAAGCGACAAAAACCAAAGGCGAAAAGAAGATACCCGCAAAACGTGGCCCTAAGAAAGGGTCGAAGAAATCAGCGACTAAATCAGAAGAATCCGCGACCATTGACAGCGCCGATGCACTTAGCCCTACCAAAGCCGCTGCCAGCGACGTACCTACACCCAATGTTGATGGTGATGCCACCCCAGAACAGCCCGCAGAGGCATCTACAAATACATGTGAGCAACCAATTATTTCTTCAACTTCTCCAATTGTGACCACGCCCGTGGATTCTTCTCCTGTCCCCATACTGGTTGTTACACCCGTTATGGACGCAACAACTCCAACACCATCAGTTTCTGGTCAACAGGCCCATTTGGAAACCCAAGGTAAGCAGTCACCGTCTCCAAAGTCTGTGCCCAAAAGTAGTCTTTCTACTCTGTTTGAACGGGTTAGCTACCCCGGAAATAGAAAATCCAACCCCCATGCGAATCTCTCTTCCTCTGCATCAGTAGGGTTTCCGATTCCTCCAGCCGGCAATCCTCAGGAGCCAAGCGGTGTTGGGCAAATCCCAGCCACCAATGCTCCAAGTGCTCAATCGCTGGCTAAGCCTTATAAATATTCCACCCGCCATCCTATCATCCAACTTCCCTGTCAGATCCTAGACACACTCCCCGTACTCAACGTATTTCATTGCCCTCTCTAGATCGTTCAACCCCTATTATAGCTTTGGCATTTAAGAAAAAGAGATCTTCTTCAATTGCATTCCCAAACCCCTGTTTCTCAAGGCTGCCAAAGCGGAGTTGGGGTAAACTCACATTCCGTCCCTCAAATTGTTCGCCCTCGTCCAATAGGCGCGCTCAATCTGGACATGCGAGCTTATCCCGCTTCATCGTATCGTCCGCTACCAGTGGTATGAGACTCTCGAACTCTTTTAGTTCGACCAGGGTAAATTTTATATCTCGGTGGTTCGCGCACACTGTCAGGACATTGCAACTTCCCCTACCTTTCCTCAGCAGTCTCAACTGATAGGCTATGTTGTTCATGCAACACCTGGGTCTTATCATTCCCTACACTCTTCTCTCTCTGCCCCTTCAATTGATCCCTATCAAACTCCCCAGCGTCCTAGGGGGTATAATATGAGATTGTTTTCACTCTGGACTTTCCCATCCGTCCACTGACTACAATGCATTTGAAACCATTTCCTCAAAGGTCGGATAGGCTCCATTCGTGGGAATGGAAGGGAGCTCCCAAAGCTTCCCATGAGTCCTAAAGTAAACTACACCCATACCTTGAGCCACCTAGGACAAACTCCGTGGGGATACGACATCGCCAGCCTTGGCTTGGGGCATGGTTCCTAGATGCCCTTGCTGCACCGAGATGCTTGTTTGCCCTTATAGACATGATATTGAGGCTTTTTCTGGAGAAAACCAGACCAACAAGAAGAGGACGCTAACAAAGGCCCCAGGTTCACCCCGCAAGAGAGCGCGACTCGATTCGAGCGATGATGGCAAGTCGCCACCCATCAATTCGCAATCCACGAGGAAGCGCCGCAACACCGGAAATTCGTCTGTTGCTCTACATAGACAACGAAAAGTAACTTCATATGCCGAACGATCTCGTCGTAGAGCACTTGAAAGTCAGGGTCGGATAGAAAAAACTATATTCCGCATTCCTCAATTAATCGCCCAAAACAAAGCAGACCTTACGAAGGAAAATGACAAAACAGAGGATTCAGAAGCAGACGAGCCGGTGTGGGATGTGCTCAAGCAAATGAAAGCAGATGCAGCTGCAATGTCTGATGATGAACAACCACAACTACCAGAAACCCCACAAGCCCCTCAGACTCCGAGCCGAACTTGGGGCATTAGAGGATTTCTTAATTCAGTGCCTAGAACAATTTCGAAATTCATTCCTACCTTCACGCTGTCTCCTAATCGATCACAGTCGTCTGTTGACGTGTTTACAGCCCCACCAGAGTCTCAAATGAGACCACTCCCGCCAGCGCCTATCAATACCCCGCAGCAGAATGAGCAATCTGAGCCACTTGAACAATCAGAGCAGACTCCGGACGATGGTAGCTTGACGTACTCTCTTTTCCCGGAACCGCTAAACCGACGCGAACTTCTGGGGATCTCATCCCCACGGAAGGAGGCTCACCAGCCTTCGCCAGATCAGCTGATTAGTTCGGTTGAGACCGAAAGTGATAACGTGCAGCACGCTTCCAACAGCACTACTACCAACAATACCAACCGGAACAAAAGGAAGCGCAGATCCACTTCTCCAGACGAAATCCCAAACCCTCCAGGCTGTAGCTATGGAATGGACTTGAGATATTTTGAATACAGTTCTCTAAGCGAAGCTGATGATGACTCATTAACAAATCCTGACACCACAGCTAACATCGCACAAACTCGAGCTTCAATTCCTGCATCAAACCCAACTCCAGCCCCAATTCATGCCCCAATCCCTAGCACAGCACAACCGGCTATTCGAGGTATCTTAAGAAACGCAAAGCGTGTTCGATTTGACGCCAGTCCTGAAAATACACCATCAAAGCTTCGTCTCCGACGAAACTCTGATGATAGCCACCAAGAAACTGAGAGCCAAGATTTGTCGGAACCTCTCATCAATAGTCTAAGGAATTCCTCCAATGATCACTCAGCTCCCCAGTCACCTGCACCAACGCAGCCTGGCCGTGATCAACTCTCATCGCCCGAATCGGTGCAGGAACCTGCACAGCCAATTGAGCCTTCTCCGATGATCATTCGCCCTAATCCCTTTGGGACATACTGCTTGGACTATAGCGTGTTTTCGGATTCCGATGAAGACTTGGAAGAGGATGTTGCAGCAGAGTCAGCAACAAAGGAGTCAACAGCAGCAGCTATACTATCCAACACTGATAACATTGCTGAAAATCAGACACCCTCAGTATCCAGCGAGACTGAGGCTCCTCCCTTCCAGCCACCACCCATGACTCCGACTACAGCAACAGCTGTATCAGCAGCTCCTGAACCTCATACACCTGCTACACCCGTAACACCTACTGTACCTACTTCACGCACTGATGCCAGTACTTCGCAACCTCCCGTTTTCGCCAATAACTGGACACAACTTCCGCCTCCCCGCCCAACACCCGCTAACGTGTCTCTGCCACTGTCGGCCACACCTGTTGGTTCTGATGCTGTGGCCAAACTACGCTCGCGGGCCGAGAAATACAAGCCAAAACTTCCTAGTGGACTTCGTGCTTCTCGGCGATACTCCTCTAGTCCAGTATCCGCCTGTGAGGGTACTGACATTCTAGGGCCGCAGCCAGAACCCATTGAGCCACTGGGGGAATCCCCTCTTCCACATCTAAATGCCCAGGGTGAAAGACAAGCCACGGAAGCCCGTAGCGAGGCTGTGGTTGGCAAGGAGAACTTGCTCGGTGACCTAGGGAGGTCGTCGGAGCAAACCTCCCACGTACCAGACCCCCACATTACACAATTGGTACGTGAGATGTGGTTGGAGGAGGATGAAGGGGCGGCCGATCAAATATTCGGCCGCGAGTTCCGGCGATACTCCCGTGAGCAATTCCGCTTGGGGGAACCGGGGCTGGTGGGAGGAGAAAGGGAGGTAGAGGAAGAGGAAGAAGAGGGGGAAGAGGGGGAGGCAGCTCCCATCGAGCCTTTTAACTTGCGCTCGTATGGTGAGTTTTGCCAGGAGCTGGGGGAGTATAGGCGGGAACGGGCCTCCTAGGGGCGGTGCGGGAAGGAGGAGGGACTGGTGCTCCTGGGGCGTTGCTTTTTTGGTTTATTTGATCCTTCTCATTTTTGATTTCTTTTTTCTTCTTTTTCCGCTTTTCCCATCATTTTGTTTTTGTTATTGTTTATTTTATATGTAACATCTTTGTCTCTTCTTTTCTTCCTTTTTTCTTTCTTTATCTATGGATGCATGTATGCCTGTATGCTCGCGTTTTAAAATTCTGTTATATATAATCAGTTCGTTGGAGTACGGGACCAGGGTGGCCAAGGGTTACAATGGAGTTCTGAAGGTTCTCGCTATATGTCGTTTCCGCAAGTTGTACAGATGAAGTGATATCCCGCGAGTGCTCGATTACTAAGTTGAGTGTATATACAGGGTTGCACGGGTGGGTGATCAATACCTAATCAAACCCCTCAAATTCCTCTTCCAAAGCATCACTCGTCTGAAGTCCAGATTGATTCCTTACAGCCTTTCGAACGGCATCCACCATACGTTCTGTCTCTCGTACTTTGTTTCTCTCGTCCTCCGTCATTTTGCTCCATAGTTCACGATCTCTCCTAGCTTTCTTCCGCTCTCGTCTGCTCTCCTTCTCACTTCTCTTCTTCAGGTTCTGGCTCCATGGAATAGATTCACTGCGTGTAGCTGGTCTTTTAAAAGGCCTCTTAGCATTAGAAGCAATACCATCAGCAGTATTAGCCCGTTCATTTAGCTCCTCTCTTCGACGCCTCTCCCTCTGCTTATCCTTATACGCATAATTATCCCAGTCCATTCCTTCCACCCCTAAAAGTCGATCTCCAGTAAAATTCTTCAATTCAGGCATCTTGGGTAAGCGCAATAGACCCCATGCCCGTCCCAGATCTTCCCAATTCAGGTCCGTAACACGGAAAATGCTGCTAGCTTGGTGCTTGCTGTAGCTCCTCACCCAGCTGACGAAGGCCTTTTGTGCCTTGTCATGGATCGCGCGGTCCCGTCGGACAAGCTTCCGGATTGTCTCCGTAGCGTTCGTCGCGTCTTCGTCAGATATGCAGATCGGTGAGGATTGGCATTGGTATGCCGTCACTGGTGTCTTGCGCACGTTGAGGAACGAGATGTAATCTTCTTCCCGGCCTGGGTGGAGTAAGATGATGCTGAGGCCCCGGCGTCCTGCGCGACCTGCGCGTCCACAGCGATGGAGGAAAGCCTTTGGGTCAGTGGGGGGGTCTATTTGGATTACTAAATCTACAGAAGGAATGTCAAGCCCGCGGGCTGCGACGTCTGTTGTTAAAAGGATGGAGGAGGCTATAGAGTGGACAAAGCGGGCAAAGTTTTTTTGGCGGACTTGGGATGGGTGCTTGCCGTGAAGGGGAATTGTCTCGAATTGTTCAGGAAGGATGGAAGAGAGGATGTCTTGAAAATAGTCTACTGCGGCGCAGGTGGAGAAGTAGATAATGGATTTCTGGGGGGAAGGGTGGAGGGATGAGAGGATTTTTTTAACGGCTGGGAGTTTGTGGGGGGGCGGGGTGAGGAGGTAGGTCATTTGTAAACTATAGATACGTATTAGATATACCAGGTTAGATATTCATAGACTAGGTATACGTACCTCGCTGGAGTTCGTTTGTCTTCAGACCCTGCACCTTTCACCTTGACCGAAATTTTGACAGGGTTCCGCAGGCCAACGCGGACTATCTGATCAACAGCTTCGCTGACGCTGGCACTGAATAGCCCGGTCCGTCGTTGTTTTGGTAACCGTTGAAGAATCTTTTGTAGATCTTCTTGGAAGCCTAAATCTAGGAGTCTATCTGCTTCATCAAGGACAAGAACCTCAAACGAAGATTGAGGGCAATGCACATGGGGGGAAGCTAGCAGCTCGAGAAGGCGGCCAGGTGTCGAGATGAGAACGTTGGGTGACTGTTTTAAAAATGTACTTAGATCTTGTGCGGGAGTGGTAGTGCCACCTAACAGCAGCTGGGGAACTATTTTCAACACGGAAGAAGGGTATGGCGGCGGTGGATTGGATTCATTCTGTTCGCCAATGCCGTTCTCCGCAGATTGTAAACAGGTCGCAGAAGGACCGTGAAATGCTAAGAGGGACTGCAAAACATTGTATATTTGAGTAGCCAGTTCTCTATACCATGCATTAGCTCAATTGACTCTTTCTCGAGCATTCTTGGTTGGAATATCGTGAGTTACGTACCTAGTGGGGGAAATGATTATTGCTCCGATATGGTGCTTTTTAATAGGAGAATCAAGTCGTAAGAGCCTTTCAACCATGGGGATCAAAAACGCCAATGTTTTCCCGCTGCCGGTAACAGCCTCGACAACTACATCCTTATGCGCTATAAAAAGAGGAATAGTTGAAGCCTGCACTGGCGTCATGCGGGAGAAGCCCATGGACGAGATGGCATCAAGAATCCATCCCGATAGAGGAGGAGTGAGAGCATCCCATGCCCTCAACTTTGAATTTTGAGAAATAGCTGGAGCCATTTCCAACCCGTATATGGCACTTCCGCCCAGTCCACGGTACACCAAAAAGCCTTAAGTCTCTTGAAATGAGGTTTAAATCGTTCCGAGATAAGTCCTATATGAGCAGATATGAAATCTTGGGCAAGTTGCATCTTTTTAGCCCTACGACAATCGCCAAAATGGTGATGACTAAGCCAAGCTAATCCTGTTAACTAACATGTGATCGGCTGACCATCACGTGTTGCCAAATCCTGAATTTTATGAAATATTTGACTTTCATCCTAAAACTTCGCGGTGACCGGTTTTGTTTAATCTTCCATCATCTGTCTCTCTCCGATACCCTCCTCTCCACTGTCGTCCTATTCCTATCTTCCTGTCGTTTTGTGTGACTTAGGGGAACTCAACAGATCTTACGTTTTTTTTCGTGTGCTCTGCTGGCCCAGAATGCGCTTGCATTTTAAGCAGCCACCTCTCCCTTGACAAACAGAGGAGCAGTCCCAGTGACGTTCTTCGTATTCGATCATTCAACAGGATAGTACAGCCTTTTTTGCCTCTTCGTCTTTCTCTTCCACGTGCTACAGAGTATCAATCTCAGCCTTGAAGTGCTGGGGGATTTGCCGGTCGCGTCACCCAAGAGACCCTAGTACCCTCCGCCAGAGAGCTCTGCTGTCATGTCCGCCCAATATGCAGTTCCCGCCACTCCACGCGTAACTTCGCCCTCTCCCACTCCTTCAGAACGCTCGATTTCAGGAAATATCCGGTCCGGTCCAGTTACACGATCTGCGTCCGCAAAAGAACGCCTCTCATTGCCTCCCCTTATTTCAGAGGAACAGAAGGAGCCACGTGAGATCGATGAGGAATCAAGTTCGGATTCTAATGCGGACCACCGCGCAAGAACACGATCTCGAAGTCCTACCGCGTTATCATCCAGTAAAGCTCGCCGTCGGATGACAGGGCTGACTCCCGTGAATGGCTCTTCCTGTAGTCCGGCATCCAAATCAGACCCCCCCCCGAACGGATATATCCCTGTCAATGGCCATCTCTCCCCATATACCAACATTCAAAATCGCTGGCGAAATTTCTCTCGTTCTCCTTCCCCCCTTGGCCTTATTCCTCTTCATAGACACTATAGGTCCTTTATTCATCGACACGAGATCCCTCGCAAGCTTCTCCATGTTTCAATCGGCTTCGCCACGCTTCAGCTCTATTGCCGTGGAGTACAAACTCTGAATGTCGCGCCGTGGCTCCTGACAGCGCTGATACCTATTGCTGTTACGGATTTTCTCCGCCATCGCTACCAACCTATAAACAAGCTTTACATTCGCTGCTTGGGTGCTCTCATGCGAGAGACTGAGGTAGCTGGGTACAATGGGGTGATCTGGTACCTGCTTGGAGCATATGTTTCTCTCCGATTTTTCCCCAAGGACGTAGGTGTGATGGGTGTCCTGCTGCTAAGTTGGTGTGACACCGCAGCGTCCACGTTCGGACGCTTGTATGGCCGGTATACCGTTCGTCTTCGCGGTGGAAAAAGTCTGGCCGGAACTCTCGCTGCTTGGGCAGTCGGAGTTGCTACCGCAGCCGCTTTCTGGGGCTACCTTGTTCCTCGCGTTGGCGCATTCCCCGACGATCCTGAAGGATCTTTCATGTTCAATGGTACTCTCAATCTTATTCCAAGCTTTCTTCGGGGTTATCTTGCACGGGCTGGGGTTTCGGCAGGTTCTGCAGCGAAAACAGTAGTCACTGGGCCCGTGGCCTTGGGTATTGTCAGTATGTGGACGGGAGTAGTGGCTGCTGGCAGTGAATTGGTAGACCTCTTCGGATGGGATGATAACCTTACTATTCCTGTCCTTAGTTGTGTCGGAATTTGGAGTTTCTTGAAGGCATTTGCTGCATAATGCACTTTTCGCATTCCCTTTTTGTGGACTGGATTTTAATACCTAACCTCGCTTCTCGCCTTCTTTGCATCGCATGAGTTCCCTTTATGATTATATTTCCTTATGAACACTACATTTCCCTTGTTACTAGTTACCCATGATGTTAACTTCATTCCCGGCATTTCCTTAACAGGCCTGTTTCATTTATTCTATTTTTACTCCTATTCCCGGATTTGTTTCCACGAATCATATCTCGGCGAAGTACTTCCTTTGCCTAGACCGCTATTCTCGCTCCAGTGTTGATATTCCCGATACCTGCTTCGTTCCGCTACGTTCCGTTTCCTGTTCCTCCACTCATCGACCGTTTCATTTGCTTAGTTCGTTTATTATGTAAGCTTAGTAGCTTTTTTTTAACTAATTACGTCTAACTAGTTAGTTAACTTGTTAGTTACGGGTATCTATCACCGCAATCCCCATCTCCGATTTGGCGTTTTAGGTTTAGGTTGGTGGAAAGCCAATGCATCGTGATTGAATGATCTATAAGTTAGTTTTAGGAAGACATTAATTTTAAGAAAATTATATGCAGTACTATATTGAGTTTAGACGGTTCATTTCTGCAGTTGGTTGGGAATACAAAACGTGATAGCTGTTCACCGAAAGAAACGATGGTTGATGGTAACAGTGAATGCTGGATGCTTAACAGAGGACATCAAGGGTATCGGCAAAAAGCAAGGCCAAAAGAATGCAGAGAGCAATTTAACGTGATTTCCAAGAACAATGTTTGCATGAATCCAAGTTCTAGGACCATAGGGTGCTATGGAGTGACTATTCTTAAATCCAAAATACTCACTCATCCTCATAATATAATCTCGCTTAATTTCCTATCAAGAGTCTTTCGTTCACACCTGGGGCCGGCGTTATTGCGAGGTTCTTCGGGGCCAGACCACCTGTTTCCCCTCATTGTTCGCCTATATGGCCAATAGCCATTTCAAATTTCGATAGTGGTTGGGTGTTGAATTGGAGTATTTGCCTCTTCCGTCACCTCTCTCTGAGTCGGAACCGGGATTTTGGGTTGTTTGCGTTCGAGACAGTCGTCGCAGTCGCAGCTCGAAGAGGTGAAATATTTCGCATGCGCCCGGAGCCTTCAGCAGTACTATGGGAGTACTTCAGCGGGTTCATGTGCGTCACGGTCGATATGAACTTTCAGTCTCGAGAAGTAGGATAATATATCATCTGCTCTAGGAAGGTCAAAGCCGGAAACGGGCGATATGGAGACGACGAAATCTCATTCACAAAGAGTTTGTTTAAACCTCGAGAGCAGGGCTTAATATATTTATGAAGTTGTGGGGGTGAACATGACATTCTTTTGTCTTTATTCCTTGTCTGTGTTTCTGAATCGGTCACCGGGCTAGTTGGTAACATTGCGGTTTTGCGACTCGCATCACTGTTTTGAGATTCGCTTAGGGGCGGGTTGTTGACCGTTAGGCAAAGTTTTCATTTCATCCATGGCATTTTTTATTCTTTCTGCGGAGGCAACACACGAATCCGCAAACTGTTAGCGTGAACAGGAATAAAATACCATGGTAGAGATGATGGCAGAAACTCATATTCATCACTATATTCAAAATTGTATACCGTATCAATATCGCTCAAGGAGGTCTCCGGCGAAGGTTTTGGCGTTGAGAAAGATTATCATTTCTTGGAGTTCTGTGTTTGACTAGATTGTGAAACTGAGAGCTGCGAGCTTAACGGAAGGGTGTAGTCATTTGGATTAGAGGAAATATGCCCCGATGAAGATTTTTGAGATGAGGAAAAATAAGCATTGGCCGATCTAGTTCTTGGGCTTTTCACAATGGTGCCATACTTCAGAATCTCCCCGAACCTCATTTGTGGATCAACAACTCTCGGTTTTGTCTTCACTCTTGAAGTCCTCTTTCTGGTAGTGCCTTTCGCAGCGGCAGCTAGCTTCTCTTGCTTTTTCATGTTCCATGCTTTGACTGCATCTGGCATTCCCATCTTCGCGATAGCTTCAATCACCCAAACCCTCTCCTTTTGCGTAGGATCATATGATCGTTGGCGTCTTGTATCCTGTTTGGGATCAATCGCATCGTCTTGGACCTCAGGCATATCAAAATCTTCAGTTTCACTCTCTTGTTGTGACCCAGACACGACTGGTTCGCAATTCAAATCTATCCCAACAATATCGGCTGGTACATATTCAACTCTCAGCTCTGACAACCCATCAGTGCTATAATGACACCGTTGCCCGCAGAGCCGCGCTCCCGTTGGTGGCTCGCGAATAGGTAGCAATTCGGCGTTCGCGAGGAGTGGGAGGCCAAGCCTGAGTTTGTTGCATAAAAGGGGCGCTGCAAGAACCTTAGTCAATCTTCTTGCGGAACCGCGTCGCCAACCAAAATCCTTTTCAACAAAATCTCTCAAGCCCTCAAGGTCGATGGCTTGATCCCAAATAAACGATAGTTGTGCCTCTCTTAATTTCTCTGGTGAAGAAACAACTGGATGAGTATAGTCACGCAATATCTTCAGATCAGGAAAACTGTCTGGAATTTGGACTGCCTTGTGTTTGCATTTGAAGTAACCCTCAGTGTTTTCATGAAGCTGGCTCTGCAGGCGCTCTCTCCATTGCCTCAATTTAACAGCAAGTTCTGATTCGCTACCTTCCACCGATTGTAACAATTCGTTACCAAATCCAGCCAGCGCAATTTCCCCCGCAAGCTTTGGACCACACTTTGGGACACCGGCGGGGAGATAGTCACCTCCACTCAACAACGCAAACAGAATCATACCACCTCGATCGAGAGGAACATTTGCGATCTGTCCATCCGCACTTTCCTTGGTCCGATAAAGAGTGACGTGCGTTGCTGCATTCGTTCCAGATGAATCCTCTTTGGAATAGTTCATTATGGTAACCCTAGATCCAAACATGATAGTGTCAACATCGTCACTCATAACCGCATCCACTGCCCCAAATGTCTGCAGTCTCGCACATTCAGCTTCCGCTTCCCCTGGCGCTATATGGTAGGGGAAACGGAATAATTTAATTAGATCTTTAGAACGGCGTATTATCCGTGCCAGATCGCCAGCGCCATAGTTTCTGCTAACCAGCTTCCCACGTTTGTATTGAGGTCTTTGCGGGCCATCGTACACAAAGAGCGGATGCACTGGAAATCCTTTCAATCGTACTAGACGGTAGAAGAGCGTCCTAATTTCCGGATTTGTGCCTCCTTTCCCAGCCTGGGCCTGGAAAAGCCAAATTGAAATATCGATAGCTACTCGAATGGGCCGGGATGTTCGTTGCAAATGACTGACAGCAAATTTGGCCAAAGAGATTCGCTCGCCATTGCCAATGAACTGGATAAGCCTGCATATGCCCGCATAAGTGTCAGAAGCAATTGTTGGTCCGGCGGCTACGAGAGTAAGATCAACTTACCCCGGAATTCCCATCCGAACCACTCAGAGGTACCCTTCTACCCCCTGGAATAGAATATTCGGAGCATGTAGTATTT
This sequence comes from Paracoccidioides brasiliensis, assembly GCF_000150735.1. NCBI lineage: Eukaryota > Fungi > Ascomycota > Eurotiomycetes > Onygenales > Ajellomycetaceae > Paracoccidioides > Paracoccidioides brasiliensis. Next base: position 2,580,077 of record NW_011371358.1, read on the forward strand.
TAAGAGACAACTAAGCGTATTTTCGTTTTCCAAAAGTTTAACGGCCCATTGCCTGTGTCACGGCCGTTCGAAGATGCTCCATCCGTGGCAATGTTTTGTTTTTATTGTTTTGGCGCATCGCTCAGGCGGTTTACAATTCGCGTCATCACGTGAGACATAGCTGCCCTGTAAACCGTTGAACCTACAAAGCAAAGGCAATCAACGACACTTCAAGACGAAAGCGACAACCAAAAAATATATTTTGCTTGCCCCACTGAATTGCGTTTATATATTAACTTTGGTGCAGCGATAAAACGGCCTTCAGAATGGACTGAAACAACAAAAGACCAGAGGTCTAAGCTTATTTAAATATTTACCTCCTTAGGTCGGAGTAGTTATCTACGGGATAACTTCAATAACCTCCGTGATAGACGAATAGATTCAAGTGTGGGAAACGACAATTGTTATGGCGACTGCGTCTTCTTCCTCTGCCTTTGACTGGCGACAGTCTCTTAACTCCACGGGCTCAGCTCGATCAGGCCTCCGTCAAAGCCGACAACCGCTTCCTGGGTCACCGCATACACCCCAGCAGCGGCAGATACTATCGCCATACACCACTTCCACCTCCCCTGGATCATCATTCCGGCACGAAGAAGCCGCGGTCATATTTGAGCTAGGGTCCCGGTATCTTCGTGCTGGGTTTGAAGGCGACCACTTGCCAATCTGCGTCGTTAGTTTCGGCCCAGAAGGAGGGCGAAGAGTGGGCGATTATCGGGGTTGGATTAAGACCGAGGGCCAAGAGGGAGCCAATTTGAAAAAGATCTTCAAAAATGCGGACGAATGGTCAAAATCCCACGAGCTTTGGAATATGGATATCCGAAATTTCGACCTGGGACTATTTGAGGACAAAATTGAACGAATAATACGAGAAGTTTACAATAAATATCTGCTCACAGACGCGGGCTCTTCAAGGCTAATAATCGTGTTGCCTCCAATTTTTCCTCATCCACTGCTTTCATCTCTCCTGTCGACAATATTCAATCGCTGGAGATATCCAAGTATTACCCTGCTTCCCTGCGCAGCTATGGCAGCTGTTTCTGCAGGTCTAAGATCTGCTCTTGTTGTTGATATAGGGTGGGAAGAGACGACAGTTACCGGCATTTATGAGTATCGAGAAGTCCAATCTAAACGAAGTACTCGGGCTATGAAACTACTAATGCGTAAAATGGGCTCTCTCCTGACGACTCTAGAGAGGACCGTCGGTAACAAAGACAAATCTCGCAACGATGGTGGCGACAATGATGTAATTTCTGTCGACTTTGAGTGGTGTGAGGAAATAATAACCCGATTGGCATGGTGCAAAAGCAAGGAAAATGCTGAGCATAAGTCCCGAGTCTCTATGGAGCCCGTACCAGCAGGGAACGACTACCCGGAAAACATTGATTCCTATCTATTAAATTGCAATATATCGCTGCCATCACCACTTGGTGATTCAGCCGCTGATATAGACGTTCCCTTCTCGAAATTTTCTGAACCAGTTGAGGAAATCTTTTTTGCGGGGGGTGTTGATGCAAGGAACTTGGACGATGAAGAAATGCCTCTTGATATTTTGGTTTTCCATGGTCTCCTTACTCTTCCACCTGATGTCCGTGGTGCGTGCATGTCGCGGATAGTTTTTGTAGGTGGAGGTTCGAATATCCCCGGTGTTAAGCAGAGGATAATTGACGAAGTTGATTCCCTTGTTAAGATGTATGGATGGGACCCCATTAGAGGGAAGAACATCAACAGGCGCCCTAGGCAATTCCAGGAAATTTCGATGAATCAGCGGCGACCTGTCAGCTCTTCCTCAAGTGTGAACGCCCAGGAAGATAATGGATCAGAGTTATCTACGAATTTCATTGACGAAAAGTTGGAGCGGGCCAGCAGAGATTCCAAGCCATATACGCATGGTGTCCTTCGTCAGGTTGAGTCTCTTGGATCCTGGGCAGGGGCCAGTCTTGTGGCTAGCCTTAAGGTGAAAGGGGTAGTGGAAATCGAACGAGAGAAATTCCTGCAACATGGTATCGCAGGGGCAAGTCGAGACCTGGACGTATCCCACGCGGCGGAACGACGATCAGGTTATGGACCAAGCATGGGAAGATCTGGTGGGGAAAGATCAAGCTGGACACTCGGAGAATGGGGTTGATATACGACACGACATGACAAATCAAATAAACCGAAATTTCGTCTGCACACAGGATATGATACCTGAAGTGCGGTTTCATTGCATAGTAAAATCTATGAGACTGTTACTTGGCTGATTATTAAACTTTCTCTGAACTTCTGTACTGGTTTGAGAAGATACTACAGCGTTCTCCATTCACAGTTGTTGTTAGCATGTTATTTATTCTCAAATAAATGAATAACATCAAATGTCAATGATTGTATTTGAGTTGGTGACATTCTTTTTTCTCAGTGAATGCTCCAAGAGATGAATATTTCTTGAATAGCTCTCTTTTCTAAGATCTTACCAATATTCTTTTCTTTTATGATAGATAAGGTATTGTCTGGAGATGACAACCTGAGTGTGTTGTAAACACCAAAACATTCTTAAATGAATATTTTAGAAACTGAACAGTTACTCTGCCAACCCCCTAGGATATCAGTGTTGTGTTGTTACTGTATTGATATCTCAACTTTCTTTCTATTCAGTGTCTCTTCCATTTGTAAATCCTTACTTTCTTTCTTTAACATGAAGTTTGTTTCATACTCGTGCCATATTCCCTTGGACACATCCACATTCACCTAGGCTGTGATGGCCAAGATGCCCTCCCTCAAGGAGAAATTCCGCTCAGAGTCATCCTACATGGGCCAGCCTTCAGAGCCACAACATCCAAGAACTCTGCGCAAACGTCTCTCTCTTGGAGACCTCCTAACCCTAACTCGTCATTCCAATACCGCGACCATAATGGCAAATGCTCCCACAGAGCCCTCCGCTCCCGAGCACAATAAACCCTCCATAGTGGACTTCCTCGAGCATATTTCTCAAATCCTATGCCGAGATGCGCATCGTTCTTCCTCACAACCCTTCGACGAGCTTCCTAGAGATGCGAGCAAGCTCGAAGGAATAATGAATTACCACCTTGGCCAGCTAGATCGACTTAGGCTTGAACTGGATCTGCAAAATGAGACAATCGAGCGATTGTCACGGACCCTCACGCCAGAGGATCTAGAACACACAGCTCAGAAGCTGCTGGCGAGGGTCCGAGTAGCTAGGAATTCGCGAAATCTGCTTGCCCCGTTTATGGGGTTTCATCTTCGAGAGATTAAGAGGATTATCGAGCTCCGTTGGAAAATGTCAGGAAAGGACGAGCTTCCCACTCTGTGAGTTTCCCACCCCATTCCCTCCATCTTTTCTTCGTTTTGAGATGTTTCATTATCTATTTAACAACTTTAATGGTTCTGGTTTAACCCCTTTTCAATTCTTTTACAACTACTAACGCAAGCATTATCCAAAACGGGATTCAGACACCTGCCAACTGCTGAAGAGTTTAAAAAAATGTTTGCTCCGTGACGATACGGCGTATGCACAGATTGAGGACGTGTCTTCAAGGTTAGTGGCCCTATTTTGACAAAGTTTCTTGTACTTATTTCAGAAAGTGACAAGTAACTCAGTCTAACTTGATACAATGCGATACTGTAGATGCAAGAAGAGAAAAACTCTTAGCTGCGGATTACATGCCGATTATGTTACGAAGGGGGCCGTCAACATGCCACTGCAAATTCGAGAAGCAAAACGAAGCTTTAAAGCAAAGATTTTGCAAGCGGAAACGTAAATTATAGGCGCCTCAAACTTGTCTCTTTTCTTCTATTCCCTACGGCAAAAAACTCTATTCTGCTCCATTCTGTAACTAGCCTATATATATACGTCTTGCTAATCAGGGATTTTAAATCTCATACAATTACCGGAATGCTGATACACGTACTTAATATATTCTGTGACTGCCTGTTGAGGTCTTTTTTATATGATTTCTATATTAAAGTTACGACAAGCTGAGAGATAAAACAAACACCTGGGCAGTTAGCTACTAGACCAAGAGTAAGTACACAAACCAGTTGGATAACATCAAAAGGATGAAAATATATATATATATATCAATGTACACAACAATACGATTTCTTCAACTCTCCTTCTGGATTAACAGTTGTCGTGATTTTATTAAACTTCCAGATTAAACCCCTGTAGCATTCCCATTTACCCATTCGAGACCCGCTCGCTGGAATTCAATTCCCGTAGTCAGTCTCAAATATTTCCAAAGGTGAACCTAACCCAGTTCACAGCTGGGCCAGTATCAGGGGAATATATTTGGTACTGGTCCTGGTTCCATTTAGGATTACTGATGCCGTCAATCCAGCACTCAGTCTCGATGACAACACAGCCATACTTGTTGATTACATCAACACCACCGCCCCCCTTCTGGTTGCGCTGAACCTGAGATTTTTTGACTGGAATTGTCCCATTCTGGCTATTACAGCTATAAATTTAGATAGCCTTTTGATTCGTAGTGACCTGCATGCTGATGCCAGTGGTACTCGACTCCATGCTTAGAGAAACATCCATTTTCTCAAAAGTAGAGGTCCAGTCTGTCTCATTATTTGGACGGTCAATGATGAAAGCGTTGTCATAGCCTGTACAGTTGGCGCCGCAATTTTTGGCTGAGAAGATGGCCTTGCCAATGAGCTTGGGCTTTGTAAAGTCGAGAGCGCCATCAAATGTTGTGGCGACATCTGCGAGTTCACCTGTTGGAATTGAGGAGGAATCAATGGCGATGAATCGTTTAGACAATGGCAGATGTAAGGTGGTATCCTCTAATACATCAGACTTCTTGAAACCATTCAAGTTCCAGTATATATGATTGGAAAACATAATGGGGGTCTTCTTAGTCAATGCAAGAGACACGGTTTTCGCGGTCAAAATAGTTTCACCTTTCCGGTTTCCATCGGTTCTCGAAGAACTGACGCTGTAGGTGGCATATGTGATAACATCTCCTGGAAAGCCTTCAAAACCGGTGTCGAGAAGGCTTAAGGTAGCAGAGGTTTTTGTGTGATTTACCACGGTCCAGGGTCGCTGATCGTATCCGATTTTGCCCCTGTGAAGTGTTTGAGAGTCATTATTCTCATTCTTCGAAATATTGTATTTAACACCTTCAAGCTCGAAGGAGCCATTTTTTATTCTGTTGGCATATCTTCCCACAACGCAACCAAAGTAGGTATGGTTTGTATTGGTATCAATTTTATATTGTTTAGGATCATCGGGTCCAACGGAGGAATAGCGCGGGACTTCTCTAACGCCGAAACAGTCCAAAAAAACAGGGACGCGGGCGCAAGCAAAGAAATTAAACGAATACACATTGTGACAATTAAGAGAAAGGTGATGAAGAAAGAAGGGATACAGGACGCTGCAAAAGTGCGGTTCGAGAAAATGTTGGCGGAGTCTCGAAAGACGGGAAAGGCATGGTTTAACTACGAAAGTCTCGTGTGTCATGATAACACAGCCATGCGCGGAGAAGCCGAAGCTCTATTTCTCATGATACCACGGGATGGAAAAAATTAGCGACGTGAGTAGATGGTGATCGGGCAAAGTGTAGACAAGAGCCGTGACAACCTTGCATCATCCGAACCATGCTATCCGGATATCTTTTCTTGGATGAAATGGGTTGTCAAAGCCAGATCTTGTATCTATCAGCCAGTTTGGCGGTTTCGCTGATCAGAGTTTGTCGTGTTACCAGGTCAAGGGGTTGAAGTAAGCTTGGTTCAGATAACATCCGGCGGGGTACCATGTTTTCTTAATCCCCCTTTCTTCTTACAAAATTACCTTGGGAGGATAGTTTGATTTCTGGACAACCAATCCATGTTACTTATTTTTTGACTTTATATACCGACATTTGGATGATAAACAACGTAAATCCTGTCGAAAGAATTTATGTCGAAAGAATTAATTTGAGCCCAGGACATTTTATTAAGTTCTAATAGCGTCATTCAAAACCTTTCAAAGGCCTTTGAGTTTAAGGCGACAAAACGTGGAACGTGAACCATGATGGATGGAGGTTTCGGACAGCGAGAGATCCTATTCGTTAGAATCGTAACCCCGCAATTAGATGGACATTGCTTTTTGGGCAACTTGGAACTTGGAACTTGGAAATAAAACCCAGGATGAACCAAAACTATGCAGCTCAAAGAACAGATGACTCTTCCTTTGTTGGAAGTACGTTGCCGGATCCAATACAGCGGCGCTAAACCAAGATCATCCAACGAACAGCTCCGCCTTTCATCTCCTCTATTTCGAGTCCTTGACCGATATCGAATATACAGTACAACAACAAAAACAAGCCTTGCAACTGCAACTCAAAAGGAGGTTGAAGTCGAAGTATAAGTTTAAGGTTCAATTCTGTGAAACGTCAAAGTCAACCATAAATTCTTTGGAGCCAAATGATTGGCTGCCGAAACCTTTTAAGCAAAGCTTGGCAAGCCTTGAGGCTCCAAGAATAATGGGCCGAACCTCAACACTAGTCCTTATTGGTACATTAGCGTTGGCACGGATTATCATATTGCCGAGAACCGGGAGCCGTAAACAAAGCGCACAGACCAGTTCCCGAATAGGCAAAAGACAACTACCCGTGACTTGACGAAGCTTGTCGATAACAGCGACGATAACATCGACATATACATAAGCCAACGCTGTCGATGATATCCATGGAGACGCCTTTGCACCGTACAATTTGACTGGACCGACCTTGTCATGCATGACATATAGCATTTGTGACTGACAGACTGAGTGGTTACCCGGACATACTGAATCTGTCACAACTCTCAATCGTGGAAACTATACCACCTTTTCCCGCTTGGATAGCCCCCCATATGCGCCAGTCAGCTTCCGCCAGGCACAAGTCGCAATGGATGCCAGGAGTGATACCTCTTCTCCTGACCCGCTAGGATATCCCGGAAATCCTGATTACATCCTCTCCTCTGCTACAAAACCCTTTTTTCGACGCCAGAGCACTTTTTCACCGCGGAAATCCCGGTCTCCTACCAGGCGTCAATCGCCTATCAAATTAGATCCCAGAAGCGCGCAATCTATCAAATTTCAAGATATAATCCTCCCTTCCACTCCATCGGGTCGTTTCATTGGCAAGCATAGGCTATCCCCAACTAAGAAAGCAACTCTTCATTCTGTTAATAACGCAAGCCCCTGGAGAATCCGAGTGACTGTCGAGGCGAAACAAGATGAAGAAAACGAAAATGTCCTAGGCAGTGTGCGGTCGGGCGCAAGATCTGGGAGAAGCGGAAGAACGACCAAGGTACCTCTGAAGGATGAAAATGATTCTCTGGAGCCAAGTCCCAAAAAACAGCGTACAGGCAAATCGAATGTGTCTCAGCGAGTCCCAACGCCTAGAAAAAGAAGAAGCAGAATTGAAGCCCCGTCAGGCAACACTGATACTGGTGAAAAGAAAACGAGAGGGAGACCACGGAAAAATCTGCCTTCTGTTGAAGAAGGTCCCTCGCCGAACAAATTCACCTTTGCCGATTCCGTCCGAAAGAAGATGGCTGAAGCAGATCCATTTTTCGGCATAGCGGTGATGGATAACGGTACCAACGATAATGTGGTCGATAACATACCTCCCGATATCTCTAACTCATATTCAGAGTCTGAGTTCTCCGATTCAATCGGTGATGATAGATCATCTCCCACCCCGAATGAAAACAGCAGGTCAAAAATAACTGATTTGCTATCTATAAAGATGAGCCCGATCCCCAATCATCACAGGGGCTTTTCTCCCTCCCAAGTTTCTTCCCGAATTCCAACCGGCCTCTCACCCGAAAACACAATCGATGCGGGGCATACGCCAGGTCCTCAATTAAGAGAATACCCTACTCCTACTTCGTCTTCTATATTGGAAGAAGGTGAAGGTGCTGGAGAAAACCTGACGTATTATTCTTCAGGTGCTGAACACACAAAGAGCGAACCAGTTCTCCAACCTTTAAGTGACCCAACAACACATCATCGAGAATTTGACTCCATTTTGGAAAGTGAAGGTTTTAGCATGGTATCCCTTAATACGCTACCATCAGCAAGACAACATTTAAACAATTCATTTCGAAGTTCTGTGAGTCAAGATATGGTTAACAGCATGAAAATGGGGCCCAAAAAGGTGGATCTAAGGGCATCGAAGTCCGAAACTACGGACGTCAAGTTATCAATGTCTGGCGAACGTATGGTTACGAACGGACATGTATTTTATTCTGATCAACCCCATTCAACGTCCCAATTAGTGCAACAGGCGAAGAAAAGCCCACTTGAACTCGAGCAAACACCAGGAGTGAGATTTTCATCACCGCGCCAACCCACTGCTCCGGCCATACAATCCGCCCAGCCTCTACGGAAGAGACGACTTGTAAAACTAGTAAGGGTAGTCAGAGCAGGAATTGCGCTTCAGGGTGTTCTTGATCGACGGAGAAGGAATTCGAGATTACAAACTCCTTTTTCAAGCCCAAGTCAACACAAAATTGAGGATCCCGAGGCTGTAAGACAGCGGGTCGAGGCCCTCTTTCAAGGGCTGGGAGCTGAAACTGAAAGAGAATTACGTGCTGGCCTTCGATTTGGAGAAGAGCTTGCGAAGCACCTTCGAGAATCTAAAAATATAAGAAGGCAACAAGAACGAGAACGAACAACTGAAAAACACAGGAACTCAAATGCCTTTGAAGCTGGTGGAAGCAATGACGTGGGTTATCCAAACATTGGCAGCTCCCGGAGTCAAGGTGTATCTCCATCTCCAGCAAAGAGCCACACAAACAGCGAACTTGGTGTGAAGGTTGCACAACTTGCCACTACTCCTGGCGATAAGAATCAGTCGCCCCCACAATCTATTAGCTCAGAAATGGCGAGACGCGAAGCAGAGTGGCAGCTTGAAAGAGAAGCCGTTAGTCGTCAAATTCAACAAGCGAATTCAAGTCAGGTAATTGTCATTGACAGTGACGACGAAAGTCCTGAAAAGTCTCCTGCAGTAATCGAAGAGCCGAAAGAGCGCTATGAAAATGACTCGATAGACCAGGAAGACTACGAAGATATTTGGCAACAAGAAGCTCGCGATGCTGACAGCCATTCAGAACCAGAGTCACTCCTTGAACTTAGTCGAGAGGAAATTATCAAACCACCTCGGTGGCTACTTCCAAGCCCCTGGAAACAGCGTCAAGATGCCGAGCTTAGCCAGGACGAAGACACAACACCTCAATTCGAGCCATACTGGAAAGCCCGTCACAATGGCTATCCCATATTACCCAGCGGGAAAACTCAAACGGCAAGATTCAGGGAGCAAAGCAACGAGATTTCATCTTTAATGGGGAGCCCCGGGAGCTCCACGAGGAGATTTTACGAGGAGAATAATAAATCTCCTGAAAGTGTGGGCACCCCGCACGAACAGCCTTTCAAAGAGCGACAAGCACGAGAAACCGTCTCCAGCCCTATCACTTCTGCCCCCGGCAGACGAACCGAAACATCCTATTCTGAAGGGCAACAATCTGATGCTGGAACCAGTGATCTGCATTGGGTACCGTCCCCCAAAGACTACAAGATTGATACTGGACACATAAACCTGGATGATGTGGATACACATCCCAACCAACCAATGCACAGCGACCTTTCGTATACAGAAGTCCTGTCTGCTTCGGTTAATTCACCGAGAAACGATCCAGAAGAAGAGGCGCCAGAGGAAGCGGAGGAGGAAATGCACCCCGAATCAGGATCACCAACTTCCACTCCTGGCGCGCCCCAATATGATCAGGTTGATCCTAACCATTCTGCTATTCAGCCAGAGACCCCTCCAGGGACCAAAGAGGCAGCTCCTCCCTCTTCGTGGTTCCACAAATTGACAGATCTGGCGCCAAAGTGGCTGACACCGTCATCTCGGAAAACTGAAAGAAGAAATCATGAACCCGTTAACAAATACGCTCCTGTAACTCATAATTTCTCTGTCCAACTGTCTCCAAATGAAGAATCGCCGCTTCGGGAATCACCGGTCCAAACGTCACCAGCTAGCGAACCCTCAGTTCAAGAACCTCTTGTTCATCGGCGTCTTCAAGAGCACATCAAGAAATCAACAGTCGATGTGGGAACCCAGTTCTCTTCCCCCCGAAAAACGGAGCCCAAACCGCAAATGAAAAGACAACCTTCATATCGAAAGGCATTGGCGATCTCTGGCTATTTCACAAATGATCACTACGTTGCTCTTCGTCACCTCTACCATCAGGCCAAACAATTTCCAGATTCCTTTCCCTATATTGAGACCCCAGAGCGAAATGAAATGCTCGGTAAGCGAATGTATTCTGCTGATGGTGCATACAGCCGCCAGATTACAGAGGCCCAGATTGCGATTGTGGATAAGTTCCGGCGGAACTTAGTCATTGGGAGCAGGAGGCGTGGTGGGACCGGGAGGATCGAATGGAGCGAGGAAGAGTTGTTGAGGAGACTTTTCAGTATCATTGTAGGTGAGCATGTGAGGAGGGAACGGAAACGCGACCTTCAACGTCAACTTGCGAATTGACGTGGACAGTATTGGTTAAATGGATTGCTCCCTTGGATTACGGATGTTTTGAATTCTCTATCGCATCCTGTGCTCTACTACTTAACCTCTCTCCATCTCCAAACAAATTTTCTCTTTTGGCTCCCACCTGCCAACGGTATTGTTTCCATACTTAATAAGCTACGAGCTTTTATTTCTTTTTGATAATCACAACAGCGATGATACCTCCACCCTCGTTGGTGGCGTTTTGACCTTTGGCGCTTCAGATGATCTCATTTCTCAGTCAGCAATCAGGTAGCCGTATTACCATCCCCGGAAGTGAATCTGGGCGGCGAAGTTATGTTGTTCCGCTACTTTTTCTACTCTTTTCTAGTCTTTCCTTTGCTACGAAAGGTGCTGTAGCGCTTGGATATTTGCGCATTTGTGGACACGCTAGCTTGCAGTAGCTGTTGAAGATCCTATGGAAGCTGTTTGAATATACCCACTTATCCCCTTAAATCCCTCTACTCTCCAGACGAATATTTTGGCGCCATGAAATATTTGTGCCTGTATATATGCTTGTGCCTTATCCTGTTCTTTCTCAGTATTTAATTCTACTTTGTATATTCATTGCATAAATAGTGAATTCCCTCTCTGACTCAAGGGTCAGTTCTGAGAGATGTGTCATTTTTACTCCTTCATTTCACCTCTCACATCATGACAAACCCGCATTAACGAAGAGCAGGTTGGACTTAAATCACTTCCCGCCCTAGTTTGTTGTTTCTATGAATTTCTAGCAAGATATGTCCTCTCTTAAACAATGCTAGCTGAAGCCTTTGGCAAATTACGAGATCAATGGGCAACGTGGATCCCGCAGCGGCAGCAGAGAAATGGCTAGTCGACGTTCTTGCTGCTAAAGAGAGACACCATTACGGCAATGAGAAAAATGAAAGAAGCTGCTGGAACTCATGAAGCAAAATGAGTCTCATGATGAATTGGTGAGGCAGCATTCTTTCCATGAAATTGATGAAGGCTCGTCGTACCACCACATCACTTGTGAAAGAATCATGGCCAACCAGGCGATGGGCCTTTTTAGCCCTATTATTGTGAGTGGCCTATTCATTATCTTTCTTATTGCATATGTCTCTGGCCCTGATGTTGTTGCGTTAAATCGCTGGAGTGTGGATAGGTCAAGCAAAATATATATATATATATATATATATTGCATGCTCTCACCCACGATAGAGACCAGGAACAAGTGGGGGAGGCCTAAACACATACTTGCTATCCGTAGTTTGGTATTCGAGGACTTGTTTGCGATGGCAGCCCGAAGAACCAATTCCCAGAAACACTGAGAGTTCTGCTGGAAGATCTGATCCGTTGTAGGTAACCGTACAAAGCGATGTGATGATTCCTCCATTTGATCTATCGGTGGTATCCCAAGGTTTATTTCTACATTTTTTCTTTCAAGAATACCTGAATGTTTTCCACTAGAGGTTTCCAATGTGTGTTCTGCTTCTTAGAAGAGGCATTTGTATCCTAGAGGTGGAGGAGGCCTAAGTTATGGGTCATGTAAGAGAGGGTCATGCACTCTCACAAACTAGAAATCTGGTAACTGTTGTGTTGCTGTCCTTATCCTCTATGACCATATTTCATATCCGTCATTGCGAAGTCGGTAGCTAGCTTGAGACAAATGTACGGAATAAAAATATGATTCCCCCTAAACACCCCTCAATCTGCGCAGCGATAACTTCTAGCTAGAATCATACAGGGAGTAAATGAGGTATAAACTCCCCATATTATTGCGCTGAAGACGCTTAACACACTGTTAAAATTGAAATTCTTCATGAATAACTAATTGATTAAGATCTTGGGGGACGGTATCTGATCTAGTGAAAATCTTCATGGGAGATAAACAATCTACATAGAAAACAGATGTTCACACATTACTATGAATTTTAGAAAGCTGCTCCTGAATCCTGGCTCTCATAAAACGAAAACTATTTGCACAGAATAGCCCAAAGCCAGCATGAAATATCGCAATCGTGATTCATATTCCGCTGTCAACCTACATCCAAAATCCCATAACTCCACTAATAGCTAACAAACCAATCGTCATATAGAAGAACGAGGTGCCATCACTCCACAATCTGAAGACTAACATCTGCTGGTTCCCAGAATTGGGATACGATGGTGAAGATGTCGTTGCTCCTGACGTTGGACGTCTAGTGCTAGCACCAGGAGTTCTTACCAGTTCTCCGCGAGACGGTAAATCAGAACTGGGATCAACGGCCCAGCCATTAGGTGTCGAGAGTGGGCAAGGCGGCACTGTAACTTCTGATATATAACGGGAATAGTCCGGCAATGAAGTCCCTATAGGTGACAAGCTTGCGAAGCGGGATTTCAGATTTGTGAAGTCTGGATTAACAGGGGTGGGAGTTCCACGACGGGAGAAGCCATCGAGCGCGGATGGGTCGACTGTATATCCATCTCCATCGAGTTGTTTCCCATATGTAATCAGGCCGTAGTTGTTCATCTCTTGAATCCACTCGTACACCATCGCTCCAGACCACGTTCCGGTCATCTGGGGCCCAAGAATGGCAGAGAGGTCCTCAAATTCGCGTGGCCGGACCGTGTTACAGCCTGTTTCTGAGAAGAAAATGGGGACTGGGTAGCCTTCTGCTTGGGCTTGTAGGTTGTTGTAGCCGGAAATATTGAACGTTGATTTACCACACCATTCATAGGCGTTGAGGGCAAAGAAGTCCAACCTTTCAGACTCCTTTGGGCGGCAAACTAGATAGTTCTGTAGCATGGGGCGTAGCTCTTCAATATCAGCAGCGGAATACCCGACTGGTATCTTCCGATAGTTCTTGGAGTCACGATAGGCCTTGATATCTCGAGCTGCGGAGAGAATGTAGGGAGCTACAGCAGAGTCACCCGGTACAGTAAGAACTTCGTTTCCCACAAATACCCCGGCCGTATTATCGTACTTTTGAAATTCATCCAAGGTTAACTTAAACGCTTTGTACTGGTTCTCGTTCCATGTGGGAGCCCGCTATCATTACAGGATGGTTGTCAGCTTTTGACCTTCAAAATATCTCCTGTTTCTTTATTTTGGACGAAACACATATGGATGCATTGTACATACCTCTGTGATTTGGGTGGGGAAGTCGTCCAAATCAACGAATAGATATATCCCTGCATCGGCAAACGCCTTCATACACCCGTGATGGTCACCTGTTGGGTCGACGTGATAGACACGGATAGCATTTGCCCCCAATTCCTTCATCAAGGAAGAGTCCAGTTTGCACTGCTCAGTGTCTACTAGTGGATCATGAGGAGTAAGCTGGTACGCGATGCCTTTCCACTCCAAAGTCAGTATTGATGTCATTCTCGACATTGTATAGATTCAAAGTATGTATAAAGAGCGGGATAAACTTACCTTTGATAAAGAATTGCTGGCCCTCTTCATTGAAAAATTTTGAACCGAGAGCAGATAATTTTGAAATTGCCAAGGTATGGCTGGCTAGCAGTATTAATAGATATACTGTTAAAACAGTGAAGAATGATATATTTATCTGCATTGTGGAATGTTGTTTGTGACACTAGATGAAAGTTTGAAGAAGTGATTAACAAGAAAGATTGTTATAGAGTAACTATCATGAGAGCAGACTAAAGAAAGAATAGAGAGGGAATAACAAGAGATGTATAGACACACACATACACACTGCAGGGGTTGATAACTATGTCATAAGACATGTTGCAGGGGCAACCAAACAAGAATATGCAACAGCAGCTTTCGTTGAATGAATTGACTGGAGAATTTGACTGACTGTGAGATATGCAATCAACTATAATTAAAAGAGAGAAATAGGACACTTACAGAAAATGAAAAGGGTGTAGAAAGAAATACGAGTTGAGGAGACAAGTCATGTTGATATCTTGAGGTATTAATATTGTATCAGAATCAGTTTAATCGGCACCCTTCAATATAGCCCCAGCCAACCAGATAGCTAACTTCGAGAGAACTTGATATTGCAAACATCCACCCTTGATTCTAGCTCATGACGAGGGACAATCTCAGAACATCTCGAAGGTAAAGAAGGCAACTTGTTTCCACGCATAAAATGTTCCCTAGCATCCCCCCCCAAAAAAACTGATATTATTCACAATATCATTGACTGAAAGTTGGACCATCCATTGGCATCTTATTAAGTCCCAGATATATTAAGTACAGGTGAAGGTACGGCATTTTACCATTCAATTGACTAGCTTGCACCCGAAGCAGTTCAGTCGGCGACATCGGAAGAAGTAGTAGTAGGACTATATAAAGCGTCATTGAAGACTTTTGTATAGTTTCTAGCCTGCTTTCATAGTAACGAGAACTGTAGATGAAAATTCTCTGGCTTCCGTCGCGGCCCGTGGCACAGGGTAGTTTAACACGGAGAAAGTTGTTTCATTTCACCCGTTTGGATTAAATGTAGTTGGCATTCCACAGACTCCTTCACAGTTAGAACTCGGGGGTCGCTTGATCAACATCAACAGCATCTACAGCTGGGACGCTTGAGATCCATCTTAAAAAAATGCACCTCGCCAGGGAATCATTCTCAGCCGTAGGGAAACCATGCAATTCATGAATGTTTATTTTGCCAAGAAAACAATCCCTCCTTGATGGTAGTTGAGCACTCGTCAAACATTGAAACTGAGGAATAAGAGCTGCCTCTGTGTTGTTGCAAGATGTAACTATTGACTTGGTCGCGTTTCACCTTTTGTCATTGTCAGTTGTCAATCTGGGCAATTCTCGCACCTCGAAGGTATCACATCCTGCAAAACCCAATATACCAAGGAAAACAAGCCAAAATGGATGTACAAGTCTCACTGAAGCCGACCGGTTGATATTGTTAACTAACGCTTTGAATATCATTTGAAGTGGAATGTCTGAGAACCCCGGAACTGGTTGTGACGTTGCACATCCAAGGCGGGAGAGCATTTGGTGGCGTACAAACAAGTTGTCGAGCATTAAAGTGCCTGGGGGATGGAAGCTTTTCCTGGAAATATGAGCGAGTCACCATGGTTAAACTCCGTGAAGCTATGGAAGCCACCCGCATGGTTACCATGTCACGGAATGCACCGTGCAGGATCCGATTGGCTCATTGAGTTCGAATTTCTCATCCACGACGTTGGGGAAAATGTCCACAGACCCTGCAGAAATGTTTGTTTGGTGTGTACTAAGAATCCGTGGAGGAGGAAACGTGGAAAGACCCCTGGAGTATTCCATGTGACTGGTAGGGCATTACGTATAGGCGCAAATGTATCAGTCAATTTGTTTCATCCGCGAGGCCAGCAGCACGTTGCCCGGAGCAGGAAGGTCTCGGAAAATGAGCTGGGAACTCATGGTCGATTTTTGTCTCAGAAGAAATGGGTCTCCGATTATGGGGCTCAATACCCCTGAAGTTTTCTAACTGAGCAATAGAGCATTCTCAAGGAGATAGGACACTACGTTACGAAGCTCTGAGGTGTCCTGACGCTGTGGTTTGACAAAGTGATTGGAGAGATCAAGATTATGTAGAGAGCATAAGCAGGCGAGGTCCGAGTACCGCGTCGATCAAATAGTCACAGTCCCAGTAGGTCGTCATCGATGAGGTCAACAAGAATAAGGTAAAAATCAGTTGGACCCGATCAGAATTTAGCCGGGGTCGAAGCGTATCACACTGATGAACACATATATCTAGTTGAGTTTTTCCAAACATGATTTTCCATTTGCATGAGTAAACTCGAGGCAATCATCGGCTGAGAATTTCGTTCATCACCCGCTCCGTTCACCACTGCCTTCCTGACATTGATCGATCGACTTTTCAGCGGCGGTAAGGAGTGAATCGGCCACAAATGCTATTGGGATGGCCTTCCGGATCGAAATCTCACCGTGATGTGCCGCCGATGAGATCCCCCTTTTCCCCCCTTAAAGTTGGATACCTATCATAAACTTGGTACCGATCCTCTGATAAAAGGGGCAATATCGTGGAGGAAAAAAAAAGCAAAGAAACGGACAACACCAAATGCTTTTTCCTTAGCAAAAGAAAGGAGCAAATATTGCCTGTTTATAGAGGAGAAGCGTGCGCTAGTACTCTGTAACTCGTTATAATATTGCTGGTTTGTTGCCGGTTCCAGTTCAAGTTGCTGCCGTTATATCCAGATTGTTCTCGATGCTCTTAACCCCCTCGAGCTGGGATGGAAACTTGAGTGTATCCTTCCCGTAGTTACGTTGAAGGGACATCGTATTTTCCAAAGCATATACAAGGTATATTTCGCTTCGACATAGAGCTGCCACAGGCGTATGCTTAGATTGGTGAAAAATGCGAGGGGAATGACGGTCGATTACAACCGAGACTGGATGGTTATCTGTATCACACCTAATTACCCACACCCCCATCCGAGAACTAGACCGATAACGTTAGTTGCCCTGCATAACATGGCCAATCGAAAAGAGGAAAATAAAGACGATGCCAATCTCAGGAACTTTTCTCCGTTTCGCATGGAAGCCTGTTCAAAATAGAGTAGAAAATGAATCGTGATAGTGATCACCGTTTCGCGCTTCCGCTCTTTTCGATAGCTAATCCTCCTCCCATTCAGAGCCGAGTTAAACAGAGGATTTGGCTGCCCATGGTATGACAAATATTAAACTCCAACGGCCCACACGAGCGCGCCTCTTTGAATCGAATACTTCTCGCCCCAGCGACATTCCATTAATTATTACTTATCATACATTCCTTTTTCTTTATCGAACGAATCACCTGCCTTTATCCCGCCTGATTGATGTCAAGATAACCAACGGAGTTTTCTGTGGCTGGGGTGAAGAATGAACAGACATAGCCCGCTATTGGCTGATTCTGTCTGTATCATTGTTGCGCGAACTACTCCACCCAAAAAGAAGAACTCGTTAATTAATCAAAAAGGCAAAGGAGGCCCAGGTGACAGGGCGAGCCGGCCTACCAATTCCATTGTCGATCTCGACTCATGGTTTCGTCTTTGAGTTTTATTTGTCTTGCACTATGATTCACAACTCCCTCTCTTCTGGCGACTGCCGAGTGGCTTTTGGGCGCGGTAATTTATTATCTCGGTGTTCTCCACACTGCATACAAATTTAGTTCAAGTCATCGATCATTGATCATCAGCATCTCAAAATTGTATAGCCTTTCGCCATGAGGCAACTATCCTAGATGAACAACATGGAAATCCCTGTGGAAGGCGAACTCAAAACTGTTGGGGGCTTACGGAGTACAGTTCACAGCCTTCCTTGAAGCACCGGAGATACGCCGTTATCCATCGATTCCATATGGGTTATGGGGGTTCTAGAGTGCTCGAAACCAGATACGAGCCGCCTGCCCAACATGAAATACAAGTCACCGGGTCACCACGGTCCATCATTGTGGGCCGCAGTCCGCAGTCCGCAGCCACATCCACATCCACCATCCTGATCCATGACGAGACCTGTGCATTAGTAGCACTGCGAGTTACGCTGCACGGATGAACTAGCTACTCCTAACCACTCGAACAGCTGCAGTTTCGTTTGTAGCCTAGCGGTAGTTACCTCATTAGTTTCCCCCGCTGCAGATGTGTATTCGGAGAACAGTGCCGACATTGTGATGGCCAGAGCATACATTTGCCTCTGGGAAACTGCCCTTGGCTCTTCCACCGTGATACTGTGCTTTTTTTTGTTTTCCCATGCTTTCTTTCCTTCCTTTTCTTTCCTTTGGCTGACGCGAACCAGGACTTCCAAGGGATGATAAAGGAGCAGCTCCTGAAGGCTTGTTCTTGAAACCCGCCATTTTTGTGGATAAAGGAGCCTTGAACAGATAGA
Source organism: Paracoccidioides brasiliensis (assembly GCF_000150735.1). NCBI lineage: Eukaryota > Fungi > Ascomycota > Eurotiomycetes > Onygenales > Ajellomycetaceae > Paracoccidioides > Paracoccidioides brasiliensis. The sequence goes on from NW_011371358.1 coordinate 2,598,449, forward strand.
TCCTTGCCAGGAACGGAGATCTGAGCACTTTTCCTTGCCGTATCTGTTCGACATTCTTACTCATCTATATCCCTCTTGCTTTAACTCTCGGAAATATCTGTTAGAGCTGACTCCTGCATACGCATTGTCCTCATGCACAACCCATATCCCTCCTTCGTCTTTACTAGATAATAATCTTTCGTTTTATATCCCTTGTCCTCCAATACGAGATGCATGGATCTCGAGGTTGCGCTAAATTTCCCGTTCCGACATAGCGAATAACAGTTACTTAAGATATGGTTGATTGCGATTCAAAAGGGCATTTTCAGGTTTAATCAAAGATGCGGCAAGGTCACTTACATTGACATTTCAGTCATCTAAAAGATGAAGCCCCCGTGCACCTCTCCAAAACGATTTGTTCCACAACTTCAAACGAGTTGCAGCGGCCAGATTTCTCAGATCCCGCCCGCAAACCCCTTGGATCTTTAAATCTTATTAACAGATCCCTTTCAAGTCTTAAGATGAATGTTGATGTTGTCGGTGAACGGCTATGTTTGTCATAGAGGGAGTTGAGCCAATGTCTGAGAAATCCACGAGCAATCCCCATTCACTCTGATCTCTTACAACGTCCATACGTCGTATGTACAAGATTCTCTGTTAACTGTTCACCACAATTTGCTAGAAACGTAGGTTTACTGCATGTGTCGTGTCCTTCGGGCCATCTTCTGAGGCAAATACGAAACAGTGACATACTCCGGAAACAAACTAGAAACGCTCTGTATTTCTGCTGTGTACACTGGTCTGATCCATGGATATTTGAAATATTCGAAGGAAATGCTAGAAAAACAGTTATAGCTCTAATGAACATCAATCCCAGTGTCATCCGGGTTTAAACGTTTCTTCAAAACACATACATATCGTCAATATATTCCGCGTTTCTGATACCAGCGTAGCCTGCGGGCCAATTCAGAACCCATGTTTCCGTTTTCCATAGGAAGGCGAAATTTTTGTATCTTTTGACGGCCGACCCCACTCTAGAAACTGAAATACTAGTTAACCTGGAGCCATGTTTTACATAACCATTTGACACGCGAGATTTGACTCGCAAAGATTAACATCTGGTCCAGCAAATCCCAAGTCCATAGACAAAAGTTCATTTTCGGATACTCCCAAGTTGGCAATCCCAAACATTCATAGAATTTGTTGGAATGATGAAACAATAAATAAATAAATAATGCCCGTCGTATCACCCACTGTACGGGTTTGTTCTGTCGAACTGCGAGGCGAATGGCGGAGCTACTGGGGTTTAAGTTGCCCTCACTGCTCGTGCTCACTGCCCCTCAGCCCCATATATCTTTTCTACTCGTACCGTGGAGTCATTGGAATGGATCCCGCCGAATGGATCACAACCCCTTTTTAAATCTATTAAGCTCAGTTGGGTCGCTCGAATGTCAAGTATTAATGGGTAACATCTCGATTTTGCTCCCATTTAACCGTTTTTTTTTTCTTTTCTTTTTCTTCTTTTTGTTTCTTACAGGCCAGACCAACCATCCCGACATTCTGCTTCGCACGCTCTAGAATTCTCGATGGTGCAATAAGTTTCTTTTTTTGCCCTTTTGCCAATTAAACTCCGTCCGTCTCAGGCTGGTTTTGATTCGGCGTCAACAAAGCGCTCATGCTAATTTTTCTAACTTTGTTTTTGCACGAACTCAAATGCCCATAGCATTAACTACCAGGAGACCCACACAATAAGAGAGGAACTCAAGATGTCGAAGGTTGATCAAGCTGATTAGTACGGAGTAGCCCGTCCAGCAGTACAGCGCAAAGGGTTAAATAACAAAATTCCCTGACCTAAACGAAAAGACAATACCTCACCTACCCAGGCTAGAACCGCTAAGCAGCGACCCGCAGGTGATGGCGGTGATAGATCATCAGAGCGTGCTTGAATTGGTTTTGAGTGCTCCGCAACTGTGCCAACTTGTTTTTATTGCTAGCAGTTCAGGTTTAATCTTCTTCTTCCTGAAAAGTGTCTCATCAGATTTAATGATTAACGGCAAATCTCTAACATTCCCTTCAACTAATATAATGAGAGAGGTGTTGAATATCCCAGCAGCCGTGACAATCGCCAGCTCATCGCGAACTAGACGACGGGGTCGTGGTTTTCCTCGTTCCCCTAACATCCCCCAGACCGGCCGATGTTGCGGCCAAGGATCTGCGGGAAGAGAGTGAACAGGCATTCTCCATGAAACATGCACGAGAGCGGTCCGTCTCACCCGGGCTAATACCCATTTGGCCATTTCGTCGAACATCTCTGTGGATGCAAGTTTATTGGGCATGACTACGGAGGTAGTGACGGGTGATCCATGAGGCCGACGGGTTGAATTAGTGGTTTTGAAACTGCACCCATAACGTTAAGCTCTCTCTCATTTTTGAATTCAGCGAGTCCAAGGGCTTAGGTTGCGACGTTCGAATTTTTAAATTTTTAAAAAGTCAAAACGAACAGACAGGAAAAGAAAAAGCAGAGAAACACGATGGCTGCCTTTTCCAGGGTTGATTTTATCATTATCTTCGGTTGATTATAACAGGCGATAGTACTCTCCGGTTAGTTTTCCTTTCCTTTGCTCTTCTTCTTCTTCTTCTTCTTCCGTTTCTCTTTTCTTTTATCATTTTCTTGTTCTTCGAGCTGCATTTGGTTGGATCAACAAAGTCCGAAACAGGGCATCGGACGATTGACCAACGGGACCCCTCAACCAACAACTGGCTCCCGCACAGCCCGTTAACAATGTATGTAAATATACATATATATATGTAGAGTTTAAATAACACAGCATTTGACAGCCTTCTCTGGACCGCCATGTGGTTGGTTTATTCCCACTCTTTCAGAGCATATTATTCCTATTTTTCGCTTCGGCATTGTTTCCAATGGTTGATATCCGCACTACTCCGTACTAAACAATCCGTAGGGCTCCTTTCTGCTCTGTTTTTTGTGGCGATGGATGCAAATGTGTTGCTGGATGTCTGTATCGTATCCATGGATTATTGGCTGGAGAATCTGTGTATCAAGCGAAACGTGTGACAGTGTCAATTTGGTGTTTCTGGGCGATAGAGATCTAGACTGGTCTCTTATAGAGTTATTGACGCCGCGATCGAGACATTACACACACACACACACCCTACACACGCAATAAACATTCAGTATATATTACAAAGAACGGTGTTTTATTGGCCCATTGAGGGTTATTATTATATTATTATTATTATTTAATATTTTTAAACTTAATAATAATACTTAAAATAGTGATAAACTAAAACTTTTATAAATAAAATAAAAAAATATTAATATTATTAATTTTTGAAATTTAATATAATAGTAAATTTTATAATAATATAAATATAATATTAAATATTTAATAAATATATATTATAATATATAATAAGTTATAATTAATTAAATATAAAAATTTATTAATTAAAATTAATTTTATATAATTTTATATAATTTAATTATTAAAAAAATATTAAAATATTATATTATTATTATTATTATTATTATTATTATTATTATTATTATTATATTTATAATTAATAAATTAAATTTTATATATTAATATTAATATTTAAAAATTTAAAATATAATAAACTTTTAATTACTTTTTATAATTTCATATAAATTAATAAATATTTTATTAAAAAAATATTATTAAATATATTTTATATTTAAATATTATAATTATATTTTATATTTTTTAATAATTTTATTTTTTGTATTTAAAAATATTAAATTAAATTAAAAAATATATATTATTATAAATATAAAATAAAAAATTATATTATATTAAAAAATTAAAGAATAATTTAATTATAATTGTAAAAATATATATTAATTGAATAAAATAAAATGCAATTATCATATTCTCACTGATAATACTGCTTATATAATAAGGTTAGTTGCTGGTTACTTTGTCAGGTCTCAGGTCTTTGCTTTCTAGCAGGGGGACTCTGGACAGGTTCTACTAATTATTATTATTTTATTTGATCGGGCTGCCCCGGGAGAATTTCCCAGTTGTGGATGCAAGGGTTGTGACTCGTGGGTCTGTGATGGCTGCTAAATGGTGTCCGCGTGTGCAGAAATAGCATCGCTCTCCAAGACTTCCTGAGGAAACAGTCAGTGTCAGAAAAGCAGACTTGGTGATGTTATTCTTAGCTACAAATACCAACAACTTACATACAATACCTAAATACGTAGTAACACCCACCTCGTACATTATTACCCTGATATCACGAGAACTTCCAAAGACCGTTCCGTCCCTTTCTGCCCGCCCTATGTACTCCCTAAATTTCTGCCTCCTGTATTATCTGTAATTACATACATACTGTACCGTTCCGTTCCGTACCGTACCGAGCCCAGCCATATCCGTCCCGTTGATCTCCACTGCACTTGCCGCATTCTGTCTTCTCCATATTATTATCATTCATCCCCAGGTACATCTTCATCTCCATCTTCATTCCAACCTCAAACTTCAACTTCTTTTTCATTTTCTTCACTTTTCTCTCTCCGTTTCATTTTTGTATTCTTTCGGATTCACATTCTAGCTTTCGATTGTTCTATCTTAAACACCACCAACCCTCTCTATGCGCCATATTCCTAACCCTCATTTATAGCTTGCTCTTGAATTCTACCCTTGCTTCTCTAGCTCTTCCGCATCACTGCTCCAGGATCCATCCATCCAAGCTACGATTTCTCTTCAATTTCTCAGGCAGACTGGGTAGCTCCCCATCCTGCCAGCCTCTTTCGTGCACTTAGACCCTTTGGTGGATCTAGTCTCTTTGCTCGCGTTGCACAACTTTCATTTCCGGCTCTTTGGCGATACACCTGGAGTTTTAGGCCATATTATATATATCCATTCAGCACAGCAGGTGCGCATCCAACAGCCGCCCTTCTTTTATCGATTTGGGTGTTCGACGCCAAGGCTGTTTCGACTTTTCAAACCACTTTTTGAACGGATCCCCGTGAAGGCCAAATTTCGCTGCGTTTACATCTAATTAACCATTCTCTTGTGAATGCACACCAACCGCGGGAATGAGCCAGGCTTGTCAGCGGATCACCACGTAGTCATGGAGTCTCCGGAAAAGGACCTTAGGAACGGTGCTTCTCGATTATTTCCTTTTGATGAGTTATGTTGCCCCGACCACTCCGACAATTCGTTATCAACGGAAATACCGGACTCTATTGCAGTGCAGCGATGGTTCTCGCCAGATGCCCATCCACGGAAGACCAGCCAGAGTGATAGAACACACATTCCACCCTACACATCCCGACCAATCTCCAGGGCTTCGAAACGTAGCTCATCGTGCGAGTCCTTGCAATCTGAATCATCGTCCATGATGAGATTACTATCGCGGCAAAATCCCAATCTGCAGCTACCACCGTTCGAATCCCTAGGCATTACAGCTTCTTCCCAAGCATCCGTTTCAGTAGCTTCGACCCTGAATTCTGGACGTCCTCCGCTTGCCGTATGTGATTTCTCTTCTTCCATTGCTACTTGTCCTCCTCTGTTCTCCAACGCGTCGCCTGAAAACCCGTTATCTCACCGATTCGATCCAACACTCGCTTTCCCTCCCACACCCCCAGCAGAAATTGGTGCTGTCAAGTGGAATTCAGACTCGGATAGTGCTATCTGTGATATAAAATCGAGTACTCAGTATATACCATCGCAATTCGACAATTTCACCAGCATGTACTCTCCTTCGCCAAATGGGAATGACCCTCAAGCTCCAGAGTCGACTGCACAGAGTGTGGGATCGAATGGGAGTGTTCAACCGCCCATGGAGAATCACTTACTCGCCAACGACGATCCGAAATCATGGCTTAAACATGGAATTAACCTCGTTGGTATGTTCACTCGGACCTACCTCCCCTACCTTTTCTTTTTCGAACTGTGCAGTTCTATACTAGATATCGAATATTTGATACTGATGTTGAAACAAGTGTCTGCCCTCCACATTTCAAAAACTCCTGGCCAAGCCGTACAAATGGTTTCGCAAACTCTTCCATGTCCACCTACCGATCAATCTATAAACTCCTCTCCTGGTTCCGCCTTTGGCTCCATTGTTGAAGAAATCCAGTATAGGCTCCAACCAGAACAGTCTCCGTATATCAACATAATCCATGCAATGCCTCCAAAATTCAGCCTAAATAACCTACCAACATCTCCTCCTAGTACTCCAAACCGGTTTTCTCCAGGCGACGACTACTTCAATTTAACAGTATTTTCCAGTGGTGTTCCTGTTTCAGCATATTCATACCATGACTCCGCTTGGGAAAATTTACCTTCAGGGACGATGCGCACACCCACACCAATTGTTCCTCCATATAGTGTCCACATCTCCATAGTGGAACGTTATCTTCCTCCGCCTTCACCGAGAGAATATCGGGATCTTTTCTCAGCCACTGGTCCATCCGTCCTCGTCGATCGCCTCCGTGAACTGTCCCCTCAAGGAGGCAGTCTCGTACTGATATATCCAACTAGGGCAGGCGCTCATACCTTCAAAAACCACTACCTCGGTCCCATCCTTGAACCCCTTCTACGTCAAATGGTGGTCGTCAACGAACTTTCCGCAGATACTGGAAAACTTCTAGGGTGTATGCCCGCCATATCCGAAATGGAGGATTTCGAAACAATGCAAAACAACATTTTGCGGCTATGCCAAAATCTAAGCCAACGAAAGCCTACACTGGATAGTGTGCCAACCTCTTCGAATCGTGGATCATCTTTCAACATGATATACGGAAGAAAGGGAGAGATTCGTATGGATAGCAAGTCGTGGATTGAATGGTACATTCAGCAAGAGACGCCACGGGCAAGGGCGATCTTGAATGGTCACTGGCGGACTGGCTATAAAATTCCATCCAACCACATAACCTCTTCAGGAAACCAGAAGTCGTCGAATAGGGATATGCCGTGCCCGTCTCTTTTACAAATGCTTTTTCAGGGACTTCGGAGTAGGTCTACTGCCAATGGTACGGATCTTGGGCCAAGTTTGGAAGTTGGCGTATTTGTTATTCGCAGATCGCAATAAGGCGTTAAATGGGGGTGGGTTATATTTAAATGACGGAAGATATGGCAACATGTTGGGTTAATGGACCATGTAAGACGAGGAGGGGGGCGAAGAACATGCTGGAAATATGCAATAGAAGAAAGGGAATATCTGGGCGGAAATACAATAGCTGGTTGCAGCGAAAAGTTTCCCCCCTTAAAAAATTTGAGATATTTCTGCTTAGTGTTTGAGCTCTTCTTCCCTGCCCCTCTCTTATTTTTCTTTGAGTCGATATATTCATCTATCTCTATATAACATGTTTGTTCATATTCAGGAGGGGTTTTTTTTTAATAAAAAAAAAAAAAGAATAAACTATTGTATTGTATTTCTTCACATATTTACTTTCTATGTTTTTCTATTTTGTTTGTTGGTAGAAAATAGCCCTTGGCATGTGAAAGGCGAATTTGAATGGTCTGGAATTGTCTTTGGCCCTGATCATATATGCCGATAATGAAATTGTAGAGATAAAGTTTCGGGATGTGGTAGGGTTATGAAATAGTCAAACGGCGGCGGCCGGGCGAGCTCCCTTTGCCTTGCCGAAGAGACCACCGCCACCCAAAAATATCCAACCGAAAAACGCCACAAAAACTAGCGTTTATTTATTCTGCTTGCATAATTCAGCTGGCATGAGCCGTAGTTAGTTAGCGTAGTATGGGGATAAAGACGAATGATCCGTGGCTATAATAAAAAACGGTTGATTGAAATCGAAGAGATTATTAGTAGAGATCAGAGTTCAAAAAAAAAAAAAAAAAAAAAAAAAAAGTATTGAGATTTTCAACTTGTTTGAATTCAATCCTTTAATTTGTTTCTTTTATTTGTATGAAGTAGCACTCCGTTAGAGTTATTGACTTTGAAGTTGTCTTTGATGATCGTGAGCTATTGCACGTATTTATTCTTCATGCAATTGTGGAATTCTGTTCCTCTCTTGTCATTTACCTGTAATCACCATAAGCAATCGCAATTGAAAAACCATCATCCCCGAGTTGAGATGTAAACCATAGATGCAATATAACAATTTAACCTATTTAAAAAATCAAAAGAAATTTACTATGTAGACAAGGCTCTTTAACTGCCGTAAACATCCAACTCGTATATTTTATATAGGGAATAAAGTTGCTGCATAGTCCTTTGGTTCAAAGATAAAGTTTCTCACGTTGAATCACTTCCAGGCCAGAGGAGAGTCTTAACGCAAAATTAACATCAAGCATGTGATAATGTCTATTTAAACAATTAGAAATAAAATAAAAAAAATTAAAAAAAAATGTACCTTAAAGGCGCCTTTATGTATACTCAAAAGAGTGGAAGAAGAAAACCAACGACTTCCATCGATGCTCAAGGAGAAAGAAAAATCCGAACTGCTGCAACATCAGGTAAAAAACCCGGTCCTCACATAGCGCTCCAAGTCAAACCACATCAAAACACACAAAACACGCCTACGCTGTATTACACGGTCATATGTACTTGTCCTGTCAAAGTTTTGAAACCCGTCACGCAGCCAAAGCCCAAATCCAATCACCGAAAAAGGCAAATTTTGCAGCCTCATGTTTCTTTGCGGGGATACAGACGAACCAAATGCACATCCATCTCCGGCGGGAAATCAGGGTGCAGCGAACCAAACCTCTCCGAACTCTCAAGGAAAAACCCGTCAACAATCTTGTCATGATCCTGATCATGCTCATGGGTCGCCTCGACAAGCTCATTGACCAAGCGAGTGTCGATCCATCCCTGAGGCTTGCTCGCTAGTTTCTCGATACGGGCTAGATCGTCCTCGATCTCCTCCGGCATGAGCGGTGGTGGCGGCGGTGCAGACCCGGAACCGTTGGGCCGTGCGTGGTAATTTCCTAGAATGAAATAGGGCAGGTTGGGCCGTGTGGCTGTTTTGTCTGCAAGTTCGCCGAGCAGTGTCAAGCCAGAAGTACCAGCGCCCGTGTTACGTGTCGAACGCGTAGCGTGATAGCCCTGGCTAGCTGTTCGTTCCATTTCGGGCGCGGCGCTTGTGTCTTCTTGTCCACTCCCGTCGCCGGAGCCAGCTAGATCATCGCCGCCGTCAGCATTTTGACCGTTCGTCGCCGGGGTTGAGGCTTGCTGCTTAGCCCTTTTGGAGGCAGCGAGAAAATGGAGAGCGGCGACGTGGGCGCTGTTACTGTGCATTGCCAATTCCTTCTCCGTGAATAGAGAGGATATGTGGTAACTTGCGGCGTTTTGGTGTTGACTCATCCGCACCTTTGTTCGGTCTGCCGGTGTTAACATACCCCCATCTCTCGCGGGAGAATCGAAGTCATCATCGACTATGCCTTTTCGTTTCCTTTTATTGGTTGGCTCAGAGCCAATTCCATTCCCCATGTCATCTACATCAACTCTATGGCGCGTGTGCCTAGTCTTTCTATTAGTTTGAAGCCCTCCAGGGCTTGCGGGATTTGCAATTGAAAATTGATTTGGATGGAGGAGTAGCGCGTTGGTATCTGCAAGGTCTAGTTGTTCCTTCTCCTTCATCAGTCGATTTTTCTTCTGGGAAATTGACATAACCACTCGTTCCCTAATCGTCTCCCCAAGTTTTGTGCATTCCTGGTGTGCAAACTGGATTTTGAAGTCATGTTCTCGTTTAATGCGTGAAAATTGGTCGCGATGGCGATTCTACGGAGAAATGATCAGGTCAAGAGCTGAAGCAAGAATCGGGACGTGCGGGATGGATCAGCTTACCATTAAGGTGGCGAGTTCTAAATCTCGCTCTTCTTTCGTTTGATTCATTTCCTGCACAAAATTTGCATACCATTTTCCCGAAGGGATCGTTTCTGGCACTAGATGGCCCGCTGCAGACAGTTGCTCAACAAGCTTTGAAATAGTTTCTGGCGAGTCGCTCAACGGCTCAGTGTCATATAGTTGGGAGTTGGAAATCAGGGTCATCTCGGTTTGAAGATCGTGAACTTGTTTGCGAAAATGGTAGTCACGTTCATTGCTGAATGTTTCTGTGAGATCTTGCACCCGATCCTGGAGAGCACTTCGCCTTTTATCACGCTTGGAAACAGGCTGAGGGTTAGCCGGGGGAGACCTAGAACGATTTCGAGCGTTGGAAGTCATTCTGTGAGACTGGGCTCCACCCAAGCCATGGGATGGACCTGCAGTCATATTTGGCGAAACAGGCGGTGGAGAGTACGCCATTGGTGTGCTAGTGCTCAAACGCAAGGCTATGTGGTTGGTATGATGGGCGAAGTAATGAGATGACGAGGTTCATCAACGATGCAATCAAGAAGAGGATCCCGAAACTCAACGCCTGTACGCGAAAAGAAATTCCCACAGCACAAGTCAACTAATTGAATAATGTTCAACCTAAAACAGAAGGCACGCAATAGCAGGAATAAATTCGATCGAATGATTCAAACGCAGGAGACCAAATTCAGCACAAAATTATGATGTTATTGTTCCACGGCCGCTTCACCTGTCGATTGTGGCTGGCGAAATGATGCGATGGATGGTTGGATCCAAATGCAACGGTTCTTTGTCCGAGGTTAAACAATCCGGGCGATAAATAATCTATGAATATAAGAGGGTTAGAAAATAAGGACTAGTCATGAGAGGTAATGAAAGTTATAGAAAAGGGATTTGAGAGTGCAACAGCCGCATGCAGTAGCTTTGCCGATTAAGTTGAGTATAGTTAAAGTTCAGACAAACAAGACAAACATACCTGTGTGGTTTGACACGCCTTTTGAGCTGGCAGCTTCGTTGCTTAGCACAGAGAGAGAGAGAGGAGTAAGAACAGTCTGACACCGATAAGAACTGAAAGTGGTGGTATGAGTCTGGGGTAGGTGAGAGAGGTTTATGGGTATCAGCTCGAGATAAGGCTGAATCTGCAATTCTTGTGGGAGCAGATGACGCTGCGCTGTTGTCGGTTCAGGGTCTGTTCTGTTGCTACACCAAAGGTAGCTCGGGTGGCCGCTAACGGTTCTTCAAGGATATGAATATAGGTAGTGGGGCATTTGGTTATCTGATGACGGATATTGAAAGGATATTTTTATGTTGTTAAAGTGGTGAAGCAGGAGGAAGAAGACTGCGAATGCCAGAACACAATGCACGCCTACGGTTCTCTCTGGCCCCAAAATGTTCGTGACAATGGGCGTTGCCGTCGCGGTTGGATAGAAGTGTTAACAGGAATGCTCTTATGCAATGAATGATAGAATTATGAATGGAGAGGCCTGTATATATTATATCGGGGATGGTGAAGTGGTACAGAAGACGATATCGTGTTGTTGAAATGAGGCAGATGGTTGAGTGGAACCTCGTGAATGAATATATCACGTGATATAATCTAGTTCCGAAAATCCGGTCTTTCATAAAAGTATTCACATTGCAACGAAGATAATGGCCGTCTTTCAGTCTTTGATCCCAGGCTGCCGGATTATGAGCCACGCTACAATAAGCCCGCTCAATTGAACATGTCCTTCTACGAACCCCCAAGTGATGGTACAATTTTGTCGAGAATCCTGCTCTAGTCGTCCCGAAAACCAAGTATGGCAATGCTGGACACAAAGTCCCGTTAAAGACATTTTCGAAATTGTGAATCCCAGGTCACCCTTGATCACGACGCTTTCCAAGTCTTTCAAATCATCTCGTCTGCAGCGGAGCCTTCTTTTTCAGACGAAGAGAATGTGAAATCGGTCTACTACCCAGAAGTGGAGAAGCTGATTCTTGAAAAAGTCCCTGGCGCACATCGTGTTTTCATCTTTGATCACACAATTCGCCGCACCAACCCAGGCGCTGAACGTGCACCTGTCTTCAGAGCGCATATAGACCAGACTCCTGCCGTAGCTGTGGAACGGGTTGGACACTACCTCCCAGAGGAAGCGGAGCAGTCGCTCAGCGCTCATTATCGAATTACCAACGTATGGCGAGCATTAAATGAGCTAGTTCAAGTCACTCCTCTCACCTTTGCAGCGGCAACTTCAGTGCGCGACGAGGATATAGTAGGCATTGAACATCGGTAACCCAACTGGACGGGAGAAACCTCTGGTTTCAAGCATAAGGAGAGCCAGCAATAGTATTACTGGTCAGGCATGGCAAATGACGAGAGGCTGTTGCTGAAGTGCTCGGATTCAAAGGATGTTAAGGGAAAGAGGGTTCCACATACGGCATTTGTTGACCCCAGAACACCTCCCGGTGCACCCGGGAGAGAAAGAATTGAAGTAAGAACCTTGGGTGTTCGGGTGAATGAGACGTGCTATCATGCATTAAACGGTGCAATTGCCCTGCGAATTTTACATGAAAACTCGACGTGATGATTGGAATGAAATGCGTTCAAGTCTGTGATTCTGAATATTGTATTTATTTAGTGTTTCAGCCCTTGACTGTTAACGCAAGGATGTTGTTTATGTATAATAGTTCCACATATGTAAATGTTCCTATTAATGTTAAGATATTGCAGCAGGGGCTTCATTTGCTTTCTCGTCAGCCTCTCAGCATGACTTACTCTTTAAGGCAATCAATCTCCTATGGTTAAAGTAGTGGTCATGATTAATTTATGGTTTACAAAAGTTGTCCTAATAAACCCTATTAAAGGTGTACAGATATTACTCTCACAAAATTTCATTCTATTTCCTCGATGGTTGGACTAAAATTATCTCGAGTAAGGGTCAGGGGTCTCTCCAATCATACTTAGACAGTTAAGTCTGTTTCTGCCCAGTTTCCCAACATTCCGATGGCACTCAACTGCCTAATATCAACGCTTTTCCTGGTAAGTCGTCATGATATCACTCTCCTTTCCGCAGCCAACTCCAGTTATTGTGATTAAAATGATGTCATTGCTATGTTTAATTTCAATATATCCCCTTTCAGAGAGAGGTTGACATGCTAAATGCAGGAGAATATGGGAGACTCTTATTTCTTCTTTCTGTCGACTATCCGAAGACCGTGTAGCAGAACCGCAATAACTAATTGGCACACTTTTACTCTAACCATGCTAACACTGGCCCGTTTTGGATGATTGAATGGCTTTCCATGCTCTAGCTAGTCATAGAGAAATTGGTGGGAGCAACTATCCAAGCCGCCTTGCAGGTGAAATAAATGTTTTTATGCCGGAGAGCCCCAAGTAGTTACTCCTTACGTATGCTTGTTCTCGCTTCATTCATAAATGCGCTTGTTTTATGCCATAGAGCTTGATTTATATATTGACTTACTTGTGCTGTTTAACCCCAGTCGATGTCAGTTGGAGTACCTACAGAAAAGTTCAGAATGAAAGTTCAATTCTAATTACGACCTTGTTATGCCATTCTAATTTTCTTTATCAATAGAAGCCAGATGTAGATGACAGAGAGGGTAAATGAACTGAAATTCAAACCATGGATACTGTCTAAAAGAAAAGAAACAATGTATGAACCAAACACGCTGATATGTTTTACGAATATATAAAGGAAACGAGTTTAACAAAAGTAAAAGTCCGCAGCATATGCAACCAAGTCAATCGTGTATATGACAAAGAAAAAATTTCAAGAATAAAGTCAAAAAGAGAGGGGGGGAGGATATAAATTTGAACTTAAGCGAACTGAAATCCCGCTACTGCAAGAGACCCATAACAACGGTAATGCCTGATACCATCCACAAGGTAAATGGAACCGATAGTGAGAAACCGGCTCCTGTAAAGGGATCGATATATTGGCTAGACGTGGGCGTAACTGGCACAGTGGTGAAGCCCGAGGCCTGGTCCGTGGCATATGTGGGTGGGTTCTCTTCCGGGGTCTTAACGGGAAGAGCCGTTGCTACCGGAACAAGCCCGACATCGACAGCATAGGTTGGGCCAGCAACAGTTTCGGTAATGAACTGTACATGGGGCACAGTGACCATTGAGCTGACAGTGGTAGGTCCTGTGCCAGACACGGATATCACTTGAGAGACAGCGAATGTGGTATATGCAGGTGCAGGTGCAGGTTCAGTGGTTAAGGGATACGAGTCATCGGTTGGAGCAGCGGTAGATGGCGGAGGCGGCTGCGGGGTAAGGTCAATTGTCGATGGGATCGCTGTGACAATGCCAGGATTTTCGGGGACATATGCAGCACAGATACCAGTGAAATAGGAGAGAGCAGTTTGGATTTCGGCCTTAGACGTACCCCAAGACTGGATACATTCAATCACTAATGATGTGAAGTCGGGGGAAGGGCAGAAGCAACTGGTTTCACTGTTCGAAGAACATTTAGGAACCTTATAGAGCCAGGTGTTTAGACACCGCGGCACTATATTTGGACATGGCGCTTCAGTTCGAACAACGGTAGGTATCCCGGAAGGCGAAGGGATAGGTGAATTGGTAACAGGCAGAGCCGACGATGGATATGGGCCAGTGATGGGGGTTGCAGGAGGGGAAGGTGTTACATAGTAAGTATCAGGCAAGCCGGGGGAGGTAGGAATAGCGCATCCTGGGCATACAGTGCCGGTGGTCGTTACTGTAATGGTAGAAAGCGTTGAAGTAGTAATTATTATTTCAGAGGTACCCGAGATGATAGTGTTTATAACTGGGTAGTTAGTGACAGTGATATTTGTACTATAGGTTTTCATTAGCCTGTGTCCTTTAATTCCACTTTTCGCGGGGATGCAAAATACATCCCACGGAGAGGTTAGACTTACATATTAGTTACAGAAACGCCTGGTAGAGAGGTTTTGGAGACGGGTAGAATACTTAAATTAGCTGTCCTTGTAGATTGGCCAACGGGATATGAAGGGTCAGGGATCGAACCCGGGGGGGTAGAAGGGGTAGGAATTTGGATGTTAATTGGGTAAGTAGTACCAGAGACAGAAGCAGAGGGAGTAGAAGGAGTTGGAATTGGAATGTCAACGGGGTAAGTAGTATCTGAAACTGGAGAGACAGAGATTGAGGAACTTGTATTTGATGGCGTTGGGTATCCGGGGTTTGGATTTGTAGCAATTGGACCAGGCGATGTTTGCGTGATAGTCACTGGGCAAATTGTAGTTGAGATAGCGACAGTGGAAGTGACAATTTTGGTGGAACCAGCAGGACATGAAGGAACCTCCGGAGGACAGTGGGTAATAGTAACTTTGGTTGTTGCATACACCGTTGAAGTTGAGTAGGATATAATATCGGTCGGGGAAGTTGTCCCATTTGAAGGAGTCGTCTCCGAAGGCGTAATTTGTGGCGGGGGGGTTCCCGAAGTTATGTTCACCGGGTAGGGCGTTTCCAAAGGGTATTCTGAAGGCACCTCTGATAGGGTCTCTGAGGGGATTTCCGAAATAGTTTCTGGAGATTGTGTCCCATTCGGCAATGGTACTGGTCTTGAATACGACTTAGGTGACGGAGTAACCCAGGGTAAAGATAGGGAAAAGGATGGGACTTTAGTCACAGGGCCAGGGCTGGGGCTGGGGCTTGTTGGATAGGTAGGATAATCGTCCTTGGGTGGCTCAAAAGCCTTGTTGAGCGGGGTTTTTGAAACCTCACAGTCAAAATCTATTTTGTGGATTGCAAATCCACAACCATCCAGGTTACTGTATTCTGGGAGACTGAACTTCACACTGACTGCTCCTCCACACTGTGTATTCTGAACTTCAGAGCCGCCCTTGGAACAGGGAGTGGTGTGTTTGCAGGTGGAGCCATCCGGCATTGTGTATAAAAAGCCGACATCCGTGTCCTGGTCGGTTGTGATCTGGAAAGCGCTGATGGAGAAACCGATGGATTTCCCGTACGAGATGTTTGGTCCATCGCTAGAGGAACCCCTGAGCAGTTTGCCTCGAATGCATTTGTTCTGGAATCAATGTTAAAATCATGTTCAAATCTGGCATCACTGGTAAGTAGCAGCGGCTATGGTACCTGGAAATTTGACTCAACAGGCTTCTGATCACTGCAGGTAAATCCTGAGAAATCAAAATCACCAAATGAAGTGAAAGGTCCGACCGAAAGGTTTTCCCAGTCAAACCCAGTCTTCTGGACATCGGAGCACTTGTTGTCACAGTTCGAAGGACTGGGGAAGAATTTGTTCGTGTCCCAAGAATACTATACAAAGTGGTTAGTTAACGATAGATAGATGAAGGGAATTAGCAACCAATGTGGACATACTGTAGCACCTGTTTGCTGAACTGCTACGGCAAAAATCGCAACTGCACCCAGTGTAGCTCTCATAGAAGAAGGGGTCATGCTTGCAGGACCCAAATGATAAAATTAGATAGAGGAGTGAGTGTGAATAGAAACTGGATATATATCGCGTGCCAGCAGCGATATGTCAAAACGAAACTACCGGGCCAGCGAGTGTGGGTATGATAAAAATTTAGAATGTCAACAGATGCGGGTACAAGTGAACTTAGGAACAAAACAAACAAGGAATAGGAAACCAATTTTGAAAGAAGGAATGGGTGTGGTAGAACAGAAGCAAGGAAGAGTTGAATGGCAGTAAAGCCTCCAATATATATGCGCTCATTCTACAATTCTGCAAATGGTACTGCTGTCTCGGCGTCAACAGATGGACCAGTCGCCGGGGAGGCTCATGTTCGAAACAACTCTAAGAGAACCTGGAAGCTCTCTTCACCAAGCGTTTAGCTCTGGAACAAACCACACGGTCTGCAATTGAAATTGTTCACATCTTCTCGATTTTCAGTTCTGCAATGGGTCAGGTACGCTCCCCGGACCCTTTTCTCCGGGCGGGAATTTTCCATTCTTCAAAAGTTTGGATATAAAGGATGAAACTAAAATCAAACCGCCCACCAATAAAATATCGCATTAGCCTGAAGAGAATGTCTCCAAATTGGTCAGTATTGGAATAAATTCTCTCTTGTTTGGGTTGGAGTAGCAGATCGTGTCCCCAAGATAGAAACGCCGATGTTGGACTGGTCAGTTGAAGCTGCAGGAGTTGAAAGGATCGGGAAGTTGAACCAGATGGAGCCAGATCAAGCTTCGGCCGGTGCTAGCGCCAGCTTTCCATAGCTGTATCTTCTTTGTGTTTGGGTGGAAAGGCCCAAAGGCCCCACAGATCAGGGCTTTTTTCTTTTCTTTTCATGTTGCATGGGTCATGAAGAAGGAGTGCAGGCCACTGGCGCCGTAGACAGTTCTGGCTGCTTGATCTTTCAAACACACCAGAGAACTTTAACTGCCTGCAGGAACCCGGAGGACGCTTAGCCTTTGAGCCGCCAGTTTAACCATCTGCACGCCATCGGGCCATTCATGGAAGTAGGTGGTAATTATTTATTAATAGAATGGTAGCGATCACTCGGGAAAATCTTCGAATTGATCTCCAGATGGCGCCCATCCCACGCCACTTAGAACCGACTATCTGCCAGCAACTGCGGCCTCTTCCAAGGTCGACGTATTTTCTTCCAAGATGTGATTGCTGGAACCCTCGTAGATGTAAAAGCTATATCGCGAATGATACAGAAGAGTTTAGAACCCCTCCGTCATGGATTGAAGAAGATTCCCAGCCAGCGGTTGCTTTGGCACCGGATGATGAAACAGCAGGCGCGCAGGGTCACTCGGTAGTTAGTAAGTTGAATGGTCCACTTAATCGTCTTTGGCGGTGATCTGAATGGATCATTAATGACTGGTTTGAGAGGACTCCATGGCATTGTTTGAGCCACCACCTTGGCGCCTTTGTTAAGTTGAACCAATCAGATTAACCCAGGCTCTACACGAAGGGTCTTTGGGCTGAAACAACTAGTTACACGTTCAGAGTAAGTAAAACATATCCTGTAAACATAAATTTGTTCGTTGTGTTGCCAAAGTCAAATAACCGAATTACATACCTCTTTGAGGTTCGCCCATTTTCAGTTGAGGGAGCCATGTTTGTTCGGGCTAGTTAGTTATACATCGCAGCGCCATTCCGCTGACATTGCTGGTGCCAATAAACATGTGGGAAACCTAAATCCCCCCCAAAAAAAACAAAATCCTGAAAGAAAGCAACGCGAGATCCCCTTCTCTATTCGAGTTAACATTTGTATATATATCCTCCAATAGCAGCAAAGATTTTTTGTGTACTTTACGCAATATAGATATCCAGCGTTTTTGCGTACACGCTGTAGTTAGTTTCACCAATATCTCCCCCAAAATTAAACAACTCATTCCACCATAACTTCTTCGTGTGACTGCCTGAGCTCATAAAATTGGGTTGGAATTCATAGCAGGGTCGATGTAAAATGGATGTTGCAAAATGTAAAAAAATAAAAGGAAAAGGTAAAATAACATAACGTATCGCCAACGGGTTCATGCTTTCATCATCTTCCATGTCTCATCAGGTAAGTCGCATAACCAACAATTCCCATTGCGGCCGTCACGGCCATGGCCCCCGCCAGACCCAAATAGCCCAGCAATTCGATTCCCATGGTTGACCTCGTGCGCTCCGCCTTAGCACCTGTTTCAGTGGTTAGGTCGTAACTAGGCATGTACTTGAAGTCGAATTTGGCTTCTTTACCGAGCCCGATCTTTTCGTCAAGGATAATTTTCCAGAAACTGCGACGCGTTCTCTGGAGGTTGTTATCATTCGTTAGTTTCAATGACGTCTGGGATGTTGATGGGATGCGTAGAAATTTTTCAAAAGGCGCAACCAACTAAGGGAGCTTAAGCCCATGGGTCGCGACATACTGCAATGTGTCTCCTGTCAAAAAATGGGAAAGCCCTGTTAAAATAACTCCAGAGACTAACAACGGCACAGTATCCGATTACCAAGCCATAGTAGTAATATCCGGAGTTCCCAATACCAAGCTGGTCAGAAAGCTCTTTGCCATTTAGCCAGCGCGTAATAGCCTCCAGGAATCCACGGCTTCCCCAGGCGGGAGGGGTGTTCTCTAGACTGGTAATAATATTGCTCGCCAGTATCCTGCTCATCTTCGTCGGCTTGATTTCATATAGAAGAATGGATTCAAGTGCGGCCCGCGCCTTTTGCGGAGTTTCAAAGGGTTCCGCTGGCATACCAAGGTAGTACGCAATCAGGCGCCAGAACGCAATGTAATCAACAACTTCCTGGTCGCGGAGAAAAATGCCTTGACGGGGCAAGCTGAGCCAGATGGGAAGGGTGGAGAAGGACGCGATCGTACCGATGCAGTCGAGGTCGTTGACTGGGATCCCGAGTTTCTCTACTCTATAATATTCCGGTCTTGCTTCGGCAAGTTTGAGGATCCGCTCTCGGACCGCTGCATGGAGCAGTCGAACTCTAATCGCAGAGGCAAAGCCATCCCCCCCTGGCTGGATGTCCTTGAGAGACATGGTTACTTGAAAAACAAATTGGGTCGTTTCGAACATTCTCCGTCGAGCAATCTTTGCTGAAAATCCACCTGTACGCGCGAGAGTCTCAACGATGCGTCCAACGCCCCTATATTATGTGTTTTAAGGTCAGAACCGAATAATATAAAAAAAGGGGTTAAGGTTAGCTAAAGCACGTACATTCCTCCCAGCAAACTTTGGAAACCCAGCTAAGGAGGAAAACTGGAGTATAAGCAACTGCTGCTATTGTGTTAATTTCCTATCCAGGGAATTCACATCAACTTACTGCATTCAGAGCTGGAATTCCATATCGATAAAAGACATCCTGACCCCTCTCTATCTGATCCCAATCCACCCAGCCAGGGGTGGTATTCACTTGATTCCAAAGTGCTGCCAATTTCCCGTCCTTATCTGCATTATCCCTGAGGAGCACATAAAGGTCTCTTTTAGGTTTCTCCATGCCGCCAACGTCTTTCTGGGCAAGTCGCTCGTTGGTACGAGGCAGAGCCTTTTGCGGGGGTGGCGAGATCTCATTTAATCGTTTTAGACATTCATCTCCTAGCCTATCGTAGGTATATTTCATGGGCTCCATCTTTTCGGGTGTCAAATGATCTTCCGTCCACTGAAAGCTGTAGCCCCATGATGTTCTGGTATTTTCATCTGAGCTCCTGAAGAGGTTTGGTAGGACCATGGTTCCAAATCAATCTTGGACTAGAAAGAAAGATCTGCAGTCCAACTGTATATACCTTGGGGAGCAAAACTCAAACAAGAAATCGACGTCAGGAAAAAGAAAGGGGGGATATAAAATATATCGACGTAATATGAAGAAGTTATGTATCTCCTCCTAATGAGAAACTCTAAATACAATCAAATGGAAACAGAACGTCATCAACTGGTATTTGGAGAGCATATGTATGAAGGGG
The DNA here is from genome assembly GCF_000150735.1 of Paracoccidioides brasiliensis. Lineage (NCBI taxonomy): Eukaryota > Fungi > Ascomycota > Eurotiomycetes > Onygenales > Ajellomycetaceae > Paracoccidioides > Paracoccidioides brasiliensis. The sequence goes on from NW_011371358.1 coordinate 2,618,621, forward strand.
GGGGGACGCAAGTTTGAGGAAAGAAAGTAGACAAATAATTTGCTCTTCACAAACAAGGGCAGCCAGCACCAAAGGGCAGAGGATTCGATATATTCCTCTTCTGCCGCCAACTCCACATCAACGTGGAAGTCCACGGATGCGAAAAGGATGGAGTTTAGTAATGCGGGGGTTAGTAAATAGGCTCCACCCTACACACTGATACTAAGCAAGGGGATGACCATCTCAACTATTGCTTTATGCATGTATGCGTGCATGACTTGAATCCATCAGATTAGACGTAGATCACACATGTTACCGGCAGAGTTGGAGAGAAGTGCGCGCCTTCAGAAGAAATATAAAAAGAGAACTTGGGAATAGAAGAATGCGGGTGGACTGTGATGGATGAATAATCTATCCCAGTCCATATACGGAACATTTTATCTCCGGTATGTTTAAGCATCTGTGAAAAACCCCTTATACTTTAAGTAGTTTGGAAGATCTCGTCTTTCAGAAACAAAAGATCCACGAGTTTTTCAGAACCTTATTTGTAGCCAACAGTGGACTCCCTGTGTAGCGCAACAGAATGAAGACTTGAAAAACAGAACCCAAAGAGTCGATCTTCGAGGTTCGTCACCACGGAAATGTTGACCGTACAAGAAAAGAAGAGGGAGGGGGAACCTTAACGTTCAGAAGCCCAAAAAAAGCCCTTCGAAACAAACGTCATATGTCACATCAATATCTCACATCATATTCCCCGTATTGATCAGATGGGTCCGGGACAAACCCATCCACACTCATCTTTAGATGCGCCTAGCCTTCATCCCTCGTCCGCTTCACCCGGTTCTTATTCACAAATTCACATAAAACGAGCATAAATTGGCGAAGTCAATAGATATAGCTAAGTGGCAAGGTTTCAAGCCAGCCACAAAGACAAAAAAAATTCAAAGAGACTAACCGTAGAATTCGAACACTTGATGTAGGATTTGGCATCCCACGGATAATCAACCAAGCTGGTAGTATATACGTCACGTGATTATAGTATCAGTTGTGAAGCTTCTGATTGGGCAAAGCGTCCCGGAGATTCCATTGGCTTGCTTGGCATCTCAACATCAATCCAATCAAACATGGTTGGCTAAACCTTGGAGTGGATCTGTTTGAACGGGGAAGTTAAAGCTCGCACCTAAAATCCAACATATCAAATCAAAGACATATCATGATATCATAATCTTATCTCGTTCGCCTTTTGAGCTTTGGTGATATTAGTCCGTAAGCCCGATGAAATATAGCGTCTTAATGCTTGGCTTCCTAGTATCGCTTCCGATACTTACCCAAACATCCCCCCAGTTGATGAGAGTATACTCACTCATATGTGACATTATGGATGATGACATACACATCATTCAAATCACCTCCTGTCGCCTCCTGCTCCCTCTTTTAATTGAAAAACTTTATCCCAACAGACTCTGGCCACTTCCGCGTCCAAGAGAGGCAAAGAAAGGCGAAACGAAGCCGTTCCAAATGGAATGAAAGCTTTTGCTCCCGTAACGTCATGCCTACCTAGCCGGGTGATGTGCTGGGATGGATATTGCCCCGACTGAGAGGCAACTAACATGAAGAGGAGACCCGACGGGTCTACCAAGAAATATTTCTAGCACGTCGAGGGAAAGTTCAACACATTTATTAACTGAAAATAATGTTATTCGAAGGAATAACTAACAACCCGTATACAATCTGCTAGCTAGCATTTGACTTTTCAAAAAAGATTAGAAAATAAAAAAAAAGGGGGGGGAAGGGGGGGGGGGGAAGAAACGCCTCACAAATAGAACTGTTCAAACAGTACTTATTCATAACCATTAATGGTGGAGGGGAAATAGAGAATGAAATCAAAGACGCTCTCATAGCCATGAGGCGCGAGAGGAGAAAAGGTAAAGCACAAGCAACCCACGTCACAACAGCAATAGGGATATCCAGCCGGAAGAGAAAGAAATAGGTACCAAAGATGACCTATTAGAGGAAAAAGTGTAAAAAAGTAAAAAGAAAACAGGAACCTCATTTCGATTCCCACCCAGCCTAACTCCGCGCAGGTAACCCGCTGACACCTCTCATCCATATACAAAGTGTGGAGATGCAGATGTATATAGAAAAGAGAGGAGCAGAAACATTTCCCGCCAAATGAGATCAAGACCTAATCAACGGTTTTCTTATAAAAAATAAATAAATAAATAAATAAATAAAGTTTTGAGGGGGGAAGGCTGATCATTAAATGCTCCGATATTACCAGGCGCGAGTGTACTATTATCAGTGGAAATCGAAAATAAAATAAAATAAACAAAAGGGGGTGTGGGAGGAGAGGCACTTGAGCGAAAATCGAAGCCACTGTACACCCATTACAAACATAGCACAAACGCACGAGAGGCAACACAGCCAGACGCAACATTAACCGATGTTTACCAAAATCATTAAAATCGAACCGGAAATCGTTTCAGAATATTTTGTCATCTCCAACCACGTTTGCAGAATAACGGGGGAAGATGTAAATTCGGTCTGGATAGGTATATGATTGGATCCTCGGTTGGGCGACTTTTCTCCTTACTCCTTTTCCACCACGATGAACGCCGAAAAAAACGAAATGAAAAAAAGGACTCCTTGCCACCACAATTGGGTCTATTACAGTTTGTCTTTGAAGACAAACGCAATTTAAGAAATCACCGACTTTTCGTCTGACGTTTGCAATTCGCAAGCCGAGAAAGTTTTCTCTGCTTTCGAGTTTGCCCTGGGGTTTCTTTCCAATTCGGGTTGTAAGGAAGTCGCAAAAAAGGGACGGGGGGAAATCAGAAGGGAATTCGATTTTTTTTTTGTTGGTTGTTGTGAGTTGTGGACTGTGTGGATCTTCATCACCGTCAAGAGATCAAATGCACTGGAAGAGAAACAGGTTCTTGATGCATAAAATGAGGGGGCTGATGAAGCGGCGGGACAGGCGACACACAGACATACACAGAGGGAAAGAGAGAGATATATTAAAGGGATATGAAAGGTAAGGCAAGGCCAAAAAAGACTGCTAGTCAATACTGGCCGCTGACCTCAATATCGTATGCTGGATGTTGAGACGTGGCATGGAACAACAGCCCATTAGAAGGTAATCTTGTTGCTCCGATGTGAGTTGATCAGCTTGCGACGAACCGCTTCACCACCAGTGTAGGTTCCCACGGCACGTTGCTTCCTAGTTGGAGTTTTGTGCTCAATATATTTGCTGCGTCTGAAGACGCTGGCTGGGCGCGAAGGTGAATTAGCCGGTACGAACTCGCGGTGTTGTGGAAGTCGGATCAAGGCTTGGTAGCGAGAGTGGTTGCGGCGAAAGGCAGTAACGATACCTTTGTCCAGGTGGTTCAAGAGACGCTCTGCACTATTGCTGTGATTATTGACTTGTGGGAGTTCTGTGGAATTATTATTATTATTATTTTCCGTTGGCGAAGGAACGGCTGTGGTGGCGGAAACGTCATTGACACCGTCGAAGTCTTTGTCCAGTTCTTCTTCATCAGAGGAGCCATTTCCAAAGTCAATGAAGTCGTCCACATTAAGAACACCTTCGCTATCGTCGTCTTCATCTTCGTCGTCGAAGCTGTTGGTAAGCAGTCCTTGGGAAGGGTAGAATGCCTCGGGAGGACCGGTTATTTGGCCAACAGCATCACTACCCAGTGCAGTTATCATGAGATTGGCATTGGAAGAAAGCATTGGGCTCAAGTTTGTAGTCTGCAATGGTGACAACAGAGCATCGGTATCGCTATCATCAGCCAGAGCGGTAGCAATAGTGCGAGGACTATTGTTAGCAGTGCTACACAGGCTTTGGGCGGCGTTTTCAAGCCAGTCATGTCTGGAAGTCGAATAAGGGGGTATGAGAATCAATTGAGCTCCATTAGGAGCGACAACGGCGACTGGCTTGTGGGGATCGGCGATGAAGGTGCCTCTAAGTGGTCCACGTCTACGCAATGGCTGGGAACGCTGGGTGGATTCCTCTGCAAAAGGAGGTAACGATGCGCTCGAGTCACGACGTAGGATGGACCGGGGATGTGTGATTGTTGCTGGGGGAGGCAAATCTTCATCTGTGGTTTCACCACAGTCCGCTAAGAATCGCGAGTTAGCTAAGAAGGTGCATTTGGCCATATATAGTACATACAGTCATAGCCACTGGAACTTGCAACAGAGGATTCTGTTTCCACGTGATATATGTTCCCTGGCAGCTCATAGAAGTCTTGGCTTACAAACGGTTCATTAGGGTTTAGGTGGCGACGGGGTTCGGAATCATTTTCAATCAGTCTTCGGAGATCTGGGTCGAGAGCATCTTGTTGTAGGAAATCAGACAGAAGTTCATCATCGGTTGTCTTATCGGAGTCCGTAGAACTATCTGATTCTGCGAAGTGAACCTGTCGAGCGGGAAGATTCAGAGGTATGTTGCTCAGGTCTGGATCCTCGGCTGCCTCGACATGGCCAGATTGTAAAAAGAGCTGCTCATCCTCAAAGAACGAGCCAGTAGAGTAAAGGGGATGACTCTCAAGCTCGTCCAATCCCAACCATTCATCTGGAACCACGGAAGAAAATGTAGAAGCTACCGTCTGCAAGTCACGCTCATACTCCGAGTCCAGAATTATCTCTTCTTCCATCATTTCAATATCCTGATCCTCATCATCGACATCACTGACATCATTGACAGCCTCATAGCCGTCGTCTGAGTCAGAGCCGACAGACCCCGCAGAGCTCAGCGGGCTAGCAGAACTAACGGAACTATTTTCGACATCGCTTTCATAGCCACTGTGCTGGAGCTTTACCCGTTTTCTATCCATGAGGGGTGACAAACAATCCCGACGCCCCGCCTTATGGCTCCATCCCTTCTTCCGGCCATAAGACGGGGCAAACGCTTCTGGAAGTTCAGGATCTTCATCGATGCTATCTTCATTATCTTCGTTGTCGTCCTCATCGTCGCAGTCGTTTTCAGAAGTTGAATCTTCATTCAGGGAAGATGAAGGTTTTCGTTTTTTATTGTTTCCTTGCCCCGCAATGGGGATGTTGCGTTTAACAGAGGGGAACCGAGTCGATTTTTTTGCAACCTTTGAGCAGAGTACGCCCGAAATGGAGGCTGTCGAATCACTGTCGCCAAGAGGCGTACTGTGGTTTCCAACCAAGCGCGATATCCTTCCGGGCGAACGCCTCGATTTCGTAGCCTTTAAAGGAGACATAACAATGGACTGGGAAGGCCCAATTGAGAGGTCGTAGTGGTATTATCAATTGTGATTAGATGGGAAGAGTTTCAGGGGAATAACCGAGTAAATAATGTAGATATGGAAATAGTTTACAAAAAGGAGTTGCGGAAGACGTCGGATTAGGGAGAGACGGAAGTTTCCATGTAGCAAAGAGAGATAATGGTGAAAGGAGAGGACAGGCGGGGCCGGGGGAGTAGAGCAGCAGAAGAAAAAACCAGACTACAAAAACACCCCACCCTTCGACGGACGTTTGAAGTATTTGCTCTGAGCTGGTACTGGGGGCAATTTCGACGTACGGCGTAACCGTCGAAAGAGTTATCAAATATCGTCAAGTCGATTGAAATGTACTCGTTGGGCTTCCTGGACTGGGAGAGCAATTGGGGTGGGCTATTCAAGTCACGCCGTTGCTCTCCCAGTAAGGGGATTTAGAGCCCAGCGACAGCCATTTGGCGTTATTCCTCGACGATATTTGTAGTGACGAAGTATGGCTCTGTTCTTCGTTTGATCTTGGGTGCGCAAATTAGTATGTTTTGTTGGTGGTTGCGGGGGAAGAAGAAGAGGAGGAGGAACAGAAGAAGAGGGTAGAAAAATGCAGAAAATGAGCAGCCCAGGCCGAGAGGACCGGCCGGGGCGGTTCTACATTAGTCCGATGATGGGGTATTGCTCGTATTGGTTGGCGGGCCGGACGCTAGGCCACATCAGACTAGCACTTGCGGGTCCTGATGGGTCCTGGCTTGGGCATGAACCTTTTAATTGGTGGGTCAGCTCACCGCATCTTAGGGTTGGTACCAGATAACTTGTCACTCCTTACCCAGAACAGGCGGGGAGGTACCGCAGGCAGGCTATGATTCCGTACCGCGGATACCACACCCCAACAGCAGCAAGAGCAGCAACCACATCCAACCAAATAACACATTATGGGGCGGTGATGACTTTTAACCATGAGGAAATAAAAATATAGTTATCAGCAACTAGTTAGCTGTCTGTGCTGTATGTGAGTCAGAATAGTTTTGCATTATTAACTAAGTCCGTGTGTTGACTGTCACACGCCACCACTGGGATTTCCAAAACACTAGTCTGCCTGCTTCGGACAGGGAGACCCCACTCCGTTAAGATGGCAAGTAACGTGCGTCCCTCTAAAATTTTGCAAGCATGAAACTACACTCTTTGGTATCTGCCAACGATGAAGGACATTACATGGACATATATGCGTCGAGCAATGGAAGGCAAGGCGAAGGAGTTCTGACAATATCAAAGCAAACATATCATTGTATTTTATTATCAGATAGATCTCCTCCTCATCCTTCCTTTTATACATACACTCCCCTCCTCCTACAACGACCCACCACCATCCTACGATCTTTATCCCCAGAACAATCAACAGATTCAAGATTTCAATACTCAACCGCATAACAATAATTCCCGTCTGGCCAGTGAGACCCAGCCCAATGTAAATCGCCATCGTCAATCATACGATTCGTACCGGGGCTAGTGGCGCGCACTTGGCCGGCAACTAATTGACACGTTGCGGTTGGTAATGGTAAGCGCATATTATGATTCATCAGTATTGCAGACGTGAGTCGAGGATTGGTAACACGACACGATACGACCGGACGAAACCGTGGAAAAATTCACCATATGGCATGGATGAACGATGGTAGAAGTTCCCTCGCTCTTGTTTCCCGCTGGAATTCCGCCTCCGCAGCAAAACCTTCCTGGAATCAGCGGGAGTTCTGAGTGTCGCCAAGCTATCCGAGGTGTCTTTCTTTTTTTTTTTTTTTTGGTGTTTTACATCAACTTTTTTTTATTGGTTATATGAATTTTTTTTGCCACCAGTAGAACTATATATATATATATATTTATAAATTGGCCAGATCTATCACAAATCTACAGAATAAAACTTAGAACAATTGAGTTTCCCCACTACCCTTTTTTTTTTTAAGTAGACCTGTTCCATTGCTTGTCAGATCCTGGATCCATGGATGTAGCTCTCGATTCACGTGATATTTAAGTTTGTATTGCGGGTTAAAAAATCCTTTCATTGATGCAACTTTAACTTTGACTCCATTGGATAGTGCAACGGACAACACAAATATAATACATCTGTTAAACAATTTTAGTGTATAAAATAACAAGATAAGGGGGAATATCCAGTTCCTATATCGTAAAGATCCCGGGGGAGGGAAGAAAAACGAAATGTCAAGAAACTAATTAACCAAAATCCAGCAAATAGAGACGGGGGATTAGGAGGACGAGGGATGAGAGGGGAGGAAGAACAATCTTCCAGACCGCCTCCAAGTGCAATCACCAACTAATTCCTCAACCCCGCTCATAATCTATCCCTCTCCCCACTATCTCCATTACAACCCACAGAAGCATGCATGCATGTCCCTGAGAAAAGCCAATCATATTCCAAGTTATTATTATCATCCTTCCCATTTCAATCATAGAAGTTTTCTTTGGTTCCCATCCGCTCCTCCGCTCCACTCTAGTCGGATCTTTTCTACGTGTCCAACCACCTCACTAAATCCAAAGAGAAAATAACAAACCCCTTCCCCTTCCCAATGAAAAAGAAAGAAAGAAAGAAAGAAAGAAAGAAAGAATATAAATATTATTAAACAAGAAGCCCTATGCAAAGGCCACCACTCAAAACAGGTCTAGGTCCCTGGATATGATTAAATTTTCGAGCGACGTGGTTGCTTCTCAGCTTGAGATGCAGCAGGTGATGATACGTTGTCAGTGCTTGCAAGTGGTCGTGGTTGTCATCGTCGGTACAGGTGCAGATACGGGTGTGCGTGCGGACGGTAACCCAGCTACACCTGCATCGTCGCGCGCATCCCTCACTCCAGCCTCGACTTCCTCTCCATCTCCTTCCTTCTTTGCTGGCTCAATTTGGATTGATGTGCGATTATTGGGTGCAAGATTCGTGGTCTGCGCCCCTGATGTGCTGTTATTGTTACCATTTTCATCGGGTTTATATGTGATCGTAGCATCTTGGCCCTCTGCATTGAGCTTGTCATTCTCTAGACGCACTTCACGTCCACGTTTATAGCAGTACCAGAGGACGAAAAGGAGAACTATAGGTAAGTAAGGAAAATGAAGTTGAGCTGTTAGCAAAGTTCGTTCCTAGATCAATCAATAGTATAGAAAGGGGAACTCAAAAGGCAAACGAAAATAAAAATGGAAGGAATAAATGTATAGCGAATAAATATAGGAGATGGGCGTTCCTTACTGAACAACGCAAGCGACATCAAAACATTCATACCCATAAGCGCCGGAAACCGCGCTTGCAGGAAGCTAACGATAGACCGCAACAGGCCCGCAATTGCTGCGGGTTTTCCCACCAGCTCTTTCAAACTCGGAACCTTCAGTCCCACCTTCTTCGCCTTCTTCGCCGCTTCATCCATACTAATCCCGCCCTTCCCCGCTCTCTCCGCAGCCATTGCCAGGAACTCCGGGCCGAATTTCTCAGTCACTTTATCCGGTAGCTGCTCGATGAGCTTCTGGAGGAAGCCTGGGAGGTGATTAAAAGTCTTCTGTAATTGTCCATCTCCGTTCGTGAGGAGTGATTCTAGATCGTTGTATGCTGTGGGAACGCCATTGACCAGATCTTTGAGGATCAGGTTGAATCTCTTGAGAAGATCTTGTATTTCATCACTGATTGAGAAAACGCGATTGTTGACTGCGGCCAGGTTTAGTTTTTCGAGCATCATGGTTAAATCCTCTTCTTCTTTCACCTCCTCTGTACCAGGTGTTTTGAGGTTTTTGGCGATATGGGATAGCCCTGCGGCGGCATTTTCCTAATACGACAACAAGGAACACAGACAATCATAAGACAACCACGGACACAGGAACAAATGAGAGGGGGGGAAAAGTAAAAAGAAAAGAAAAAAAGAGGCAAGGACCATACCTTCTTCCTCCTATCCGCCCCATGCGTAAACCAGTTCCACGGACCCTTCCTTTTCCCCTTAGGACTTCCAGCATTCTCATCCTCCTTCTTCCCCTTCAACGACTTGCTCATGCTCCTACTCATCCCATCATTGTCCACCAACTCCCTAGTGAAAGTTTCTTCCGTTGGTGACTGTGGCAGGGGGATATTCTGTGCACCTTCCATGAGAACGATTTGTGCATCTCGTCCCTCCTCTTTGGGTGAGGCCACGCGGTGCAAGAATTCCTCATCTTCCGTCGTCAGAACAGGCTCTTTAGCTTTTAAGGCCTTTGAGTTGCGCGCTCTAGACTTGATGTAGTTGATATACTGCGACGCCATTGTGGTGTGGATGTGCTGGCTGCGCAGACGTCCCTGACTGGAGAACAAACAAAACTGGGCTGGGCTATTGTCTATCCAGAAGTATAAACTTGGGGTAAGAAATTACTTAAGCTAAGCGAGTATCGTCGTAGTTAAAAACATATTACCACAGGATGAAGTGCGATTACAAGGTAGTTATATAAATAATAAGAGCAAAGTTGGAGATGATCAGGCGGCGCCAGCCAAGATATGAAAACTGCGCCTTGACTTTTTCAGACGTCATATTTGGAGGTAGATCGTGCTAGGGTTGTTTGGGTTAGGGCTTGGCCTGTGTAACTTACGTGCCTGAGCCTCTGTCGCTTGTCAACAGTCAAAGGGTAACTTACCATGGGCCTTTATCGATAGATAAGCTTTGCGTCCCAGGCCAGGATTTAAGTCTTGGATTGCTTCACGATTAATGTGACTTACCACTACCACTAAATGAGCGGCTCTTAGCAAAACTAACTCAACTTGCTAGAATCCAATTAATTCCACAACAACAAAGTAAATATTAATGAGATTATTAAATAGTAATGAGAGTATTATCTAGTTCCATACAAAATAGGTGGTTTAATAAAATAGACATGTGCTTGACTGAAGAATGCGGCCATGGCAGGAGACCTGTCATGGAGTTAGGAGATTGATCAAAGAAGTGTCAATTTCTGAATTAGTAGTAGAAGCAGCAGTAAGCTGCTCCGGGGAATTGAGGTTGACCTCATTTCCTAAACTGGAAGGTTGAATAGGGCTTAAAGGATTAGAATCTGCTGTAGGTGCCTGCTTCTGCTGTCACTTTGATATAGTTGTAGTTGAACTGACTGATTTTCACTTCATAGCATGAGTATGAGCCTGTTCTTGCTTCTCAGCTTCAAGCTGAGTCTTTTTAGCCTCTCTAGCAAGCCATTGAGCTTCAAGATGCTCTGTCTTTCTAGCCTTCTCTTCCTCACAGGCTTTCTGAGCTGTTGTCTGAACTGCTTGTTATTCAATACATTTTTACTGAGCCTCTTTAGCTTCATTGCTTTTCAGAGATCATGTTGAAGTCACTCTTGAGCTTGTTGAGTAACTTTCTCCTCTTTTTTGTAATCTACTTCCTGAATTCTCTCATGAGCTTGTTGAACTTTGAATGATGAGAAGAATTGAGTCTGGCCAGGCTACTGCTCTGGATTCAATAGATCTAAGAGCTTTTCACACTGTCATTGCTTCTTTTCATTGCATCAAGCTTTAATTAGAGTCTTATTCTCATGCACAAGCATCTTTCTTTCAAAGACAAGCTTCTCACTAGCATGTATGATCTTCTTCATATCTTTAGAGAGCAGGCTCTGCTGAATTTATATTCTCTTAATATCATGTCAAAAAGCACAGATAGTTGTAAATGTAGTAATCTTAGTTGAAGTTGAATTGACTGAAGATATAGACTGTTTTGTAAATCAGCAAAGAACTCTTAAAAGTAAAAGAATAGATATCAGAGACAGCAAATGTAAATTGAATATTCTTAGCTGCTAAAGACTGATCTTATGCAGAATTGAAGACTGATAAAAAGCTTCTTTTTGTCATTTGAATGAATTCAAATCTACTGCAAAGAAGGTTATTGACACTTCAAGAGTATGCTTCTGCTAGAGAACTAAAGATGTCAACATTCAAAAATTGCAGTCAGTGAGTTAAATGTAGAGGCAATACTGCAAGAAGAATTCAATTTTGATCTGCAAAATCAATAAATCTCATATTGACATGAGAAGAGTGTTTGTGGCGTTCCGCCCCTATTCTTCCGCCTCTATTCTTCCGCCCCTTCCTATATTAGTATCCGCTCTCTATTCGCCCCTCCCTAATCCACTCAGGGGCCCCAATCTTTCCTATATTTCCTATCCTATGCGATCGCTCCTACCATATAGAGCGATTATAGTGTATATGTATAGCAGGGCATCTGCCCATCTTATTAAAAGAGAATCAGACATGATTTATCCTATCTATTTGATTGCTTGTACGCATCAGTGTTCATCTAGAATGAGAAGATGTCTTTTATGATCTTCTTTAGTCTTGATGTACTCATCAAAGATCTGCTTCAGTCAGTTAAGCTCATAGTCATCATTACTTCAATCTTTCCCAGAAACTGCAAAATAAGCTATATTATTCTCATTCAAATTCTCTAGTCATGTATTCAACATATTGCAAGACTCTTCTTGATAAATAAGAGCAGATGAAAGAGCTGTTCCATCTGCACATATTGCTGCAAGTAAAGAGATGAATTCACAACTGTCATAATGAACTGCAGTAATTTGCTTTGCCTTTAGAGCTTCAATTGAAATGATCCACTTAGTAGCCTGGCTGATACCAATTTAGAAGCCCTTTTCATCAAAATTGTAGATATTTGATGGCTCAATGTTGTATTTTTCAATCTTCTCATTCAACTATGTAGTCACATAGCCACAGTGAAATAATTAGCAAGAGTCTATAGAGAAGAACTTAGTGCAAGAAAACAAGCAAAAGATCAAAATATCAGCTGGAAATAATGCTCAAAATGAGTAGAATTATCTGCTATCTTGTGTTTTTGATCAATGCCATGGACATGAATTCTTTGAATTTGAGCCTTAGGGTGCTAAGTAAAGTACCTCACTCAATGAATTCCAACAGGTTCTTTGGTGATTTCCACAATGAGATTTTGAATGATTTGAGGTATAGGAGCAAAGCTGTGAGCTGCAAGCTTCTTTATATGAAGCAAAAGCATTTGTTCTTGCTGATTTGAGAGCTTCTTCTTATGTTGGAAGGCTGCTTCATCCTATGCAAGTTGCAAGTCATTATAACAACAATGCAGTGTTTTCTTATTGATTGAGTGCTTCCTAGCAGTTGCTGCATAATTTTTGACCTTTTGAGCTCTTAAATCTTTAATTGCAAATTGAATAGCTTCTTTTTTTGGCATCTTGCAGCAGTGGAAGTTGTTGAATTAAATTGCAGTGCATCGCAAAAATGCGGCTCGTTTAGTGGTACAGCTTATTTAGTGGTAAGTCACATTATAAGAAAGAATTTTTAAGGTAACTCTATGTTGCATTTCGATCATGAAATTTTCGCTATCTAATAATGAGGAGCAGTTAGTTAACTAGTTAGTTGTCCATTTGTACTCCACACTGTATACCCTTTATTAATAACCTTTTCCTCCTCTAAGGCTATGGCCACTGCTTACCTAGAAGTAAGTTTCCTCAGATCTAGGTACCTGCAAAGAAGACACAACCCGTTGTCCGACGACTTCAATCACATGATGGACTCCAAAACGAAAGCCTCCTAATGAATGTATCATTTGTATACAAAAGTTTGGTTGTAAAGTTCCAGTGGCTTAGTGCGTGTTACTCAGGAACAATGTTTAACTACAGCATTAGCTGCTAGTTGAATTATCAAATCATACAGATAGAGTTGGATGGGAACCCTCAAGTTCATGGACAGGTTAGAAGAGGCAAAGCAGGTTAGCATAACTAGTTACTGTTTCACTCGCCCCTTGTTCATCCTCGTGTAATGTTGCCAGAGATAAATGACCAGAACGACGAATTGCGACTGAAAAAAAAAAAAAAACCTAGCTCACATCAGCCTCAACATCAGGGGAATATCGCCTTCAAGCCATCAAAATACGCAAAAGGAGGAGAAATTAGATGTTCCTTGCGGGTCTTTCGCATCTCGCAAACGTTTTGAGATACCACGGTGTTGTCATCCAGAATGACAGTAGAAAAGTTCCAACAGTCGACTCGTGGCCTTACACCTGGATGCTAAAGTCGGGCAAATATAGATTTTGCTTTGTCCATGGGAAACTGGTTAGACTGACAGGGGAAACTGGTGTCTTTATAGGTTGGCCAGAGAGGGCAGATTGTGCGGGGGTTCGCACACTTTTACTCGGGAGGCCTGCATGCGGAGGGAGTTGCCATTTGGATGGTGTGGACGGGGAAGCACCTACGTTACCAAGGGGTTTGCGTGTTTCTTGGTCATGAGCTGCTTGTTCTAAATAACTATCCAAGTGACCGAAAACAAGGGCCTTTGGGAGATATCAGGGCCACGCATTTTGGAATAAGTAGAGTGATGAGGCGACTAGAAAGTTTAAGCTTAGTTTAAAGCTTGAGGATAACGATGCGGTTGCTGAATTATACGATTAATGATCATGAAGGAAGAGTTGATTTCTTCGAGTTTTTGCTCTGGATATCAATTGGAACCCCTGTTCCTTTGTCATTATCAAGTGTCTGTTCTCCTTTTGCCAGGTGTAAGCCCAAGTGTGGCTGGCTCAACCGCTTCAACGAGTTTGTGCTCAGAAAAGGTTCGCTTAACTATGTTGATGAGATTTTCTGGGTTCCCGTCCCATCAAATCAGCTCCTGAGCCAAACAGAGACGGCGGGCGGGGATATATCCATATGGTTAAGTCATCAGCGCCAATTTGCGTGGATGCGACTATCATAACCGTCTACAGATAATAGTGTAGAATTCCTGTCCACCCCCAGTGGCTGCCTTGCCCTAACACCGCCCCAAGCCAGGGGCTTATATCTTAAATACTGTCTGGGGTAGTGTAGCTATCACATGACAGGCTGCCAACATATCAACGTCGTCTTGACTTCCCACCATCTCCCTCTTTTTTCTCTTCTCTTCCTTACGCTTCTCAGAGCTGACCGTTTATCGACCGCACAACGATTCCAAGTCGTGGAATCCTGTGCAAAAAAGCCTTATTCGAGAGTGCATCCTTTCCTGTTTGTCCTTTTTCTCTGGGGATTGGCGGTGGGTGGAGGACTGGATTCTTGAAAAGAGGCTTCCAAGGCTCCCATGCTACGTGCGTGATAAGCAGCGTCGTCGTCAAACTTGGCAACGCCAACACGCTCTTTTTATATAACCCCCCTGGGTTTCTCTGCCGCTCTTTACCGTCCTTCGTTCCTTCGTTCATTGACAAGTTTTCCTTTTCGACTTTGACGAACATGTTCAAACGTTCTTTCACCACAAGGGATCGGGCGGGCAAGGCCGTCAAGCCGACCAAGAAGATCTATCGTGAGCACACGAAGGTCAAGATGCAGGAGAGATTGGACAGCCCGCCGGTTGGGAAGTTCGTGAACATCGTTTTATAAATAAAAAGTCTTCATGGGAGTTTGTATATTTTATTGACCTCTCTGTGTATTAGCAGCAAAATAACCAGCCCCATAATCACCATGGTTGTGGGTCATGAACAGCGTCTTTTTGCTGCTCATGAGGATGTCCTGTCCATTTCGCCCTACTTTGCTGCTGCCTTAAAGGACCATGTCCTCGACGGTAGCGCAAAGCAGGTGGACCTGCCTGACGAGTAAGTTTTGAGCTTATAAGTTTAGTTATTGAAGGCAAAACCTAAATATACCCCTCCTTTTACAGAGAACCCGAGATACTGTCCTGTGTTCTCGAGTACCTGTACAAGGGTGACTATTACCCCCGCCTGCTCCACAACAGGCGCCGCAACTCTTGGGCGCTCGAGGACGCCCAGGACCCCTATAATAAAGGAGGCCGCGGGTCAAGCGAATCGACAATTTTCCACTCTGGTGTTGGTGCCAGTGTCCTCAGAGATACTGCTGTGTATTGCACTGCTGAGAGGTACGGCTTGGATGACCTGAAGGCTCTTGCTCTTCGGAAACAAGGCCTTCAGACTGGAATCCCTGTCGACGTGATCCTTCGATCGGCTCGGTATGCGTACGACCAAACACCAGACAGTGAGTCGCGGCTCCGCGCTCATTTTCTTGCCCTGATCATCAGAAGTCGTAAGACTTTTAAGAGGAGTGGAACCATGCAGATGGAGATGGAAAGTGGCGGCAAATTGTTCTTCGATCTTTTCGTGGCAATGTGCAACCACATCGATGACATTGTCGAGATCAGGTAAGCTCTCTCCTCCATCTACCTTGTTGGCTAATATCACCCTCTCCGCCATTGTCACCAGGAGCTTACTTAGCATTTCTATGGCCGAGAACAGCAACAACCGGTCTCCCAAAGTCATCTAAATGAGATTGCACTGAGTTTTACGGAACAGCTCGAGCGCCTAGGAGTTTAATAAATTGGATTCAGGGAGTAATCTAAACCAGAATGTGCAGTATTGACAACGAGAAGTTCTCCCGAGGTTGTGTTTTCTATCTTACGCGAAAAACATTCCCTTCTTTTCGAGGTTGGCCGCCAATTTTTGGTTTAGAAGAAAACAAACCCTCTACTCTTTTTTTAATATATCCCCCTGACGTATGCCGGCAATTTGCCTTCACGTCCCCAAACTAATCCTCCGGAAGGAAACATTTCTACAGCCAAGTCTGCGACGTCTTTCGCAACGATTTTCCTTTTCCAAGCCTTTTTGGGTTTGCTTAATGTCTTTTTTTGTTTCAACCATCTTACTACATCTGTCTATTTTTGGCATTCCGCTATTATCGCGCCTTGACAAGGAGGTGTCTTCATTGTACGATACTTCCCGGCTGCGAGGAACCTCGCATGATCAGGTTTTTTACAAGAATTTGAGAGATTCGGCCACCTCAAAATTCCTTTGCTTAGTTCTCTTGTTTCACACTCGTAAAGTCTCGTAGACAAGTTGTTGATGTATTCATACGATGCTCAACATGCCTGTTTTACTAATTGAAAATTAACTATGGAAGCACTGAGTTTCATCTGAGGTGTTTTATTGGGTTGACTCTGTTTTGTTATGTTTTAACAAGAAGGTGATCATATATTTTGAATTCCCTTCCTCAGACTCTTAAGATATGAAAAGCATGCTTGTGTTATTTCTCTGAGAATGAAGAGCACAGCTGCTCTATTGCTGCCTGATCGGACGGCAACTAGTTGGAGATTTTCTCTCTTCAATTGACTCCGTCACCCGCCTTGGCCTCTTATCTCAGGTTGCCCCTAATCAACCACCTTTTATCGATGAGATCAACACCCCGGAGCCACACATGCCCTTCCCCCAAATCTGAAAAGAACCACTCCATCTTTCTAACTAACCCTTTCACCCTTTACCCGCAGGAACATCTCATTGGCCAACTACCTTACTTGCCCACTCGGCCAGTTCGCGGCCCGCTGCAATGGACAATCTTTGGAAGTTCTACCCAAAAATTGACTCTCACAGAGTCCTCACAGAGGAGGATGTTTCCTCGTCAAGTATCGTGAAAATGGGAAACTCTGGATCAGAATGATCTGCTTCAAATAGATGATAACTGCAGAATCCAGGTGCAACTATCCACTGAAAGTCGATAATTGGAAAGCCAAGTTTGATCGGTGGCATTATCCCGTTTACCTACCAAAGAAAGGGGGGGAAATGTGTGCAAATCAATCAACCACATATAACTCCCTCCCCTTTCTCCCTATTCCCTAAGTTTTACGATACAGTTCGTTGCCGAATATCTAACAAAACACTTATTTTCTGTTATTTTCCCATTTCTGTTTGGTATCGGGTAAATTTCATCAATATCTTCAAAATTCATCGAAAAGTTACTCAGAGTTCGAGACATGTCCCGAATACAAATTTTTCTGGAAGGTTCTCGACTTTGCTTTGGAGTGCAAAGGTATTTCGTTCTGGAAATGGATGGCTCTTGGGGTGTTTAAGGAACAGCAAGAGATCATGGTGCAACATATCAATAGTCAAGTACACGCACATTCAACTACACAGGATGCTGCCAAAGAGCCGGAGTGAAGCGACTCTAATCCTGCTGCGCACAATCCTATCAAAGAGAACGGCAATTGATCCAAGGGAAACCAGGAGGTAATCTAATCGATCACCCGTTTCCTGAGCTAGCTGTTGAAATTGTTCTATATAAAAAAAACTAGAGAAAGGATTAGCCAGTATGTTCCTCCTCAAAGAGATCTTTTTAATCAATAGCTCCCTCATCCTATCCCTGGTCAAAAAGGAAGGAAAAATGGGCATTTTGCATTTCTCATTGTCACATCTAACCACTTCCATAGCACAATTCAACAACGATTACGCCAACCACACCAGAAGTGGTACATATACATTGGCGCAGGTAACAACAAAAATCTACAACATGCCTCACCTTTGCATCTCCAATTCTGGTCTTCTTGAATGCAGCCTCAGGCCAATGACAAAGTTACAACAACACGACACCCAATCCGTGAGGATACCTCCCACGCCGACTTTGCAGTGATCAAATGTTTCAAGGAAATCATTGAGCATGCCTCGCAACTCCTTGCCTCATGAAAGGGTCGTCAACATCTTGAAAAGAACCCCCATTACTCCTTCCCATGGCATCACCAACTATCTCGAGGGTCTGGCGACCCATGAGGGCCATGAGAAGGAATTATTCCGCTGCGGTTACATCTATTCTTAGGACAGACATTCAAGATTCCCACATTGCAGGCCATTGCCCTAACGGAAAATTCGCCTTGGATACCCAGTGATTAGCTATAAGGTAATGCTAACGCTTATTGCGTCTGTTTTTAAACGTCTGCATTCCTATTTTAAAACACGACTGTCACTGGGACGCTGGTGGGACAATATGGGGAGGAGACGGAGCCGTTAGGAGCGCACTTGATTGATGGTTGGTGACATATATGGTTGTGGCGACGAGAACGGAGGATTGTCCTTACTGGAACACTGTGGGGAAGTTTGAGGTGTTGAAGAGCACTGTGCTGACAAGGGTGGCGGGGTTGGATATGGATGGGCTACGGAAATAAGTGGTTGGGCAAACTAAGGCGTGCGGCGATTATAATGATTTGAAAATGGCTGTTTTAGTTGGAGAATGGGAGTCGCTGGTGATGGATAATGGCAAAATCTGGACTGATATGATGAATTTTATGCATGGTATTGTTTTTCCAAAATGAGCAAAAGCTAGGACAGTGGTTGCATGTAATTAATGCAGAGAGAATCCCATATTGAGCTTGATGCTTTTGCTTTGATAGTTACGGTTGATATCGGAATAGCTATATTGGCAACCTGATCAGCATACAATGTAACTAACTATCTGATAAATGAGGCACCAAATTCCGAGCATCAAATCTAGTAGATTATCTGAGCCGGAGATAATATTTCGTTCGCCATTAGCAATACTACACACTCATATACTGTATTAACTTAATCCAGCGGGTTCTCTGAAAACCATAAAATATTCAATATATTCAACAACCAACACGCTTAAATATTGGAAATGTTAATAAATTAAGACTATGTAATAGTTTAATATATAGTTATTTATTAGGGCAACAGTGTATAGTATGTTCAATCGTCCCACAGCCACTGCAGTGTGGTGGAGCTCACTGGAAAGACATAGCCTCAATCGGAGCTTCAACCTGCATATCAAGCTGCTGGACACGCTCATGATCTTCCTGTACAGATAAAATAGTATCCTGACCTAGATTAGCATGCCTTCATGGCCTTTTCATCATCTTTCGCTCATTCTCTGCTTGTAGAATCTTGATTTCTTGATGAAGAAGATTTATAGTCATCTGTGCAGCCTTCTCAAAATGTTGAAGATGAGATATTGAGCTGCTAGATAGCTGTCTCTTCTTAATAAGACTTCTCTACAAGTGATGAATCTTATGATCAAGCTGATGAGAAATTCGAGATGTTTAAAATGCTAAAGATATTAAGTCTTTAGCATTAACTAAAGACAAAAGTGGTGATGTTGATGTAACAGTTTAGAGATGATTTTTAACAGAACTCTCTCTATATCTAACGATTTAAGCCTTACACCAGCAAAGTCATCATAGATATTCTCTTTAGTAAAGATCTTCTCATGTGCAGATGAATAAAGAGAAAGAAAATCATCTTTATTAATATGATTGTTTTCTGCAATCATTATTTCTTCAATTGGCTTTTCACATATATATATATATATATATATTAATGATTCAAAAACATCAACATTTAGCGATTGAAGAAGATTAGATGTATAAGCAGACATGCAGATAATTGCATTATCTTTGCAAAAATCAAAATCTGTAGTCAGATAACTACTATGATCATCAAGAATAATAGCTGCTTCACACTCACTGAATAGTGTTTAGAATATGATTCAAACATTCTTCTTAGGTCAGATAGTTGAGAGAAAGCAAATATTCTGACCAATGAGGGCAGGGTATTTTGACCAGATCTCAAACCTTCCAAACAACAAGCAACGTCAAAACTATACACAACTGGTAATGAACCGCCGGCAACAACCAGATATATCTCGCGCCATACGTAGGCACGCAGGACTCCCATATAATAAAGCTGCATATCTACAGACATGCACAATTAATCGAATCCACACCCACGATACCTACCTCCCCGTAACTCCAACTCCTACTCCCCTATTCTTCCGACTTGCCTCCTTCATACACACAGACATCCGCAACCATGCTCTCTAGCCTAGCGCCCTACATGGCAAACCCTCGCCAGACCCTCACACAAGTACTCAACTTTGCCCTCGTTCTCTCTACCGCCTTCATGCTCTGGAAGGGCCTATCAGTCATCACAAACTCCACCTCACCAATCGTCGTGGTGCTGTCAGGTAGTATGGAGCCAGCATTTCAACGCGGAGATCTGTTGTTTCTGTGGAATAGGAGTCCGCGCGTCGATGTAGGAGAGATCGTGGTGTATAATGTGCGCGGGAAGGACATTCCGATTGTGCACCGGGTTATGAGGTCGTTTCCAGAGTTGCCTGGTAGGGAAGACAAGAAGAACGTGAAGAAGGGAGGGGAGGAAGGTGAAGAGTAGGTTCTATTCCTTATATGCATATAATGTTTCTATTCTGTTATTTTTTATGTTTATTTCATTTTATTTTCCATTTTGGAATGGAAATGATCAATTGCTCTTGATACTAATGAATTTTTCATCATCTTACCTAGGACCTCCTCCACCCCTTCGCAAAAACTGCTCACAAAAGGTGATAACAACATGGCGGATGATACAGAATTGTACGCTCAGGGCCAGGAGTATCTGGATCGAAAAGAGGATATCGTCGGAAGCGTCAGAGGTTATGTACCAACCGTTGGATACGTGACGATCCTTCTCTCGGAACATCCCTGGCTAAGGAGTGTTCTTTTGGGATTTATGGGTTTGATGGTAGTATTACAGCGTGAATAGTCTGGGACTTTTACATGAGAGCTCTGCTTTCTTTCAGTTGGAGAACTTCCCAACAGGAAAAGCCCTAATTTTCAAATCTGGATGGAGTTCGGACTTCCCGCTTGTCTTTCTTATGGATCTTGCTTCGTCCCACATCCAAGTTCTCTCAGTGTCAATCTCTTTCTTACCTTTGCTTCTTGTTGGCGTATATTGGGAATTTATCCCGGGGTTTGACTGAGATACTTGTCCAAACCTTGGTTTTCAAGAACCAAAAACCTCAAATCACAGGGTGGTCACAGAATCCAAAACAACCCCCGTGAATATTGGAAATAACAACATGAATGAAGATCGAACGTGCGCTTTGTGGAAAGCTGGCTTTTGTGGAGGTTTTCCCACAGAATCCGTTTCCGTGTGGTTCAACTTG
This sequence comes from Paracoccidioides brasiliensis, assembly GCF_000150735.1. Taxonomy (NCBI): domain Eukaryota; kingdom Fungi; phylum Ascomycota; class Eurotiomycetes; order Onygenales; family Ajellomycetaceae; genus Paracoccidioides; species Paracoccidioides brasiliensis. Next base: position 2,639,566 of record NW_011371358.1, read on the forward strand.
GCCTTTGAGCGTGCTCTTGTTATACCTAGCTCTGTCGGGGTATGGAGTATCTTACAACCTAGGATATATCACTTTGGAGAAGCAAATAGTATCTAGACAGCCAACTGTAGAAGTCATAGAACTGCTGAGAATGAAAATTCGTAGTGGATTAGGTAGGAAACAGTAGAAAACTCCTTGAAATGAACACAAGTATAAGGAGAAAGCCTGCAACACAAACCAACACGATGTTGGGCTGCAAACAGCTATAAATAACTCCCAGGAGGAAATGTTGGCAACAATGTTGGTAGAATATATGTCTCATATTGCTGGTTCAACTCCGAGAAACAACAATCTGTCTCCATTTTCGGCCTCGACAATTCCACACATAGCTTGGTGGGATACAGTTGAGCCATCGAAGAATTCCCCGAACTTAAGCACCTGTCCAATAATCTTCCCGGTCCTGCTTGGGCAGAAGGCAGCAACAGAAATAACTCAGAGCCTCACACACGAGCTCACTAACTGCAAACTGCAACACTCGATTTCTCTTTGTATCAGTCCATACTCACACATACGTCTTCTGTCGTGGAGTTTAAACCAGTGCCAAAAATGGGAAGCCAAAAGCGTATTGCCAGGGTAAGTTCCAGCTCTACCCCTCCCCCGCATTCATCTGTCCAATCTCGTATCTCTCAACACACCGGTCCGGTGAGAATATGCTTACGTTCAGAATCACATATATAGGAGCTCAATGAGCTAATGGAATCGCCTCCAGCTGGTATATCTGTCAACCTTGCGAATGACTCGGACCTCTACAACTGGAAAGTGTCCATGCAGGGCCCCGAAGCCTCCCCGTACAAAGTCTGGTCCCACGGCCAAAACCCAAAACCTGAACTCGCGACATTTCCCATTTTCTCCGTAAAATAAATAAATATATCAAAGAAATAACCTGAGCTAACTTGATATCTCTCTGCGCATAGGGCGGCAAATTCACCATAAACCTCTCTCTCCCGACCGATTATCCCTTCAAACCCCCGACCGTCTCCTTTGGTACCAAAATCTACCATCCAAACGTCACCAACGACGACAAAGGGAGCATGTGTCTCGGGATGCTCAAATCTGACGAGTGGAAACCCTCTTCGCGGATCTCTGCCGTCCTGGAATTTGCGAGACAGTTGCTTGTTGAGCCGATGCCAGATGATGCTGTTGAAGCCCGAATTGCGGAACAGTATCGCGATGATCGTAAGAGGTATAACGAGATTGCTCGGGACTGGACGAGGAAGTATGCCATGGGTGGGGCCGATTGATGGATGAAAAATATAATGTGGAATGGGTTAGATATATTGCTATAAGTGCCTTCAAAGGGAAATGGGGCGCCTTCTTGCGAGGAAGAATTTATTGGCTGGTTGGGTGGGTTGGTCCGTAATGGCTGTTACGGATTCCTAATACAATACATTCTATGTGACCTGTGTTATTTCATGAAGGGTTTTCAATGGTGGAAATCATGGCCCGGGTCTTCGGGTTTTTCTGTGCATCTCATCCATGAAATCCGGAGAGGCTTATCACGATTGCATCGTCCTCCAGGTGGGCTTTACATATCAAGTTTACAAAGCATATTCTCGTTCATCTTTTTTTGCAGTTGCATTTATGGAACTTTTGGTGTGTTGGCGTTTTGTCCCCATTTGCGATCTAGGATTCCAATAGATAGATAAACCATAAAAGAGTTTATGTCTTGGGTGCTCAGCAGAGTTCCTTAACTTCACTTTTTAATTAACGTCCCTTCATGTCACAGATGCTGGTGTAAGTTGCAGCAGTGGGAGGCTGTGATGGACTGAGCTATGAGAGTTCAAAGTGAGCGCATTTCTGGTTTCCAAGGTAGTTAATAAGAGAAGTGCAGAATTGAAGACAGCTTGGAATAGGAAAGTTTTTTCAGTGGATGAGTAGGTAGTTTTGTAGTATAGCTGGAAGCCTTTCCTTCAAGGATGGCACAGGATATGGGGAATGTCTTCGTAAGAAACTGAACTAGCTATCACAATCTCTAATTTTATAAAACCAAAAAGAGATAGAAAAGCCATAATCAAACGTAGGTAAAACAATCAAGAGAGGTAATATGCATCGTTACGCCTGCACACGCAGATTAAGCAGCCATAGGCGCAAGTGTAATGAGTTCTAAAAAAAAAAAAAATTCAACGATGTCATAAAATGACGTATTCCCGTATTGGAATCGATACAACCAAGGGTATTCGCCTTCAACAGGCAAGATATCATGCTGACACTCCCAGAAATCATTCATTAGCAAATGTTGGAAGAATAGCCTTTCCGTTCAGTTTCCTGGGTAGCTCATCATGATGCACTTTCGAGCCCTTGCCCCATGTTCGAGCAAACCTCTCAAAGGCCGCTGCCAGACGTTCAAAAACCGGCTCAACTTTCACAGCCCACGCATTAGCGATTGCCAACAACACGGCAAAAAATACAGGAAGTGCAACTACCAGTATACCCTTCGTTGGCTCGGGGATAAGGGGCGGCGCATCGAACATCCCATCTTGATAACTCTTCCCATTCGAAGTCCACATCAACACTGATGACCCGAAAGTTAGCCAAGTGAGACAGGTTCGGATAAGAGTGCCGTGTAGGAGGTAAATTGGGTAGCTCAGTCTGCCCAGCCAGAGGAGGTAGGGTCTTGATAGCGCTCGGCGCATGGCGGGTGAACAGACGATGGCGAGGCAGAGTAGTTGGGCTCCCAAACCTGACCAGAAGCGACCGAGGGACGCCCCTGGTGGAAATATGCGCATGCCTAGATGCATGAGCTGCCGTGACCAACGGGCTTGTTCAGCATACTGATCTGGGTAGGAGCACAAGTAGAGGCCGAGAATTGCAAAGGGGTAAGGGAGGATGTTTGCTGATTTAGACGTTAGATGTGGTAGGGTGTGGAAGGACACCTCGGCTAGGATCATGCCGGCGAAGACGTTTATCAAGACAATGCCTATACATAGTGTTAAGTGCAAGGAGGACGCAGGTAACAGGGAAAGGATAGCGTTGGGTGGAGAAGTTAAATGTGTGGAATTGGTGGTATCCCAAAGCTGGGATTACGTACTATCATTTGAAACCCAACACCAGAGGTATAACAACAGTTCTGCAGTTACCCGGAACGGGATCGTGGTGTTTACGGTGGCCAGCAATACCGTGAAAATCACCATTGACCCCCTGAGGAGATGCAAGAGTGCCCACTGCGGCTGGTCATACCAATTCTCTCCATGTACCCATGTGGATATCAACTCATTAACCAGATCCGCTACGGCCTGGCGCCATGAAGCACTTGGAACCGGAGTTGTAGTCTGCAGCCAAAAGGCATCAGATCTTTGTGCCAAGTAGTAGAAGTTCAACTGACAGAGTAGCCATGATATGACCGTCACGACTGCAGCGGGGATCACCAGTCTGCTGGGTCTTCGGAGAGAGCTCGTGGAAAGTGTAGATAGGGCATCGTGAATACAGCCAGCCCGCGATAGCTGGAGAGCCCGAAGAGAATTACAAAACCCCAACAGCATGAAGAATATCGAGATAAATGCATTTCCCTGAGCAATCAAACGAAAGAATGGGCGTTGAAACAGGGTGGCCGGGCCGTCTTGTCACTTGGATGGCGGAATGAGACTCCGCGCAAAACACAGTGTAATATGACTTGCAACTACATATATCGATGCGATGCCGCGAAGTCCCTATACCAAAAAATAAGTAAGAGTTCCTCCAAAAAAAAATTAAAATAAAATAAAGCTCGAAGTATAGAGAGGATATGGTTTTTAACCAGGGATTCCTGCCTAGATGCCATACAGGAAGCGTTTGAACATACATCTGCCCAGCTGGTATCAGGTACCGGATGATGAGAAGAGGATCTCGATATTTTACTTCCCATGGCGTTCCTGAACAGCGTGTAGCTGCGGGGCCAACCTTGGAAAAGTCAAATATATTGCGTAGCACGCATGGATAGACAAAATTCCCACTTATACATGAACTGAAATTCATAGAAGGACATAGTTATCATATATAAGAATAGGAGAGAAAAGACAACAGCAAGCGCTCACCTGAAAGGCTATGTATGTATTACAACTTTTAAGCTGCAAGCATCAGTGCGGAGATAAGTATCTTGCCATTGACCCATGGGCCAAGTATCAAAGAAATCGCTGGATCAAGTCATTGAAAAACAAACCAAGAATTAATGACCAATTAACGTTGCGGGTATACTATTAAAATTCTAGAAAGAAATCTGGAAACATTCGTTCCAATGTCGTGCTCGTTGGGACAATGAAATATTGCTGATGATCAACCAAAGAGCAAAAGCCAAGGCCAGAGATGTGCATCAGATGGACAAAGCCAACTCAGGGGACAAAGTGGCAGTGATGGAAGTGATTTCAACAGAAATGAATTAGTGGTTATACAAGAGTATATGTTAAGGATTGCACAGCAGTGTATACTGGCATTAGTTGATTGTGAATGAAATGCAGGACGGCAATCAAAAGTTGTGTATTTCCCAATGAAGCCTCTGCATCGTGATGTGTGAACAAATGAGTCTTGGAAAAAGTGATAATTTTTGGGAATGATGCACCCATATCTTCACATAAAATGACAATCTGGAGATCAGCACTTATCCCTCATAGTCTGAGGATTGACTGAGAGGAATAACTACCTCTATCTCTTAAAGTTTTAATTATATTTACTTCCTTCTATAATTAACAGGGGTTGCTCGATGTTTGAAGTGCTCAAGCAGAATAATGCAATGTTCCTGAATAAGTTAACTAATAAAAGTAAAAAATTCCAAGTTGAATGTTTAACTGCTTGTTGCATTATTACATACAAACCTTACATGGATCGATTGGTCCCGCTCTTTTCTCGCTGGGTCGAAAAGTTTGGAAGCGAACGCGATTCCACATGGCAGGGATCCGAAGACGGAATCCAATTTGCGCGCAAGCTGAAAAGACATGCATGCATTGTCGCCGGCAGATTTTGCATAATTTGAAATGGGTCACTCCAAATTTTATTTTATTTTATTTTTTTCCCCTCTCCTCAGCATACCTCAGCTCACACCGCCAGCATGCCCATACAGCCGTTGTTTGAGGGAAGAACTCGAGGTGGAAGATTCGGCGATGAGTGGATGTTCCCCCAAGCGTCAATCAAGCATTGCTTGTACCGGCACGTGGGCGATGAAGAATGCATCAATTCAATGCGTTGAGACTTGTCACAAACAGTAAAGGCGTTGAATTATATATCTGTTTAAATATCGTATGTCAGTGAAGGATAAACTCAGATTGGTTGGTATTAAGATATGTAGTTAGCATGGTTTTTGAGGCGTTTATATTCTAACTTGTTTTATATTTTGGCTAAATAACTAACATTAGTTAACTTATAGTTAATAATATTATTAATATTAAAAATTAAAATTAAAATAAATAAATAAAATTAGAAAAAGGGTTTGTCTCTGAGTGACGTATTTGCAGCGTTATACTAAGGATATATAGTTGGCACATTCACGGCATGGCATAACTAACTAGCCATGGGTATTATTAAATTTTAGAATTGGTAGTCCAATTAAAAAGCGTAAGCGTCAAAATACTCACAAAAAGCCAGTAAAAACAACAATGATGGCGCCGGTGGCTCTGAAGCCTCCTGATCCGTATCCTTTAAATTTCAATGGAAAATTCAAAGATTCTTTTTACGAGTTAAGATGAGGCCGAGTGGAGGAGTTACAATATCAGACTCTTAGTGGATGAAAATAGCCGAAGAGGCTCAACCCAGTGTCTTGGCAACCGAGGCCTAGTTCTGCAGTAATTCAAAACAAACTCTGCCTTCTCAACGACCGCCTCCATCCACCTCCTCAATTCCCCGATTTCCTTTGCTATCCCGAGACTCTTGGGTTGATGGGACAAGTGCTCTATTTCCATTGCACTCTGGCTGGTCCTGAGAACCTCGATCGCGAGCGTTGTAACGCAGGATCCGTCCCGCTGGATCCTTCCCGCTGCCTTTCCATTCTTTTAGCCCGTTTGCCCACTTTTCAGAACCACCACCAAGAAAGCAACGTCAGCGCAGCTTCTTCGACTTCTGATTTCTCCCACGCTCATTTATAAACCATTTTTTACGAGTCCATGCTTTGGCAGATCATAATTGCTATATTTTTGATTGCTGTACTGGGGGGGGTTAGCTAGCGTAAGAGTCAATTGACACCCAAAACCAATGTCCAGCACGAACATCCACTTCCTTTGTGGCAATGGTCACACAAAATGGAGATGCCAGGTATCATCCTCCCGATAGCAGAGTCAATGTCAAGAGACCTGAAAATAATCGAGGCGCCATTCCGCACCCATTGGCAATTACTGCGTCTTCCACCACGCCCCGAACTGCTGGGCCCCCAAGTCCCTACCGAGCATATCGGCCTGGCAGACCTCCTGCATGCCAGCCTACGATTCCCAAAGCCTCACCAACACAACCTAATTTCCCCTATGTGCCCCAAATGTATCGATCACCTACATTCCCCAATTCTACCGAACCAGACAACCAGTCGTCATGGCATTCCCGGACCGAGATGGAAAGGACGCAGACCCAACAAAGCAGGAACCCTCGAATCGGTCTCAAACCCTCTGCGTCGACAATTGATATGCGTACAAGACAGCACTCGCAATTCCGACTAGATAAGCTCTCTTCTAGCTCTAGCCCGGCAATGCCCCGTTTCCCACACCATTATCATTCACCAGAGTTGCACATTGACTGCGAGGTGCGGTCCAGTTCCCAGTCTGCTTTGACATCATCGAGTATAGATCCAACTAGCAGCACCGAAAGAAGCAGTATTGTCACGAAAAACAGTTCAGTGACTGATTTGTCGCCTGACGAATTAGATATGGATGGAGGAATGAGTGTTGACGATGCCATATCAATGTACCTGGATGGTTTTACGGACGACCTCCCGTTGCCGCCTGTCCCGACACCCAAGCTCGAGTCATCAATAATTGAGGCTCCAGAGCTCGAAATGCAAGGCGAGGGGTATCAGGGATCCGTAGCGATTCAAGCTGACAACGGGCAGGGATATATAGAGTCCCGAGATGACGAAAAACTAAGATCTGAAGAGCTCCAAGAGGCTATAAATAGTGACATGCCGGAAATAGCAATCCCTGTCGCAGTCGAAGGAAAATCAAAGGACTCCACTTATCGATATAAACGCAAAAAACTTGTAATTCCTCCTGCGCTTCCTGGTGTCGTGCCGCCACCACGCTCACATGCCAACGCCCTGCGTGATCAATATGGTTTTCAGAGGACATCCTCTCACATTTCAACGAGCGACTACGAGGCTTGGAATCGTTCCTATGTGGCGTATCAGGAGACCAGGAAGCAGAAGTGGGAGGAACTGTTAAAGGAGGTAGATTTGCCTTCTGTTGATCCTGTCACTTTTCCCCCGAGATCTCCGAAGGTCAAGCGCTATGTCAGGAAAGGTATACCCCCTGATTACCGCGGGGCCGCTTGGTTTCACTATGCAGGAGGCTACGGCCGATACCACAAAAATCCTGGTAGGTATAACCAATTGGTCAAGGCCGCTCTTAACGGACCTTCAGATGATGACAAGGAGCATATCGAGCGGGATCTCCACAGGACATTCCCGGATAACATTCACTTCAAGCCGGATTCTATACCCGGCGCAGAGTCAGACTTGTCCCCGGAAAGCGGAAGCAGTAACCCAAAATATCTCTCCAAAGCACCTGAGGCGGAAATTATCCAGTCGCTGCGTCGTGTATTATATGCATTTGCGGCACATAATCCCAAGGTCGGTTACACTCAGTCGCTTAACTTCATCGCAGGGATGCTTCTTCTCTTTCTTCCCGAGGAGAAAGCGTTTTGGATGCTTGACATCATTACCTCGACCTATTTGCCGGGAACTCATGAAATTAGTCTTGAGGGTGCAAATATCGACCTTTGGATCCTTATGGTAACATTAAAAGATTCATTGCCTGCAATTTACACAAAAGTTGCCAGCACAACCCCAACAACCGGCAAAATCAAGCCTCCACCCATCAACACGAAAACACGACTACCCGACATTACGCTTGGTCTAACAAATTGGTTGATGTCTATGTTTATCGGTAGCCTGCCACTTGAAACCACGCTGCGCGTGTGGGATATTTTCTTCTACGAAGGGTCTAGAACTTTCTTTAGAGTTGCACTCGCGATCTTCAAAAGCAGTGAAAAGGAAATACTTGCTGTCAATGATCCTATGGAAATTTTTCAAATCGTGCAATCAGCCCCGAAAAAACTTTTAGATGCGAGTTCCGTCGCGGACGATTGTTTTGCGCGTCGGTTCAGGCTCTCCCAAGCCCGTGTCGAGGAACTGCGAGCCGCGCGGAGAAAGGCAATAAGGGAGGATAAAGGCCGACTTTCTCTGTTGTTGTCCGGTAAAGGGAACCTCCAAGCTGGATCCAATGAACCCCCCTCTAGTGCGCGAACGAGTAGCCCGCGATCCACTGCTTGGAAAAGCCTAAAAAAGCATACATTTAGATGAGATGATACCCCACCCCTTTCCGCTTTCTTCCGTCTTTGCTTTCTTCTATCTTTCTTTCGCACTCCCTTACCCTCTTTGAATATTATTTTTGGCCATTGCGCCTCACTTTCTTTATCCCGTAAAAATGCGCTAATGCCCACATTGAGAAGAGAAAGAAAAGTATTCCATTTCTTTTCTTGAGCTATTTTGAACTGTCGTTATCACTCTACTGGGTGTTGTTTCTCCTTTTCCCCCAACATTCTTATATCGGTAGTGCATTTCCTTGGCGCTAAGTTAAACACTTCAGAGCCTGGACAAAAGGTTTTTAAGACAGGTATTGCATACGAGCGAATAACAAGTTCTCCAAAAAGCCCAGTTTTAGTTACTAATACTCGATGTGTATGTTATTCGTGCAGTTCATCTTCCGGCTTTCCCTCATTCCTCCTCAGATGCCGCTCTTTTTTTCAACATTTTCCTCCCTATTCCCTTCAGATCAGTTCCTCCCGATTCACAATCTGCAATTGAATACTTGCATAGCTCTCTATTTTCTCTTCCTTCCAAATTCACATATCTTCTTTTTGTTCATTATAACCTTCATTCATTCTTTCTTTCTTTTTGAGAGCCGTCATTACGATTTCACGATGTGTATAGATGCAATTGCCTTCTCATGTGTTTTTGTTCTACGCTACGCCAAGAGTCATTCCTCACCCAGCGCACGTCTTCTATAATTTCCCTTGTTTTTACTTTCCACTCTATTTCTGTCTATGTGTATCTCCGTATATTCTTTTCTGGGTGCCCCGCCATCGTTTGTATATACTTAAACGATAAAATACAAAGTATTATTTTGATTTGGATATAAATAACCCCTACGTACCCCATTTGACTTTCTGCGGCCAGATGATGATGGGCTGTGCTGAGTCTTGCCCCCTCTACTGATTTACCTGTTAATGCAATCTATTCAGCAAGTGTTCACTTGCGTCAAGCCCCAGAGGACATCTTGTTAAAGGCACTCCTTATCAATCCAACTTTGATCCCTCGCTACCGAGGACAACCTCACGAACATCGACGAATCTGTAAGTGGATATTCGCGAGATTTGCTTGCAAGGTTTTGCAGAATGTTAATCCACCATTAGGTTCCGCTTCTCCCTATTTTCTCCTGCCTTCCTACGTCTTTTAATCAGTGATAGCTTTTTGTTCCATGAAAGAAAACTGAGTAGACATCTCAACATACCTTCAAAATCTAAATTATCAACAGTCTTCAATTCGCCTGAGATATGTAACAGATAGCTAGAAAAAGATATTATGTAGCTTCATTTTTCAATTCTATTATTTCAACTCCGCAAGTCAAAAACTCTGATGGAACTTGATCTCTGAGGTTTCTTCGACAATCAGCTCTCCAGACACTCCAACAAGGGCGGCTACCACGAGACACAGACTAATCGATAATCACATATGCAACTATCAGTGGCATCTAAGCAAAACGAGCGTAAGCGTGAGCATCCGATTTTTGCTAAAAGCCCCCATCAAAAAGCCCAACGCGACTCGCGAAACTTCAACTAGAAGGTGGGGAGGGCCATAGCAAGCCCATTATCCAGTAAGCTTTTGTGTGCCCGGGATATAGCTATTAGATACCGACAACGACAACGACAGTGCCCTTCACATGGTAACTTTTTGGAATGTAGTTCAGCAGCCTCCTATCTCAACTCATCCCACTGGTGCTCGGTTTGCAATGTTTAGCGATAATCTACAGCGTATGATGATGATGGCGATGATGAACACCACAAGTGGGGAATGAATCCATCGGTTTCCGGCTCTCTGCACGGAAAGAAGGAGAAGAATGCAGGAGTTTGTTGCTGCATCCTTACTTGATTGAACCTTAAAAGCTACGACGACCCTAAGTTCCGGCAGACATTGTCTTGTGCGTGAGAGCTACCAGAACCCCATCCAGGGGGATATTACTTCCAACTGCGGTACTGAGGTACCGAACTCCTCGAGATCCTTGAAACAGGGAGATTCCATGTTTATCTCGAATGTCTGGTAAATAGCACAGATATAAATATATATATATATATATATATATATATATATCGAATGTTGGGGTACTTGATATGTAACCGTGCGTGTCGCTTTGAAGAGCGCCTTTGCGTGATGCGAAAAATTCTCCTCTTTTTCCGCATCTCGGCAGGAAGACACATGTGCAGGTAATAATGGTCATGGTGGATAATAACAGAGGAAAATGGAAAAGAATCCCGACGGGGAGAAGAGTTAAATGGCGAAGTTAAAACACAACCATGGAATTAGGAAGCAAAATTCGTATTTGTCAACCTAGGTGGTTTTGCTGTCATCGTAGAGCGCAACAAACTTGCAAGCTGCAGTCAAAGCTGCCGGAACCGGGAGACTTTTTTACAAAGACCCAAGGATGGGATCACGGAAACGCCCCACAGCTACCGCACAACTATCAAATCAACATCCGTACCACATCTTCTCTATAACCGTGGTAGGGAAATGGAGCCATTGATACGACCATTCGCTGTGATTATCTATGAAGGCAGCCGGGAGAGGGACCGGATGTTGCTCGAGCAACGGAGGAGTTCGGCAAGGTTCGAGCAGTCAAAATCCGAGGACAAGTCCCCATCGCGTCATTTGATGGGTAAAGAAAAAGTAAACTTCATTCACCTCTCGGTCACCTTTAACACAGTTAAGCTGCCACTTGGACGCCGCAATGGGATGAGAGAAACGCCAGAAAAACGTGGAAATCGGGCCTTGAAACATGATTGATTCCATTCGACTCCCAACGAGCCTGATATCCCCAGAGCGGCATCCGACTTTTAAAGGGCTGGGATGCCGGGCCCGAAAAGATGCCACAGTGTGACATTCATTGGCAGGAAAAAAATTCGGTCCTTTAGCGCGTTTCAGGGAGCATCCACCATCAAGGGCCAATGGGCCATCCAGGACCAGGCGCTCAAGCAGAGCGCCGGGGTCTGGTTAGCCAGCGCTACGGGAGAAACAGTTCCATGGGTGGTGGATCATATGTGGATTTGTTTTTCTGATTGTTCTCCCCTCTCCGTTTTCAAACCTGTGAAAAGCTCGTTTGCCATCAATCAAGAGGATTTAGACCCGCATTCCCCCACTTGGGCGTGTAATCAGACAACACAACATATTTTTCTTTGACCTTGGTTCTTAGAGGAGCAACACTTGAGAAGTTCCAATTTTTTTTTTTTTTTTTTTTTTTTTTTTTTGCCAGAAATCAAACTTGTCCATGGTGATTCTCCAGGGTGAATTGCGTAGTATACATGTTGTTTTGTCCATGCTTATCATGGAAGACAAATGAATCATCAGTCTTCTGCGGAGTCACATTCATTCTCTCATGAAGATGGCCCAGTCTGGCTCTCACAGACTGACAAGCGTGTCACACAGATTGAAGAAACAAACCCGATTTACCTGGACACTGATGAATCATGAAGCAATCTAGAGGTCGCCACGAAAACACAGAGTTTAGTTTGGCCAACAACAACTAGTTGCCAGCTAATTAGCTACTGGCATGGCATGGGCCCAGGGACCACACTGGAAAAGATTAAAAAAATCAAATAAGCTGTCGCTAGTTACCTACCACGTTGAGGTTGGCCTGCGATTGGAATAAATCCTTCCCAGGTGCCCCTGTCCGTCCCTCCAGGGGTGCCGAAATATCCTCCTGACGCTAGCCAGCCAGCCGTGCAACTCCCGCAGAAAATACTTGCTCCGTACTTCCTCCCACTCATCATTCCTCTTCCTCGCGATTGCATTCTCTTTGTCCCATAGTCATCCACGCTCTTTGGATCTGGTGATTGTCGAGTGCGATCTCCCGGGTTCCAGAGCCGCCTTGCAATATCCCCGACGGCCCCCTCTTGTCTGCATCTGTGCCCGGCGAAGCTGGTCGCATCAGGGCGTTGTTGAAGGCTTTGGAATCTTGCCCCTTTTCTCCTCAGTTCTTCCGGGGAACCCCCACCACCCCTCTCTGCTGGCTCAGGAAGGGCGAGCAAGCTTGTTCAAACCCCCCCCCCCCCCCTCTCATTGTGTCCCTACTGGATCGGAAAAACTACTACATCGGTCTCAGCATCGCCCCATACCGTTTTATTGACCCAGGAGCTTTTCGCCATCTCAGATCGGCAGAGGTGAAGATATCTGTGGAACTGCTCAATTAGAATCCAGAGGGCGTGTGTAGCAGTAGTAAATTGGCAGGCTGTTTTCTCCTGGATCAATCTCTTCCAGCCTATCACCCTTTTTCCCTGCAACCCTTCAGACAACTCCGCTTCCACTCTTCAAACACCCCGTTTGTCCATTCGTTTCTTGCTTCGCAGTTAGATATCGCCATTCATTTCCAACAATCATTTTAAAAAAAAAAAAAAATTAAAAAAAAAAGACTCTACGGGGCTATCGACTTGCCAGCCACCTATTTTCCGGGTCCACGCTGTAGCTTGTCTATCAGCATCAAACCCAAAACCAGCTTCGGTCCTGGTCTCATTTTTTTTAATTTTATCTTCCTCACTTCGATCTTGTCGCAGCTACGGGCCGCGCCTGTGTAGCTGTAACTCCCACGCCATCCTGGGTTCTGAGCGGAACACGCGAAATGGTCACGATGCGATCTTTATATATGCTCTCAGCTGTTTTCGGCACGGTGACCGCAGCGCATGAGAAAAGGTCAGGTGGAGGAGGTCCTACACCCGAGAAACTCCTCGATGACAAACTCGCTCGCCTATCTCTCCTAGCTGGAGGATGTGTCCTTGCCTTTTTCTTGATCTGGCATTCTGTTATTCGGTTTTCAAACCACATAAGGCGACTCACGAGTCTTAACAATGAATACCAACGATATTTCATCCCGGCGGATCCATTCTGGGCATGGCTGAAGAAATCGGTGATATATGCCCCCTTGTTTCGAACCCGGCATAACCGTGAATTCCGTCTTTCTACAGCCATCAACGTTGGAACTCTTCCCACTCGCTTCCAAACCTTCCTTATCTTAGGGATCATCGCGATGAACGTATCCCTCTGCTGCGTCACAGTCCCATATCCAGAAGCGGAATCGAAGGTCCTGGGTATCATTAGAAACCGTTCGGGTACAATGGCTGTGGTTAATCTAATACCCTTAGTCGTCATGGCAGGGAGGAACAACCCACTCATTAAACTCCTGAACGTATCCTTTGATACCTGGAATCTTTTACATCGCTGGTTTGCTCGGATCGTCGTTTTGGAGGGTCTCACCCATGTTCTTGCGTGGATGATAAACAAAGTCAATACAAGTCAGTCTTCCTCTCCAGCTTAGTGTGCTTCTTCTACTGACCCCCAAAATAGAGGGCTGGAACTCCGTCACGGCTTCTTTCCAAAGCCAGTTCATCATGACCGGCCTAATCGTGAGTACAACAATATCTATCTCGGAGCATACTTCCATTCCAGGGGCTAATGAGACCAGGCCATGATATTTTTCTTAATGCTCGCTTTACACTCGCCGTCTGCAATTAGACACGCGTTCTATGAGACCTTCTTGCATCTCCACATCCTCTTTGTGGCACTGACTTTCGGCTTTTTATACATCCACTTGAAGGAGAGGCCCCAGCGACGATATCTCATTACTTCCGTCGTGTTTTGGGGGCTCGAGGTAAGTTTTATCAATTCCTCGCAAATCTCCGTATTTTCCAGGTCGTTAATGCAATGTAGCGTTTAATCCGTATTGCCATCATTCTTTGGAGAAACTTCGGGAAGAAATGTACAAAAGCAACCGTCGAAGTGCTACCGGGAGAGGCACTTCGCATCACCTTGAAACTCGCACGGCCATGGAGATTCAAGCCAGGTCAGCACCTGTATCTCTACATGCCATCCGTGGGGTTTTGGATGTCTCACCCTTTCACCGCTGCGTGGAGCGACGCAGAAGAGGACCTGAATGAAGAGAAGGGACTCGCCAGATCTCGTCAAGATATTCAGAGTATGCCAAAAACAACCACCATTTCTTTGATCGTCCGTCGACGAACAGGATTCACAAACGCTCTGTTCGAACGTGCGAGTGCAAACAGGGATGGCCGCATTTCCCTCAACGCCTATGTCGAAGGACCATACGGCGTCGACCACTCCCTCGACTCGTACGGGACAGTGTTGCTCTTCGCCGCCGGTGTTGGGATCACACATCATGTCGCTTTCGTCCGTTATCTCGTTACAGGCTTTGCCAATGGCACCGTCGCTGCCCGTCGAATTACCCTGGTGTGGATCATCCAATCACCTGAGCACCTCGAGTGGATCCGTCCATGGATGAACAGCATCTTGTCCTTGGAGGGGCGTCGCGATATCCTTCGAATCATGCTCTTTATCACCCGTCCACGAAACACGCGCGAAATCCATAGCCCTAGCTCAACCGTGCAGATGTTTCCCGGAAAACCCAACGTGCAAACGCTCATCGATGGCGAGATAGAAAATCAGATCGGAGCTATGGGCGTCCTTGTTTGCGGGACGGGTAGCTTGAGCGATGATGTCCGACGAGCATGCCGACAGAGGCAATCCGGGAGCTGTATTGATTTCCTTGAGGAAAGCTTTTCGTGGTAGATTTCCTTCCGCTTGCGCGGCATTCTTTTTCCGCGGTGCGTTTTTTGCTTCCGTCTCTTCAACTTTTTTATTCTTGCCTGCCTCTCTATGTGGGACTGAGAAAGACAGCCTCCTGGAAACGATCCTTTGTCAAGTCTATGCTTTGTTACATCCGTCAATATTCTTTCTCGACTCGATTATATTTTCGATGTCCCTCACTCTCATTCCGCGTTTATCAACTACGTCGCCCTTTAAAAAACTTTAACCGCAGTTAAAAAATGAGAGAAAGTGTATCTTATCCTCCTTTTTCCATTGGCCATATATTCTCTATGTTTATTTTCTTCTTTTCATCTGTCTATATGTATAGTTAGAGAACGGGAATACAGCCAGCGATAAAAAAAAAAAAAGCAAAAAAAAGAAAAGAAAAGAAAAGAAAAAGAAAAAGCATGAAAAGGGAAAAAAAGAAAAAAAAATTACATATTTTAACGCAAACCTTTTCTCGAAATGTCGCAGTGAACCCCTAACCTCAAACTTTTTCCCACCCCTTTCTTTTCAACTTAGTTCCTTGTAGCTCATCGACGTAGGACGGCAGTTAAGCAGTGGTTGGGTGTCGCAGGATGTTTCCTGGGTTCAGATTCTTGTTCTCCGATATTATATATACTCTTTGACTGAAAAGCATTGTTGAAGAGATGATAAACCCTGTCCTGGCTTGCCTGCGGTTTTTTATCAAGGTGATGATCGCGGACTGTTGAAGTGATTCCTCTTCTACTCCTGTTATATTATTAGAAAGAATCATCCTCTCTTCAACAAGCTGAAGTTGTACTATATGGACCGGATACTACGGCTACCCTCGTCACGTGCCTCCCTATTTTTCTAGCCGGCTCTAAGTATTACGCTTGCTTTAGCTTCCGCTTATGTATCACGTGATCGACCGGCATTTTTTAACGTTCTCTTTCTCAGAGTTGCCACAACCCGTTGCTTGTGAAGAATATCAACTCCAGATATCACAACCATCTAACTGACCTGATTTTCTTGGATTACCTGAATCGCACAAGGAATCATGGCGTGGCGTAACCAAGGAATTACAGGATCTAACAATATCCCACTTGGCAGCCGCCGCAGGTTGGGGGGTGATGAAGACATCGCCAAAAGTGAGGACTCGACCGCAGTGTCGACACCAACACCAGATCCTGGGCATAAGCGTGGTCGAAGTCCGGTGCGTGGTAAGGTTACGCTTTATCCGGCTTCTATATTATCTGTCAAGAGAACAAACTGACTCAATTACTCTTCCCTTTTTGCAGCTAATCCGCCTGAAGATAGCATCAAGAAGCGCAAGAAGCGCAACCGTTGGGGAGATGCAGAGGAAAACAAAGCAGCTGGTCTCATGGGCCTGCCCACTTTAATCATGGCAAATATGACCAATGAACAACTTGAGGCCTATACGCTTCATCTTCGTATCGAGGAAATCAGTCAGAAACTTAGGATCAATGATGTTGTTCCTGCAGATGGAGACAGGTATGTGGATTGCAACCTCTTCTCCCCTCTCCTACACACATGAAGAACCAGCATTCGATCAGAACATGGATTTTGCTAACGGATGCTCTTCATAACTATAGGTCCCCTTCTCCTCCTCCACAATACGACAACTTCGGTAGACGTGTGAATACCAGGGAATACCGCTACAGGAAGCGGCTGGAAGACGAACGTCATAAACTGATTGAGAAGGCGATTAAAGCCATCCCTAATTATCACCCGCCGTCTGACTACAGGCGGCCGACTAAAACCCAGGAGAAAGTCTATGTGCCCGTGAACGACTATCCAGAGATTAACTTCAGTATGATAACTAACCCTCTAACTCCTAACCATTTTTTTCTCATCCTCAATTCTGCTTTGCGACTCGAGCCACGTTCTCGAGTCGCTGTTCTCTATTTCCTACTTTTTTCTTTCTCTTTTCTTTCTCATTTTTCTTGCTGTTTCACTAACCCTCTACAAATACTAATGCACCACTACTTTTCAAATCTTTATGCTTTTCAAAGACTAACACTTAGACTACTACTTTTCTTTTTGAAGTTGGCTTACTTATCGGACCTCGTGGAAATACTCTCAAGAAGATGGAAACAGAATCCGGTGCTAAAATTGCCATTCGGGGCAAAGGCTCTGTCAAGGAAGGCAAAGGTCGATCTGACGCGGCTCACACTAGCAACCAGGAAGAAGATCTTCACTGTCTGATCATGGCAGACACGGAAGAAAAGGTAAACAAGGCGAAGAAATTGATTCATAATGTTATCGAAACTGTACGTTCCACCATTTTGACCCACTCAGTCCTTTGTGTGTTTTAACTATGTGTCTACTGACACTTAAATAGGCTGCCTCGATTCCCGAAGGTCAGAATGAGCTCAAGCGAAATCAGCTACGAGAGCTTGCTGCACTTAACGGAACATTGAGAGACGACGAGAATCAAGCTTGCCAGAATTGTGAGTTCAACCTGGATTCCCGCCTGAATTAATTGAGGGCCCAACGCTAATGACTTATTAAGGTGGTCAAATTGGTCATCGCAAATATGATTGCCCCGAGCAACGCAACTTCACTGCCAGCATTATTTGCCGTGTTTGTGGAAATGCCGGCCACATGGCGAAAGACTGTCCAGACCGCCAGAGAGGGACTGACTGGCGCAATCATGGCCCGCCTGGCCAATCTGGTCGTAGGGGTGGCGGTGATGCTGTGGACCGCGAGATGGAGGTAAATCCGCCCTGCCGTATTTTCTTCGCTTTTCCATATCTTCCCAGAGACAAAAAGCGCTAACATTTGATACAGCAACTCATGCAAGAGCTCGGAGGTGCCGCACCTAGCGACGACAAACCTCCCCGCCGCATCGAAGCTGGTCCTGGTGGTTACGAACAAAACGATAACTATAGTGGTGAACGCCAATTGAAACCATGGGAACGTGGTCCTACCGGTGGGCCCGCTCCTTGGCAACGACCAAGAGAAGAGCGCCCGCGTGACGATTATCCACCCCGTGAACATGGAGCTCCTCCTCCTTGGGCAGCTGGCGGTGCTAGCGGGCGTTATGATCGGGGCGATCGAGGGGACCGTGGCGATAGAGATAGCAGAGGTGGTGATGGATACGGGTATGGATCGCACAGCGGCGGATACGGGGGCCACGGTGGGCATGGACATGGAGGACAGGGCGGAACGGGAGCACCAGCTCCTTGGCAACAACAGCACCATGCACCACATCCAGCACCTGCACCAGTATCAGTACCGGCATTGGCCCCCCCAGGAGGACATACAAGCTACGGCTACCCTGGCTATTCGGCTTTCCCACCCCAGCAACCTATGGGAGCCCCCCCTGGCCTCAGTGCGGTCCCCCCTCCCCCCCCGGGAATGGGAGCCATATTCTCAGGTTATAGTGCGGGAATCACACCGCCTCCGCCCCCTGCCGAGGGGCCACCACCTCCGGTTAGTATTCACGCACTCGACAACCTATTTGAACAATTTACTGACTAAACCTCATTTACAGCCACCGAGCGACCAGCCACCACCTCCTCCACCCGCTTAAATTGCCCAATCTGAACGACATTCGATGCACGCTACTAACCTCAGCAAAAGGGTTTCAAATTAGTAGAACGTATCAGGATTGTCAGCTTTGTGTAGTTTAGTAGTGTAATTTCCAAGCTCAAAAGAACACTAACAACTGTCAATAGGGATATGGTGAAAAGAAGGGAAGATACAATTTGGAACGTCTAAACAAACTTGCTCTATATACGGAGATTTCGTTTTTAATCAAAGAGTTTGACTGCTAACTAATTGGCAATGATTTAAGCTATTAACTAACTTGTGTATGATACCAATTGCTCTACTTACCTTCGTTCCAACGATAAATATCTAGTTACAAATTCACCATGTAAATTTATGCCTACCAGTGTTTTGCAATACCAGCACAGCTGGAATAAGCCCACTACCAGTAAATACGCTCCGCATCTGTGTACGGGGTATCCATCAATTCTTCCAATGTTCTCTTAAACAGAACTCTTGGAAGAAGCGCCGGGACAGCCTGCCGGTGAGGAGGGTTTAGGCCTTTCTCCCACACTTCAAAAAGGCTATACCATGACGTCAACCTGGAGAGTGTCCGAGGCCCCAACTACCTACCCACTCTCAAGCAAAGGGCTATCATCAGCTTCTCTATATCATTTTTCCTCCCCAGACCCTCGATGAGTATATTGGAGAGAGGATAGTTCCATATCCCGACTCAGAATGCGATTTATTCTGCTTTATTCGTTGGAGCCAATGATAATTCTTCGTTTACGCCGTTCTCTATTAGATAGATTGTATCATCTGAAGATGTCTCCAGAGCAGCAATCATCATCGCTTAGAATATTCAGTCTCCCCACAGGACTCAATTTCCACTCATCTCGTTCCTCATCCTCACCCTCATCGCGTGCACAGCGGAAACAGCCAGAGCAGAGCCAAGGCCAGGATATCTCATCTCTGCATCCAGCAAGAGATAATTCCCGTCGCTCGCCCCACCATGACGTCCCAGGAGCCAATGCGCCCCCCTGATGCGACACCTACACTTTCGATGTCGACAGCGACAACTTCATCCTCGATCGAGAAGTGGTGGCATATCCACTTTTTCCAGGGCATGATAAGCGATATCAAAAGGAGGGCGCCATACTACGCAAGCGACTGGAGGGATGCTTGGGATTATCGCGTCGTTCCTGCGACGGTGTATATGTATTTTGCAAAGTATGCCCCGGAGAATATACATTTTTCTTTCTTTCTTTCTTTCTTTCTTTTTTTTATACTCCTTCATTTGTAGCATATTTCCCCTTTCCCCACTCCTTTTCGCCCATCATCATATCAAGTGTTTCGGCCTGAAGCACTTGGAGAGAACGTGGACTAGTCTGTTCATGACATTGCTCGACAAGCTGTCCAGTAAAAATGAGCTACAAACCGAACGAGAGCGAAATGCAGTTTTTAAATAACGCTCTATATACCCATACACGATAGTGGAAACGATAGAGATGCTTACTGTAACTGCAGCATTTTACCCGCTCTTGCATTTTCCTTAGATATGTTCGAAAAAACAAACA
Organism: Paracoccidioides brasiliensis; assembly: GCF_000150735.1. Lineage (NCBI taxonomy): Eukaryota > Fungi > Ascomycota > Eurotiomycetes > Onygenales > Ajellomycetaceae > Paracoccidioides > Paracoccidioides brasiliensis. Next base: position 2,659,687 of record NW_011371358.1, read on the forward strand.
TGAGCTACGGGGTTAATGAGGTGCTTTTGGCTTCAGTCCTGGGTGCAGTGGTTTTCTCTTTTCTTGCGTGCCAACCCTTGGTTATCGTTGGAGTAACAGGTTCGTGCCTTCAATTGGTGCATCTTCAGAGGGGCAAAAAGGCTATCATGATCATTTTGCTGAATGCCAGCTCACAGGTCCTATTACCGTCTTCAGCTATACTGTTTATGATATCATGTCACCGACAGGGATCAATTACTTGGGTTTTATGTGCTGGATAGGAATGTGAGGTCCCTTATTCCCGTCCACATGTCAATGCTCATACGTGGGCTGAGGTTATATGGAAATATACTGACATAATTTTAGATGGGCGATGGTAATGCATTGGATTCTTGCCATTACGAACTCCTGCAATGCATTGACTTACGTCACTCGTTTCTCTTGTGATATCTTTGGATTCTACGTGGCATTTATCTACCTGCAAAAGGGGATCCAGGTTCTCACCCGTCAGTGGGGCAAATTTGGTGAAGCCTCTGCCTACCAGTCCATCATGGTATCTCTCCTGGTGCTTATGTGCGCCTATATCTCTGGCACGATTGGGGAAAGCAATCTCTTCCAGCGACATGTCCGCAAATTCATCGAGGACTATGGGACCCCGCTCACCATCGTTTTCTTTACGGGGTTCGTTCACATTGGGCATATAAAAAATGTACCCATCGAAACATTGCCCACGAGCAAGGCCTTTTTCCCCACTTCAGACCGCGGCTGGGCTGTGAATTTCTGGGACATGGGTGTCGCTGTTATATTCCTTACGATACCTTTCGCCCTGCTCTTGACGATTCTATTCTACTTTGATCATAATGGTTCTTAAAACTACTTTCCAGTTGTTGGTTTTTCAACTTTGCAGAAAATACTAATACATCAGCTAGTTTCGTCCTTGATAGCTCAAGGTACCGAATTTCCGCTTCGGAAACCTGCTGGATTCCATTGGGATATCTTTCTGCTTGGTTTAACTACCGGGGTAGCCGGAGTTCTAGGTATCCCTTTCCCCAACGGCCTCATTCCTCAAGCGCCCTTCCACACCGCAGCACTCTGTGTGACCCGTCAGGATGCCGATGAAGACGAAGCGAACAAGGGTAAAGCAGTCCATGTTATCGACCACGTCGTTGAACAACGACTCAGCAACCTTGCGCAAGGCATTCTAACACTAGGCACGATGAGCGGCCCCCTCCTTGTTGTCTTGCATCTAATTCCCCAAGGAGTTATGGCGGGACTCTTTTTCATAATGGGCGTCCAGGCTCTGTTGGGCAACGGAGTGACGCAGAAAATCAAGTTCCTCGCTCAGGACAGGAAACTCACGCCAGCATCTGATCCGCTGAAACGAATTGATCGGAGACTGGCCATTTGGGCCTTTGTTGGGATTGAACTCCTCGGTTTTGGAGCGACTTTTGCCATCACACAGACAATTGCTGCGATCGGATTCCCCGTGTTCATTCTTATTCTCATCCCCGTTCGAACGTTTCTGCTTCCGCGCTGGTTCACGCAGCAGGAACTTGCTATCCTCGACGCACCGACCGCTAGCCCCTTTACTATGGAGAGTGTGGGTGGAACACATGGTTATGAAGACAGCGACATAACTGTGATTCCACCTTCTGGAAATAGGAGTGGAGTGTTTAGATCTTCGGATTCTGCAGTTGAGGATGAGTTGGAGAGGGGCGAGTCGTATGAGCTTCACTCCGCGCCCTCGTTGCGTAGGCGGAGTCGATGTGAGAGGTAGCTCTGTTTCTATGTGTCTTTTTGTGGTACCCTCTGTTTACATTCACCTATAGACACCAAAATTGGATCGTTGGACTCTTCTAGCATACCGGCCCAGCAGGTGAGGGAGAAGAAATATCTAGAATACATACCTGGTTGAGAAATCATTATTCTTTTCGGAGGAATTTCGTCGAGCAAGGAAGTACACATTAATGTTGACGTGTCTATTTCCACTCTTCCCTTCTTTCTAGCCATTCAGTTAGAGGTCCCGTTTCTTTTTCCCTCCCGTTCGAACCCCAAGCGCCCTGTTTCTGGTCTTGCCACTCAACTTTGCGTGGAATCTCGGGGTTTCACGGTTCAGACTGTTAGACAAGATATTGAATTTAGATAGGACCTCATTATTGCACTGCTATTTAATACGATATTAATTTTCTAATCTATAAACAGCTCTTTAGGATCCATTAATATATCTTTACACGTCCACAATAACCTCGGGAAAGGGACTTCCCCTTTTCGATATCACGTGAGAGCAGTATCTCACCGCCTTCGGAGTCCATTGGCAATACTCCGTATAATTTTTTATTTTTCATCGTGAGCCACATTTAAAATATGTCTTCACAATTGAGCCAAACAATATGGCGCCCTTTAAAGATATAGAAGTTGGATTGGAATCAGGCGGTAATTTATCTGCTTCCAATGTATCATCTAATGAAGATAATGGAGTGGAAATATCAGAAGTTGCCCGACCCTCCAAACGACGTCGAATATCGTTATCACCTGGAAGAAGCTCCAACTCTTCCGAAGATGAAATCTCAATAACCCCCCAAGCGGCAGCCCCGCAACAACCCCTCCTGCCGATCGTATCACGAATAAAGAAGAAGCTTGTAGACACTGGAAATAATGTCCAAAAGAAGCAGTCCGCTGATGCGGATCCAATTATCGCGAAAGATGCACTGGCTACAACCGCTCCATCGGACGGTTCATCATTTGCAACCCTGGGCCTTGCGCCATGGCTCGTAGGGTCCTTATCCACAATGGCTATCAAACGACCGACGGCAATCCAGAAAGCATGCATACCGGAGATTCTTAAGGGGAGGGATTGTATAGGTGGGAGCAGGACTGGTTCAGGGAAGACTGTTGCGTTTGCGGCGCCGATATTGCAAAAGTGGTCTGAGGATCCGTTTGGGATCTTTGCGGTGGTGTTGACACCAACGAGGTATGCACATAATAGCAGAAGGCTCTTTCTTCTTGTACCTGCTCAATTTTAAATTGTTATCACTGTCCCTCTACTTCTGCTAACTTGAGATCTATTAATACAGGGAACTGGCGTTACAAATTTTTGAACAAATCAAGGCCATATCAGCGCCGCAATCTCTCAAACCAATCCTTATCACTGGTGGAACTGAAATGCGCCCACAAGCCATTGCTCTCTCTCAGCGCCCCCACGTAGTGATTGCCACTCCTGGTCGTCTGGCGGATCACATCAACAGCTCCGGGAGAGACACTATCTGTGGTCTCAACCGCGCACGCTTTGTCGTTCTCGATGAAGCTGACCGCCTGCTAGAATCTGGACCGGGAAGCATGCTTGCCGACCTGGAAACCTGCCTCTCTGCGCTTCCCCCTTCGACAGCTCGTCAAACTCTGCTTTTCACAGCAACAGTCACCCCTGAAGTTCGAGCTCTCAAATCCATGCCTCGACCAGCGAGCAAACCTCCGATCTTCGTAACAGAAATATCAACCGAAAATCAAGCTACTATCCCACGTACTCTCAAGCAAAGCTATCTCCTGGTGCCCCTAACCCATCGTGAGGCCTTTCTCCACGTCCTTTTATCGACGGACGGTAATTCGTCGAAAGCGGCCATTATCTTTTGCAATCATACGAAAACTGCAGATCTCCTTGAACGTATGCTGCGACGACTTGGCCATAGGGCCACATCGCTGCATAGCCTTCTGCCACAATCAGAGCGTACTGCAAATCTCTCGCGCTTTCGTGCATCTGCCGCTCGTATATTAGTTGCTACTGACGTCGCTGCTCGTGGCCTGGATATCCCCAGCGTGAGTTTGGTAATTAACTTCGGCGTACCTCGCAATCCCGATGACTATGTGCATCGCGTTGGCCGAACTGCCAGAGCCGGGCGTGAAGGTGAGGCAGTTACTCTGGTTGGCCAACGCGATGTTCAGTTGGTTTTGGCCATTGAAGATCGTGTGGGGAGGAAGATGGAAGAATGGAAGGAGGAAGGAGTCAGCATTGAGGGTAGGATTGTACGAGGCGGGATTCTAAAGGAAGTTGGAGAGGCGAAGCGAGAGGCTACGGGAGAGATAGAAGAAGGGAGAGACGTCCTTGGCCGGAGGGTGAGGAAACTAAAGAAAGTCCGCTAGAACAATTTTATTTTTCCGCATTACTTTTACTCCTCGTCGTCGTCGTCGGCCTTATTTTTTATTTTTTTTTATTATTTTTTTTTTTTTGTTGAGTATTTCCATCTTCTTACTGGGTGGGCTTCCTAGCAATAGACAGGCAGTCTTTCAATTCATCTGCTGTTTAGGCGCTCGACAGACCCTCTTTTGCCGGCCACCTGTTTCAGCTCCGTTCGTCTCTTCCTGCTGCGGGATAGCTGGCTCGTCCAGTTTTCTTTCCTTACCCGACACGACACGACCTGTTCCCCGGCGGCCTCTTTCATTACAGTTGTCTCCCGAGTTTCTTGCTGGTGTCCAGTCACTGTCACTTCAGGAACCACAATCTCACTTGTAGCGTTGTCCTCTTGAACGGTCATACCGCCTGCCGCTGCGGTGGCGGCCGCGATTTTTCTTGGTCTTCTTCTCTCAACCGGTGGCTTCTTCGGTTGTCTTTCAGGCTTAGGAGCTATAATAGGCTCTGAACAGCCCCCATCTTCATCCGTTTGCCGGTTGGGGAACTTCTTGCTGTGGCTTCTTTCTTGCTCTCTTCGCTTTTGGTTTTTTCCGTTTTTTCTTCCAGCGTATCATTTCCCAAAACAGCATCTTCAACTTCCGGTGCCACTGAGACAACTGCTTGCTGGCTAGTCTTACTGTTCACTCATTTTACAGGCGGCTTTTTTCTGCGGTTCTTTCGGCTTAGGAACTATATACGCACGAAACACAGGCTCTACACCTTCCCGTGGCACTGGAGCATTTTCCGGCTGACGTTTCTTTTAAACTCTTTTTGCCGCTTGCTTTTATAGCTACTCTTCTGGCTTAGGGGCTACATTGATCCCCCAGAATAACTCCTTCATTGACCGATACTGCTGGAGCCACCGCTGGCTGGGTGATGTTCTTACTCCTTTTTGTAGGCAGCTTTCTTTGCCGTTTTTCTAGCTTTGGAGCTATATCAGCCCACTGAAAATTCACTTCACCTTCCATCACCACTGGAGCAACTGCTGGCTGAGGCTTCTTTCTAACTCTACTTGCCTCTGGCTTTTTCTGCCTTTCTTCCGGCTTGGGAGTAGCATCAATGTCGAGAACAGCATCTTCGCCATCCAATACCACTTGGGAAACTTTTGGCTGGGCCTTTTTCGTAGCTCTTTTTCCTGGAAACTTTGTTTTTTTAACCACCGGTTTTGGCTTGGTATTCATACCCAATTCTTCTCCTGTTGAGTCAGATCGGTTTGGCGGGTTCGGCGTCCGGTTCTTTTCTCATCATATTTGCTAATTCCTCCTTAAGGGGAGCAATCTGCGTCCCTAGAGAAAACCAATGTCCACTTGCCAGGGCTGTCCCTCTCATTGGTTTAAACTTCTTTGGCGGTGGCCCAGTTATATCCTTGTCCAATTCAGGAGCAACTTTCTCCCCTGAAGCCTGAATCTGACCTAATCCCACGGCAGTTAATGCCAGAAGCCTCTTAATATTTTTCAATCCGCTGCTTCTCTGCAATTTTCTCAGGGGTATCAATTGGATTAGCCACCGAAGCTATATCAGGTTCTTCCGGCTACTGTGTTTGTGGGCTAGGTGGTGGGCTATGAGCTCTCTTCCGCTTCTTCCCGTCTACGCCCATGGGGCCCGACTTAAGCTTTATGATTTTCGACGGACAATCCTCTACTTCGCCTTGTATATCTTCTTCTGTCTCTGCATCATCCACCACGTTTTCCTTGCTCTTCTCAGATTCCATTTTGTTGATATTGTCGCTGGCAATATCTTTTGCACTCTCCTCCACTGCGGGGACATCGGTTTCCATATCTGCTTCCACACTGACCGGGTCGATTGGATCTGCCTCGCTACTCTCCGCGGCCATCCTTACTCTCTCAGTGGGTCCTATCATCTTCTCCAACCACTCTGATTTTGGAATCCAGTTACCCTTCTCGATATCCCATGAAAACCGAGTGTCGGAAGTTCCGTCTTTGCTTGTTGGGTCCCCGGTAGCCTCATAGCGGTAAAATATCTCTTGACTGGTGTGATGTTTAAATTTTATTAGTTTTAAGTTCTTCGTTCCAAATTTACAGCAAACCTGGAGATACTTGAAGAGAATGGAATTGCACAAAAAATATGTTATCGTGCGCCCTCAAAAGACTCATCTGACCATGGTCTTTGGCCTTCCCAACCAAGTCTTTTGCGCCAATAACTCTGTCACTCACCCTTGCCTGGGTACTCGCCTCTGAACAGCATCAGACATCCCTCTGTCAAAGCACGCACCAAAGATCACATGTTAGTTTCTTTTATGCTTCTGAGCCCACGCGGGGGTTGGGAGGAATGAAGATTAAATTCATCGAGTAAATCGATTACACCAGTCTGACACTTACACTGGCTGCTCCTGATCCTCCAGAATCGGACTGTGTGAACAGCCTCTAGGCCTAAGGGATCCTCGACAGGGGATGTGCCCTCTCTGGCCCTCACCGCTTCTCGTTACAGGAGGCATTTCCCCCTATACTATTGAATGCCTCTTCTTTTCGCGTGTCGGAATATGTTTGATGTATTGGCAACGGGGCAAGAGGAGCAAAGAATCAAAAAAGCTGGATGATAAAGAAATGAAGCTGGAGAGAAATTTCAATGTTTATTTTCTTGGTGTTATGTGTGTGAGGAGAGAGCGCAGGGGAAGTTTCTGAAATGGTGGGATCTTGTTTGCTTTAACACACTGATTGCTGGGAAATTCTGATCGCTTTCAGGGTGAGTGAGAAAAGGAACTTCAAACATGATAGTCACTAAGAAGGGGCTGTAATAAAATATTTGGGAAAGGATCGATGAATAATATGTAACACACAGCGCTGGAGGATCAGGATAAAAATGGTCACAGCTTTCATCTACACATAAATCTCTTGTTTAGCAAATATACTTAAAATGTGTTCCTTTTTCTTTCACTTCGCAGCCTCTCTTCTCCTCTTCACTTGATTCACTGCTAGATCCTTACTCAATATCATTTTTCTTTTTCATCATCTGCTTTTCCCTGCGCGAGTTACTCAGTAGACTGACCCAGTTGTGCTCGTTCTCAAGTCATCCTGGGCGTGAACTTCTCATTGTCCTTGGGTTTCTTCACACCCTCAAAGGAATACAAACACTATTCACACTTTCTGTTTTGGAAGCAGACATAATAAGCCCTTGTCTTTCTGTGGTGTTCCTCTTTTCCATCTTTGTTCCTTTGACTGTTGACTGTTTTAACCTGTTTTCCTTGTTGTTTCTTTCTTGCTATGGTGTGTTGCTACTTTTTCCTCCACTGGATTCTGTAGAGTGTGAGAAAGAAGCCACTGTCTAACTTGTGGTTCATGAATTCAAGATCTGTCAAGAAATCAACCTACCAGTTTCTGACACCATATATATATGTATATCTGTGAATGGTGGACATTGGTTAAACAACAGTGACAAGCCTCAATTTACAGCAGGTTACCAATTACCTGCCAATCAAACATATGCCCCCTTTCTCCCCAGCGTACGACTTTTCTCCTTATGTCTTCTCTCTGCCACGAAGTTACTAGCTTCATGGCCAACGAACTGTGCATTCGAGATCCCAAGATCACAGAGCGAAAACTCAACACACGCACATCTGCCCCCCCCCCCCCCCCCCCCGGGGGCCTCTGCGGGTGATAACAGCGCAGAGATGGTCTTCGAAGTTGTAGTTTGGCCAGCTACACGCCGCAGCTCGTACAAATTTATACCCCACAGCTAGCAGCGGTGCCTGCAGCCAGGAAAGGGGGGAAGGGGTTACTTACAGGAGCGGCCTTCTGATGATGCTTATTGTCACCACCAACGCCAGCATCGCGAGGCTTTCCTTCGCCATCAATTTCCACATTGCTTTTTTGCTTCTTCTGCTCCTCTTTCCGCAGCAGCCACCGTCTTCTCTTTCGCTATCCGCTGCTGCTTCTCAGAAGCTGCCGCCCGCTTCTTGCCCACATACTTCACGTATATCCGCCGCATGCTCGACGCACTCGCGTTCAAAACTCCTGATGAAAAATGATCAAGCTGTGAAGGTAGGGAGAATTCATCTTTCCCGAGTAATTCTTCGTCCAGATATGACATTCGGCGATGATGTTTGAATAACAAAAGAATTTAAAAACTTGATATTCACCATGGGTTAAAACATGGAAATAATGTATAGCAAGGCACATAGCAAGTTAAAAACTTATTGGTTGCGCAAATTGCGAGGAATCTTTTGATATATGTGCAATCATGATCAGTGGCATTTTCTCTGCTTGAGAGGATCACTGAATAGAAGAAGTGTTTCAGTGGGCGGAGATTCAATAAGTCGTATTTCTCAGAAATGACAACATCCCGATGTATGTATGTCTCCACACCAGAGATGGTTGAAGTGAAAAGTGTGAAGAGTGAAGCAGTTGAGGTAAGGGCAGAATTACCAGGTTAGGACTTCCACGTGACTTGCAGGGCTCTAGATTCAGGGGTATTTTGAAGGTAACGTTTCCACATCTACGGAGCGCTACGACAAAGTATTAGGACGATCCAGGAGTAGATGAGTATCAAGAAGCATATCATAAATTACCTTGGTAGATGCGAAAACCGCTTCTCTATGAGGGCATTTCGCACTCCGTTGTCCAAAGTAACCGTCGCACTCCCCGGTAAAAATAGGATAGCCCAAGAGCAATTAGAAGACCACAATCGCAACTCATAATCATCTCCGTGAAGCCGGGCTTCAACCCATCGCCGTTTCATCCCATCCAATTCAGCGCGTTGAGATATCGTACAAGAAGAAAAGGGAAAAAGGGGAAAAAAGGAAAAAGAGAAAAAAAGAAGAAAGAAGAAGAATAAAAAAAAAAAAAAAAAAAAACAAGGGAAACCCAACTTAGCGAGTTTTCAACTACCAAGTCGGAAACTAAGCCCAGATCCAACCTTGCAAAATTCCCGAGATAATCGAAATCGAGCTTGTCCGCCCTGTTCATCCAGGATGTATGTGCCAGTAAACTTGTTCAATCGATCACCCAGTCCATTCCTCGTCTAGCGCATCATATTTAGTCGTAGTCTGCATCAGTTTCATCAGCCCATCAATCGCATCATCCTTCTCCGCAGCAAGCATCTGTTCCACAGCGCACATCTTCACGTTTTTCTTGATCATGATGATCGGGTCACCGGTCTGTGGAGGGCTGTGTGATTGAACGGGAGAGGCAGGGGTTTCGGGGGGGTTATCGTCGCCGTCACCGTGATCGCTGCTATGGTTGCCGTTGCCATTGCTTTTATTTTTGTGTATGCTTTCATTGGACACGCTGGCATCGGCGGGAGTCGCCTCGCCCTCCATCTTGTTGCTAGCAGTTGAGGCGGGTGGTGGGGAATGGATTGTATTTTTCGGTGCGTAAGGACCTGGGCGCAGAATGGGCGCTGGGAGGAGCTTGGGAATTTTGGCCTTTGGGGTCAGGTCCATAGCCTCGTCCTTGCCCTGTCGATGCTGCTGCTGCTGATGGAGCTGAATTCTGGTCGCGTTGATCGGGCGTGGGGAAGAGCGTAGTAGGTGGGAGATGGAAAGGCGATCGCGGCTATTTGCATGTGCCTCGAGCTCCGAGATACGACGGTCGATCTGGTTGTCTTTGACGTTTTTCATGTTTTTCATGGCAAACTGGACGCGACTGCGGAGTAGATCTGCTTTCTGTATGGTGGATGCAAACGGGGTCAGCAACAGAACTGTTAACACACTACGCGGATTGTAGCCGAGCAACAGTGGTCGTCAGGGTGCGGTTGCTCACCTGTTGGATAAAAGCCTTTCTCTCAGTGGGGTCCGTCGGCACGACTGAAGTGGTGGTAGTGGTGGTGGTGGTGGCTGCTTTCGGTTTTGTGGGGGAGGGTGCTGAGGGGTTGGGCAGGGACTTGTTCTCAGTCCCAAAGCTGAGATTAAGCAGGGAAGACATGGTGTCGCTTCTTTGTGAAGATGAGATTTTGGGTGGAGTGTTTTGATCAAGGAAAGGTGCGGTTTGAAGAAAGGCAGATGAAAGAGTCATCTGTGAATTTCTGATTAGTTTATGCTCCATCTATGCCAGTCTGTTGCAACCACAATTTTGGTTGCCTATTGCATGTATGTTGTCGACATCAAATAACGCTGAACACACCTGTTTATCAGTATCTGTGCTAGATTGAGTGTTACTCTCTTCATAGATATAGAATTCATCTTCTCGCCGGATCCTGTTGAATGAGCTCTTTGTCGAACTTGATCCATTCTGATCAAAGTCTACCTGGTCAATTGATCTTTTCTGGCCCGTCAGGACAGAAGAGGGTATCGGGGGCATGACGTCGCACAGAGCTTTAGATGTAGAGAGGTTCGACTTGGTTGTGCTCTGGGAAAGGGATCGAGTCAGAGACGCGTTGGTTGATTTGTCAACCAGAACGCGTCGTTCGGATTTCGTTGGACTTGGCTGTGACATTGTTGCAGAAATATACGTAGTTATATGATAAACAAAACGGAAGGGTGGCTTGCAGCAGGTATGGGGGGTATATACGGAGGCAGGTAACAAGTCGTGCGGGAGGGATGAGATGCGGGATACTCTATTACTATCTAGAATGGTTCAATCGTTGGACAAATAAAATAAAAAAAATTAAAATTAAAAAAAATAAATAAATAAATAAATAAAAAGATGCTCACGCCCAAGCACAGGGGAACGAAGGAATCAGCACAGGCAATGAATCCGCCTGTACCGGTTGAGCCCAGAAGAGAAGAAGAGAGAGGAGGTGCAGGACAAGAAAGGGGGTGGAAGAGCGTCGCGTTGCTAATCAACGAAAACAACGAGAGCAGTCAGCAGCAGCAACAACAACAACAACAACAACAACAACAACAACAACAACAATAGGGACCATGAGGGCTGGTCGTTCGCCTCTCACACGCTGCGGGTGCGCGTGCTGCGTGTTGCGTGCTGCGTGCAAAGTGTGGAGTGCGGAGTGCGGAGGTTGCGCCTAACCCTATTTAACGTGACGAACGGAAACGGTGGCTAAACAAATGGGCTTAACCAAGACCATGCGCGTGGGGCCGCAGCGAAGTCCGTCGTGAAATTCTTGCTTCCACTCCAATGAGAATGCATCGTTGCACGGTGGCAGGTGGGAATACATATCCATCAATCCACAACAACTACCTGTTATTATTGTGATATAATAGTTAAAAAGCAAAAGGGGGAGGAGAATCGAGGGACTGCGGGATTCCAGTGCTGTGGGATTCACAACATTGTCAGCTTAGCCCGCAAAGCGCTCCAACAGGTCGTTGAATCCGAACGGCAGATACGCCTTGAAGGTAGAGCTCTGCGAAGTCGAGAAGATGTTATATTCCGTTCAAGAGTGAGAGGCTGGGAAGCACCGCCGATGGAGGTGGTAATTAGAGAACGAAGAGCAAGATGCGAGTGGGGGTGAATTGTTTTAAAGCCAGCCGTGGGAAACATAGTTTTAACTATTTGCCAAACCTGTTGGCGGGGTAAAATGGCGATCAACTTCCATTTATTTAAGCAGAAGTGGATTGACTGGAGAAGGGATGCCTGCATATATTAAGAAAACTGTCCCTTTATTGCTTGTCTAAATGCGTAATTATAGTTGACGGATTGGAGAAATGTCGTAAATGAGTGCTCTGTCGTAATCTTGGAGATATAGCTCAAGTCCTTGTTCTAGCATTGGTTAAATTATTAACTCATAGCATTAAACTTAGGGACGCTTTGAAAAAAAAAAAAAATATTAGAACGACTCCTCTGCATCATCCCAACCATCCATTTGGATATTCAAGTCACAATCACCAACAGTCCACCAAGCCAGTCATTGGTGGTATTAACTGCAGGATCCCTAGTATCCTTCATACTGACTGGGAATCCATATTTACATAGAAAAAAAAAAAAAAAAAAAAAAAAAAAAAGTCAAATCACGTCCAGAAATCTCGCTCAAGGCCCGGCAATCTCTACCCCTCCACACCACTCACGCAAAAAGATAACACCACCAACCCCGCACCAAGATGTCACAATTGACCGTCGCAGCGAAGGCAAATGGCTCCTTTCTGCTACCAACTCTTCTGGCTATAAACTATGTCAAACAAAGCCTCCCGGGCACCGTTATCAACGTCGAGTTTGAAGATGTCGAATCCATCGGATCCCAAGGCGCAAAACTGGAGTTGAAGTCCGACGATGGGAAAGCCATATACGATGATGATGTCCTGCAGCATCTAGAGAATATATATGCACCCTTGCAGGCCGGAGACAAGGGGAAGGTCTGTTCAAATCCCCATTTTGGTCGTATCTTGTTTCGGTCCAGTCTCCCTGTTCGCTGCGAATCTACACTGCACTGGAACTAAATCTTTTCTTTTCCTTCCCAACTAGGTCGACGAGTGGGTGAAAAGGTCAACTGCCCTGCGGCCATTGGATTTCAAATCGCTCGACCAACCGATGAAAGAGCTGGATTCTCATCTCACTCTCCGTTCGTGCATCGTTGGTTACTCTCTTACCTTGGCCGACCTAGCCGTGTGGGGAACTCTACGGGGAAACAGAATTGCCATATCGGCCATTCGAAAGGCAGCTACAAATACAAGCCGTTGGTTTTCATTTATCGAAGCCTCGTATCCGTGGGTAAACATTGCTGTGGCTGAGTTAAGCGCCAGCGCTCAGAAGAGAAAGGCCGCTGCAAGCGCGGCCGGTGCAAGCTACAACATCGGCCTGCAAAATGTGGAGAATGGAGTTGTTACTCGTTTCCCACCAGAGCCTTCGGGATACCTGCATATCGGGCATGCCAAAGCAGCACTTCTGAATGATTATTTCGCCCATGAGCAGAACAAGGGAACCTTGATTTGCCGCTTCGACGACACCAATCCTTCCAAGGAGAATCAGGAATTCGAGGACGCGATCAAGCATGATTTATCCCTGTTGGGCATTTACCCGGACAAAACCTCCTTTTCAAGTGATTATTTCCAGGAAATGTATGAATACTGCATCCAAATTATCAAGGCTGGGAAAGCCTATGCGGACGACACCGCGAAGGAGGTGATGCAGGAGGAGCGGTTCAACGGCATCGAGAGCAAGCGCCGCAATGAAAGCATTGAGGACAACTTGGCACGATTTGCTGAAATGAAAACAGGCTCAGAGGAGGGCCAGCGGTGGTGTATTCGTGCAAAGATCTCAATTGACGACTTGAACAAGGCACTAAGGGACCCCGTCATCTACCGCTGCAACTTGGAGCCCCACCACCGAACGGGCACTACATGGAAAATCTATCCAACGTATGATTTCTGCGTGCCCATCCTGGATTCGCTAGAGGGCGTGACCCACGCACTGCGAACAACTGAGTATGGTGACCGGAATGCACAGTATGTGTGGATGCAGGAAGCCCTTGGCATCCGGAAAGTTCACATTTGGGACTTCTCCCGTGTCAACTTCATTCGGGCTGTGTTGTCTAAGAGAAAGCTCACAAAATTGGTCGAGGAGGGGGTTGTATGGGGCTGGGATGACCCGCGCATGCCTACCATTCGCGGAATCAGACGACGTGGTATGACAGTACCCGCCCTGCGCGAGTTCATCCTGAAGCAAGGGCCCAGCCGGAACGTTGTTAACCTGGACTGGACTCTTTTCTGGGCGACTAACCGCAAGTATATCGACCCTGTGGCCCCGCGCCATACCGCCATTGACAAGCAGGACGTGGTGCGCGTTACCGTAAAGGGGATCGAAGGTGTGCAGACTGCCGATAAACCAAAGCACATCAAGAACCCAGAACTAGGTTCCAAGAAGGTGATCTACAGCCCTAAGATTCTTCTGGAACAGGTGGACGCCGTCACATTCCAGAAGGACGAGGAGATTACGCTGATGAACTGGGGCAACGCGTTTGTGCGCAAGATCACCAGCGACCCAATGTCTGGTGGTAGAATCAGCAGCCTGGAACTTGAGTTGCATCTGGCGGGGGATGTCAAGAAGACGGATAAGAAGGTCACATGGTTGGCGGAGAAGGGGCAAAAACTTGTTCCCGTTGAACTTGTGGATTTTGACTATATCATTTCCAAGGATAAATTGGAGAAGGATGAGGACATCCATGACTTCCTGACGCCTAAGACGGAGTTCCGGTCTGAGGCGTTTGCGGATTGCAACGTTGCTGGCCTTGCGGAGGGGGATATTATTCAGTTTGAGCGGAAGGGATATTATAGATTGGATCGGCCGTATAAAGAGGGGAAACCGGCTGTTTTCTTCAATATTCCCACGGGTAAAACTGGATAGGGTCTAGAGTCTAGAGTCTATAGCCCAGATGCTGCAGTCCCTGGTTTTGCTTTTTCTTGCCAGATGGAGTCGAATGGAAGGGAAGCTGTCAATGTCTTTTCAGATTGTCATTTTGGCAGATCTCGTGCCACGCATGCGTGCCGATCTTGGTTCTTGACCAACCACCCCACTCGATCCGTGCAGCTCCCGTCATCTCATGTTTTGCGATATGACGGATGCACCACAAGCTAATAAAATAGGGGGAGAACCAGGGCGGGGGTTCCAGTTATCACTCTGTAGACTGACCAATTGTCCAATCACATACTTTTGAATGACAATACTTTTTGTAGATCCTTATTCTCACCAGTCGCCCGCTTTCCAGTCTCCTCAAGCAGTCAACTAGCTCTCTTTGCATTACATCGAGTTGTAGCACTCCTCCGTAGCTATTACATGAACGAACGACCTTACTGGCACGCGATCAAGAATGGCAGGTGATACACATCCAAAACGACCTAAGAGTTTTGCTTCTCATTAATTTTGAAATGATTATACAATGATTTGAAACGGGCTGTTAGCAATATATGATGCCGTACTGAGTAGTCGAGCAGTCATTCCTTCAAACATAGAAGATCGGAGTCGATCTTGATATTCTCGAGTTAGTTAAGCGGTTTTGGAGTTACACTCTAAATTAACATTAGTTTTCTGATTTGTCCCAGTCCCAGTCCCAGTCCCAGCCCCAAGCCACGGCGCTGGTAGCCCCCCACCGGGCCCCGTAGAGTCGATTGGCTAGTTTTGGAATCGCGAGGAACAACCTCTCCACATTGAGTAACAAGCCAATGAATGGGAGGGGAGGTAACTATCGTTGGTGCCGATCGACGATTATTTCGAGGGTTCACCAGCAAACAGAACATCGATGGGGCGGTGTCTTATCTCCAAGGACTCCCATAACTAGAGATCGACTCTGCCCGTTCTTCCGTATCTCCAAATAGTTATGAGGGAGGGTGTTGTAGTGAGGCAGCCTTTAACCTGGTAAAATTCACTTTGTATAGCTATTTATTTACTTACTTATTTTGGTTGGCTGCTGTTGTCGAGTGGCGGCAGGAAGGAGGATTCCAACGCTGACTACTCCGTAGTTTAACTATGCCCCTCCTCGTCTCTCCTCTCCCGCGTACGCTCCATTCCATCCAGTCCTTTGGTCTTTCAGACATTCCCCCCTGCTCTCTCGGTTGGTTGGCTGTATCAATAGACGTATAAATGGGAATGGGAGCAGACGACAACTAATCATGCTGGCGTAGTTAGTTAGTGAATCGCTACTGGCGCGCTGCCCCAGGATAAGCGGCTCAGCCTGACTGTCCCACATGACCTACCTCATTGCGGCCCTCCACAACAACCCGCAGACCAACCTTCCGACTTCTCCACAACTCCCTCTGGCCGTTGTCCCTCTTATTCTTATTAAACTACTCCTTTTTCTATTCATTCGTTCTTCCCTCCCCTCTCTTCCTCCTCCATTTGCTTCATCTCAATGCTAGCTGGACCCTCTTGTTGTCCCTAGAACGCCTCGTTCGTTGCCCGGCACCTCTATTATAGCTATCCTTAACTGCTGTTTCCCGGTGAAGCGCCCGCCATGCGATGGCTACTTTGTCCCCTCCTTGGGGCCGCCATCTTCCACTCCTTTCTAGTCGCAGCCTCCCGTCTTACTCCTCCAATATTGCCGTTGATCGTCCGGAACCCTTATCTTAGTACCTGGCTCGCCAATGCCAGAGAGGACCCGTGGTCCTCGTGGCCCATGTTCTACACGGGAGAGCATATGGGGCTCTCCCTGATGGCTTCCGTCCCGGACACCGGATTTGTATATCCACTGCTAGGACGTCCTCAGGATTCATTGACTCCAGTCACCTCGACGTCTGGGTAGGTTTTGGAACTGTTTTGACTCCCCATAATTGAGACTGTAACATGAGCATTTTTGTTAATAGACAAGCGCATTTATGCAGGTATAACATCTCATATCCAGAGTATCTCGGTGCTAAGTATGATGCTTCTACGACGAACCTGAGCTATTCCATCGCAGCCCCGAAAGGCGCATCCGCAGTGTCAGCAGATCCAATTCACATCACACTTTCATTCCTGTCGCCAATTACCCCGACTTCCACCCTTCGCCAGTCCATCCCTGCTGCGTATGTGACCGTGTTCGTCAAGGGAAACAGAAATGTTAATGTCTATATGGATTTGAATGGGCAGTGGGTCAGCGGTTATCGAAACGCTCGTATTGTATGGCAATTCGATCATATAGTTCCCGAAGATAAAATAAGGCCGCGTCTCAAGCAGTGGCAGGTCAAGCTGGAGACAGAGCAGCTGTTTTCGGAGAATAATGACCGTTCTGAATGGGGCACCCTGCACATTGTTGCACCTGAAGTAAGGCTGGTCCCAATTGTTTCTCATACAAGTGGCCTTGTTTTAGGCGAATATTGAAGAAAAGAAAATACTAACAATTAACCGGTCAGGACGTCCGATACGAGTCCGGAACTTCTGCTACTCTTCGCAAGAGGTTTGCAAGAATTGAGACTCTACAAAATGTCAACGACAAAGTTTTCCGACCCATTATGGACCAAGAACCTGTCTTTGCCTTTGCAAAGTCCTTCGTGCTCAACGAGACAATGTCAACAAACAATACTCTCGTCGAGGACAGTGTCACTTTTTCAATTGCCCATATCCAAGATCCCGTTGTTCAATTTGCTGCTGCTCGTGGCTTGACTATGATGAAACCGCTCTGGCAGTCTTGGTTTACAGATGCGAATAAACTTCTTCTGTTTCACCATTCTGATTTCAAAAATGCTTACGCGCTCGCTGCCAACTATTCTTCGCAGCTCGAAATTGATGCGTTTCTGTCTGGAGCTGAGGATTATGTGGACATCGTATCTCTTTCTGCAAGGCAGGTTCTCGGTGCAACCTCCTTCGCAGGGACGGCTGAAAACCCGATTCTGTTCCTGAAAGAGATTTCCTCCAATGGAAATTTCCAGACCGTTGACGTTATCTTCCCGTCTTTTCCGTTTTTCCTCTATACCAATCCTCGGTGGCTAGCTTATCTTTTGGAGCCATTGATAGAACATATGCTCAGCGGTCAATATCCCAATACCTACTCCATGCATGATCTGGGTGCTCATTTTCCCAATGCCACTGGCCACCCCGATGGCAGAGATGAGTATATGCCAGTCGAAGAATGTGGTAATATGTTGATAATGGGCCTAGCCGTCGTTAACTCACTGCGGTTTTCCGCGAAGCCTCCTGTTGAGGTCCTTGCAAAAAATGAAGACAAGGATAAAGACGTCAGCCTATTCCCACTCACAGATCTTGAATCTCGTGACGGTGTAGATAAACTCGATACCCCCTGGTCAATAATCCCTGACGCAGGTAACAGAGCTCAGAGGTGGGTAGAAAGGTCTTATAAATTATGGAAGCAGTGGACTGGATACTTGGTCGAATTTTCTTTACTCCCCGCCAATCAGCGTAAGTTTTGATCCTTGAAATTGCCCCACGGTTTCTGTAGGCAGACTAACGGATCTCTTATGTTTTTGTAGTATCTACCGATGATTTTGCTGGATGGCTGGCACTCCAGACGAACCTTGCACTCAAGGGTATTATTGGTATCAACGCCATGAGCCAGCTTTCATCTTTGATCGGAAATACAGATGATTCTACTTTCTACAAGGTACGTCTTCAGATAGGATCAAGAAATGAAAAGGAGGGACTGTTCTAACTCTAATGGATCTATTTAAATTAGAATATCTCTGACACCTACGTTATGAAATGGGAAGAGTATGGGTTCTCGCGGGATAAAACCCATGCTAAAGTCTCCTACGATTGGTACGGTTCTTGGACTACGCTATACAATCTCTACGCGGACTCCCTTCTTTGTTTCCACTTGGAAGATTCCTCTGGCAGTCTCCCGCAAGGGAATGGAGTCATGGACAAAAGCGACCCGCAGAAACCTCTTGATCCGCCAAAGGAGGGCCTCTCCGGTGGCTTCGTGCCCAAACGCGTTTACGTAAGACAGTCGAAATGGTACCATTACGTGCGACAAAAGTACGGGCTTCCGCTGGACAGCCGCCATCTCTACACCAAGACGGACTGGGAATTCTTTTCGATGGCAGTATCCAGCAAAACGGTCCGCGAGGAGATCCTTCAGTCCGTAGCTAAATGGGTCAACGAAACGGCCACGGATCGACCGCTCACTGACCTCCACAACACGGAGGGAAATGGTGGCTTCCCGGGTCCCAATTTCTTCGCTCGTCCTGTTGTTGGCGGGCATTTTTCCTTTCTTGCGCTTGAAAGGGCGTGTAATGGAAAAGCTATGGATGGGTTGAAGTTTTTGGATGATGAGGTTTGGGAAGACGGGCGGCCCAGGTGCCAAGGGG
The DNA here is from genome assembly GCF_000150735.1 of Paracoccidioides brasiliensis. Classification (NCBI taxonomy): domain Eukaryota; kingdom Fungi; phylum Ascomycota; class Eurotiomycetes; order Onygenales; family Ajellomycetaceae; genus Paracoccidioides; species Paracoccidioides brasiliensis. Next base: position 2,678,406 of record NW_011371358.1, read on the forward strand.
ATGATTGCCTGAGCGACGATGACTATGACCATGATGAGGATTACGATGAAGACGATGGTGGCTTTGATGAGGGTTATGACGAGGATTACGATGACGAGGGCGACGAGGTTTCGCAGGTGATCGGACCGAAGGATAAACCTCAGTTTCGGATGGTGGCTAATCTCCCTAATACTGAAGATCATAAATGGGCTGGTCCCGGTGGAGAGTTTAGGCGCAGGAGTGCCCGTTTCGTTAACTAGATGAGTTCCTCAGCCTCCTGCCTTAATCTTCGTGGTGGTACTTCTGTTTGCATTTTATAGGGCTTCTGTTTCTCCTCTACAAGTCCTTGGGTAGTTATTCTTGCTCCCTCTGTTGGTTTTCTGCTTCCCCCTAATCCTTCCCCGCCACGTCCTACGGATTTTTATTGACGTCATGAGTCTTCATTTTCTTTGCTCTTGGATTAGTTGAAAGTTTCTCGCATTCTAGATGTCATTATCCATCATTACTGCCTTTGGTCTCTTGGAACCTCCCTTTTCTAAATCATCTATCCGCGAGTCTCCTGCATGGCATGCAAATTCCTTTTTACCATTATCATATTAGACGTTCTGAAATTTCTACATGTGACTTTGGCTTTTACCCCTTTTGCCGCTCTTTGGTTCCGAATTTCGTCCTGCGATGAACTTTTCCGGATCGAGTTTTGGTTGTTTTCCTTCGTACAACAGGTAAATTACCCAGCAAACGCATCTGCCAATAAGGTTCCCGGTTTCTAATCCAGGCCTGCACAGCTTCCCCTTCCTCGATCCTACATCGGGCGCGCACGTTCTTGGTTTCCACAGGATTTATGTGTTTATGTCTCTACGCACGCATAGAAGCATTGAATAGACCCGAGACCGCGGATGTATTCCTAATAAATGTATTCCTAATACCATTATCGCTGTGTTTTAACTATTAACAATAAATCTTTTGGATGGAGGTTCTTCAACATTTCTTGCTCTTTCCAGCCGCAGCGCGTCAACAACCTACACCGATCCCCCAAGTAGATAGATAACAAAAGAAAAGGGTGGAGCAGCACGATCTTCGATTCAAAATATCTGAATCTTTCGCAACGGCTCACTGCTTCCAAATGTATTAATTACCATTCTACCTCTAAAGTCCTTTTGGCTATCCATATATCCAAAACCTTGGCCCAGAGATTCGACTATTTGATTAACTAGAGTCTGATGTTAGAAATACTTGAGAAGTAAAAGGGGCATCGATTCCGAGCAGCTATTGAAAAAAAGGAGGAGATTGAAAACTGTACCAAGGAGAGGAAATCAAAAGACCACGAACGTTTTTTAAACCACCCATGAATAAGAGACTACTAATAATGAAACCATTTACAAAGTAGGGGTTGGGGGGTCAGGTCAACTAATTAAGATGAACATACCAAAACCCTTCTTCCAACGTGTTTCCCATGTTAACTCTCTGAGAAAGCAAAAACCATAATAACTAGGTGCAAGAAACATTTTTTTTTTTAAAAAAAAAAGAGAGAAAATCCCCACCACACATCCCAAATTACAGGCGGAGTTGTTTCCAAACTGCTCTGCTCCCAGACGGAATAAAAAAAGACCTCATTCATTCCCTCTTCACTTTGACTTCTGGAACCTCATAAGGATTCCTCTGCTCGTCCGGCTCACCCTTCACAACAGGAGAAATAGAATCGACACGTTCCCTTTTAGCACTGGGATCCCGCTTAACCACTGTACCAGTCGACTGTTCACTCGAACCAGAACTACCCCGAATTCCATCTTCCGCCGCCTGTTCCACTTCCCCCTCTTCACCCCCCTCCGCACTCAGGCTAGCAAACTCCATGAACTCTGTACCGTTGCCTGTTTTATTTATTTATTTATATTTTGTTTTCTCGTCAGCACGCTCGAATTGTAACGTACTTACTTATGTTCCTAGTTAGAAATGAGAGAGAGAGAAAGTGCTGCTTACTCGCGTCTTCGTATATAAACCGGAAAACCACATAGGGGACAGGAGGCCGATCAACCATGAAATACCTCGGGTCGAAATAGTCCCAGAATACGGGGTTGACGCCGAGGTCCAACGCCTTGCGTGCTCGATAGGCTTTGATTTCGATGGGTTTGGCGTGGAGAGAGAATAGCTCTTTTTCCAATGTCTTAGCTGTCCTCTTCCTCGTATTTGAGCTTGTCTTTGTCTCTGTTGTTGTGGTTGTTGTATCTGGATCTTCTACTTTTATGTCTGCCGCTGCTGTTGCGGACGTCCATTGTGACGTAGCACCGCCCCTTGTACCCGGCACCCTAAAACAAAAGTCCATCTCCCCCCTCCACTCGTCATCAACACCGCATCTCCACCTCACCATATGTTCGCCCCCAATCTCCATTTCAAAATACATAGCTTCGCACGTGTCACAGGGTGGTGGGTAGAGTGCATATTTGAATGACGTTGGGTATAACGGAATGTGGGCGGTTAGAACTGGGTAAGTGTTTGGTTCGAAGGACGCGGTGAGCTTAAGGAGCTGAGAAAAGAGAGAGGTTGTTGATGTTATATTCGGACGTGGGGCAGTAGTGAAGCACGCCTCGCTGCGTGGGCTTTCAATGGATTCGTGGAGGTCATAGGTGGGGATATGTTCGCTGAAGAACCCGGTGGCGTTGGCGGTGCTGGTGCTGGTGCTCGTGGGGTTGGTGGCGGAGAAGGTAGTGATGATGGGGGTGATTGTGACGTTGTGGAGAGTGGCCATTTTGCAATTCTTGTAGAAATGAAGTGAGAGAGGTAAGGATGCTAATTGAAAAGAAAGAAAAGGGGAGTTTGTTTAGAATTTGGGGACCTTGTTTGCAGTGGTTGTGGAGAATGCTCTGCTGAGATAGGAGCGTAGAAAAGGGGCATGAAGATATTGAATGTCTTTGAGTATAGACATATCCAACATGGTGGATATAAACGCACCGCTATTGGAGATGAGAGATTGAACTTGCCCAAAACTAAAGAAAACAAACACGGCACAGCCACGAAAAGGAGGATGGAAGGGAAGGGAAGGGACATCCTTTTAAAAGAAATACTGACATTGATGTCTCGATATAAAACGACAAGGAATGAAAAGTGAGAGGTTCTTAGATATCCTATCTGTCATCAAGCTCTCTTCATACCAACTTCCACAGAGAGAGATGTCTGCATATGCTGAGAGCTGCTGCTGTTTCTCTTCATCCATCATGAATCGAAGCGGCGATGCATGGTTTGCGGGAGGAGAGGAGATTGCATCCATATGCAACATCCATTGCTGTATGGCAAATGGAAGAGATTGAGTGGGAAAACGGAAGAATGGGTTATTAGTATGAAAAATGCTTCGCTCCGTTACATGCAGATATGTAAAGCAGGACAAGAAAGAGGGATTTAGAAATATCTAGAGATATCTTATCCTGGTGCTTATAATCGTCGCCACGATATTGAGCGGCAAAGCGTCACTTTAAAACACTTGAATGTTCAAAAAAAAAAAAAAAAATGATGGGGGAAGGGGAAGGGGTTAGATACCAGCCTATTGTATGTATACATGTTAGAAATAATTTGGAAGGTTATAATAGGAGACTCACAGTTCGGCAAAATGAGAGAAAAAGGAGAACGATTTTTTTTTTTGGGGGGGGGGTTTTTCATTTATATATATATAGAAAAAGAAGGGGGAAATATATTGAGAAAACATAAAAGCCCAAAAGTGAAAAGAAACGACAAGAAACGAAAGTCATCAATCAAGAATCTTTCTGACTCCCCTTCTCCATTAGAAACAAGATAAGTTGATGAACTTCCCGTATATTTTTCCTACAGCCTCCAAATTGTGTTTTTTATTCTGCCCTTCTCCTATTTCCCCTTCTCGTATCCGCCTTCCCGCCCTTCCGCCCTCCCACTGTATATGGTCTTGATTGAAAGAAAAGACGAAAAAAAGAGGAATAACGTCATTGCAGAGAACAGAGAAATAATACTAAAGAAAGGGAAAAAGCATAAGAAACAGGTAGGATTTTTTAGCTTGTAGGTTTTCTACAGTGGTTGAAATGGACAACAAGAGGTTTATATCATTTGTGCGCTGGAGAGACACAGAGCCAAGGAGGACACACATGCACTTGTCTTTTCCTTCCATTTTCCATATTTTTTTTGTTAACCCACTATGACAAGAACATGTCAGTTGCAAGTTGGGGAGTGGAGAAATGAAATTGAGAAAAACGAAGAGAAAAGAAAAAGAAGAAAGAAATGAATCTCTCCCAAACAATTTCACTTGCCACCGCCAAGGGCCGGGAAATTCTTCTCATCGACTCTGACGCTGGGGCCGGTGGGGTTGACACGGGAAGCTCCGCCACGAGGGGTACCACCACGGAACTCTCCACCTCGACCACGTCCGCCACCGCGTCCACCACGGTCGCCGCCACGGCCACGACCACGGGAATCCCCACCACGACCACCACGCGGCTGCTCGATGAAGCGCATGTCAACCTCGACAAACGCCTTTTCCTTGCGCGCCTTCTCGCGTCGGGCCTTCTCCTCCTTGCCCTTGATGTAGGCAGACTCGTCCTCGTCGCGTTTCAGCTCCTTGGCGGTCGCCCACTTCTTGTCAGCCTTGACGCCCTCGTTGGGCTTGCGGGCCTCCTTGACACCCAGGTCCTGGCGCCGCTGTTCGGCTTGTTCAGCAAGGTATTCATCGTATGACTTGACCCTCTCCTCGGGTTCGGCATCAGCTTCTGCTACATTGGCTTCCGCGCCTTTTTCTTCGCTCTTTGCAATGGCTTCGCCGGCCTGCTCGTCTTTCCAGGCAGAGTCACCCGCGTTGGAGCCCCAGCCCTGCTCGACCTGCTTGGAGGTCACGCTGCAAAACCAAGAGAAAGAGTAATGTTAATAACAGTCCTTATTGGAGAGAATTTCTCTCACCCAAAGCATTTTTTGGAAAATGTATGGAATGGCTTACGTTCTGTCAGAGCGATTGGTTCGGTCTCCTCGAAGGAGATGACCACGGTCATCGCGATTCTTCACAACGCCAGTTGGGATATGTTGATGGGGGCCATCAACGGGCCTGCCACGGTTTGATCGCGAACCAGCCTCACGGTCACGGAAAGCTGAAGGGACAGGATAATGCGCGTTAGAATAATTGTATACTCGCATACGCATAGATAGAACATGTAGATAAGGGTTTCATCGCCCCATCGACCACCGAAGTGTTGTATATATACCTTGCTCATTGCCACCATATCGTCCACCACGTCCTCCACGGTTAGAAGAACGCGCAAAGGTCTGGTTGCTTGCACGAGGGGGTTGGGAAAGGCCATCGCGCTTCCCGTGTCGCGGGCCGGTCTTGTCTACGGCAGAAGTGGGTGGCGATGGCTCCCGATCGGAATCCTCCTCGGGGTCATTACCTGCATGGGCCCATTATGTTAGTTCAACGAGTTTCTGTTTCGGATATATAACTGTAGACATAAATCTATATTTTATATCCACATATACGCCCATTCTTTGAATATATTCACGGGAAAATTGAAATGTTTTCGGAGAGTGGTTGGAAATTGCATACCAAGAAGCTCGTACAGGTTCTGTTTTGTAGGCGACGGGTTAAGAAAAACCGGGTCAGCAATATTAGCATCATTTTCCACAACACCACAAAACATTGCATGGCAAAAACTAAATTCATGACCGCAAAAATTGAAAACTTCATTTGTCCCTTTTTCTTTCCTTTACTTTTACAGAGTAACAAGCATCGATTGACATAAGTCTTCACGCGCAGGGACAATTCAATCAATTGCACATCATCCACAGCCATTGCTTTTTCGTACCTTGGACCGGACGTCCGACATGACGCCTGGTTTTTGTGGATATTGCCTTCCTTGGAAGGCTTTCTGTTATTGCAGCAATTCGGTAACGGTGGGAAAGGGGGAGTTGTAGAAGGGGGCCAGACGGAGCGGGCAGAAATCCTAGAAGGGGCAACAGGAATTCCGTGACCTCTGAAGAGGGCGGGGATGGATGCAGGTTGGGGAGAGAATGGGTGATGAATGGGAGAGGGACTGGGGAGTGGAGGTGAGATGGTTGATTTGCCTCTGGCTGGTTCGCAGGAGGAAGATGATTGCAGAGTTTGGTTGGCTGCGCTGGGTTTGCTAAGCGAATGTCTGGGCCGGAGCGACTGTCGGCCCGGGCGAGGCTTGGATCGGTTTGGTCGGGTTAGGGCTTAGGGTAAGCAAGTCACTTATATCGGCAGTTTGGCAACAAAAACCCAACTATTAGTTAGTTATTATCAGTTAATGGGGAATGAAAACAGGTTTTTTTTTTTTTTTATTGTGGGGTTTCATTCAAGTTATGTACTCCGCATGTACTCTGTACAATACATATACAGTCGTTGCGAGCTGATAATGAACTGGCAAATTTACCTCGACATAGGCCGCCCATACGCCCATAAAAAGAGAGAAAAGCAGAGAGAAAAAGGAAGAGGGAAAACCCAACGCTCATCAAATCATCCAGTCAACAAAGTAATAAAGATCAAAATAGCGAAAATAATATAGAGCAGTCATGATCATTAGAAAGCGCAAAAAAGAGTTGTGGTATCAAAACTTCCTCCCCCCTCCACCAAATAAAAAACCCCTTCCAAACGCCTTGCGATGACTTCGTGAAAATACTCTTTTCCCCATGATTCCCAACGCGCCAACCTGGTTGAACCATTTTTCGTTGTTTTAGGGAATCAGAAGACACACATGTATGGGCGGGTAGACTAGATATCCCAAAATAAACCCCAGTGCCAATTTCGCCTTCAAGGCGGGCAGCTTTTATTTCTTTCCTTCCATGAGCAAAAGTTGGGTTAGTGAAGGTGGTGAAGGAAGAAACAAAAGGGAGAAACAGCCAGCCATCAATTTCAAAACGCCGTAGAGTGTAGATTTCATCCTGTCGATCCGAAATATTTAATATATATATGAAAAGGGAGCTGTGAGTTGGGATGTGTTGGCGTGTGGATGGCGTGTGAATGTCAACATGTACGCATTTTTCACGCATTGTTACTGCCGTGCGTGGTTCTGACTGTAGCTGAACGGTGTCTGGAAGTGCATGCTGGCCGTCAAGCCAAATGGATCTGCATCTAGCATGGGATCGAAGTGATCAAAGAACGAACCTCCCCGTTCAAAGCACTCCACCTGGCCGCTATGGCCAGCAATAGCAGTAGCAGCCCGCTGCTCATTCCGCTGAGCCCGTCGAGACGAGATCGATGTCTCGTCATGGTAGCCGACCGTGTACGAAATGCCTTCCGCGGAATCGCCAGCATTGTCCGGCTCATCATCGTCCATGTCGACTTGGGCGTCATATTCCTGTTCTATACTTGTAGAAAATAAAAAAAGGAGTAAGGTATTAATTAAGATGAACAAGCGCCCGATTTATTAATTGGAGGGGAAGATGGGGGTTAGCTTGCCTAGCTGATCATAATGCTTTTGGAATGGTGACAGATAGTAACCTGAGCCAGGACGGCTTGGGTTCATCTGGCTACCTGGGGATATGTTCGGGTAGGAAGCCGTGGTTTGGTCTGCGGGATAAGAAGGGGTAGCTGAAATGGGACGGTGGGCGCTTGTACCACCGTTGTTGTTGTTGTTGTAACTGGCGAGTGGGTGTAATATTGGCGGTCGTTGGTGGGGCTGCAGATTATTATGTTGGAGCTGGGGTTGGATTTCTGCGCAGCGCGGGGACATACCGCCTTGTAGGCTGAAGATGGGCGACTTGGCGGCAGAAGGCGATGAGGCATGAGATTTAGGCGTAGGTTGTAGTTGTGGGGATCTCATGGTATAGGAATCCTCACGATGTGCCTGATGGATATTAGATTGGTCAAGCTTCTGTGGAATTCTGACCTTGTAACGATTGACAGACTGTCTGTTCATAGCGGTTCGTGAAAGGGGGGGCTTTCGGCTTATGGGTTGTCTAGCAGGTTTTACTGGTGGCAGATTGGGACTGCCATTTTTCAAACACAGCTCAGCCTGAACGTCGATGCCTAGCAATCGGAATGGAGGCAGTAGGTGGGCTTTAGTATATATTTTATTGGGAGTCTGACAGGTTCTAAGGTCATCACAAGATAGATACATACCCTTTTCCAGAAGAATGCGCTCCAGCAGCGAGTTTTTATAGCGAAGCATCAGACACTCGTCAGCGGCACTCCGGTGACTCTGTTGTAATGTCTGAAGAGTCTCCTCGTTGTGCTTGATGGTAGTCTCCAGCTGCTTTATATACTCGGTGCGACGCTCACGGAAAGCGGCTTGCGCCTGTCTATTCCTCTGCTTACGCTCTTCAGAGGTGGCATATATCTGAGACACCAACTTAGCATACAGTAGAAAATGAAAGAGACAACAGGAGACAACGTACGGGCTTTCGACCTCCCTTGCGCTTTTGCCTCTGGGCAGCATCTTGAATGACCGTTTCACCATCTGGTTCTGGTGTTGAGACTGATGAACTGCAAGAACCCTCAGGGTTGGGTTCAGATTTCGGAATTACCTCCTCCATTCTAATACCATCCGGCGAATTAATCTGGCTGACATTGACCCGAGATCCCATATCACGCAGAGAGGCGGAAGGGCGGGAGGGGTACAATCGGGCAATTGAGCAATGTGCACAGATTAACAGGCAAGATATAGAGGCAATAGAACGGGTTGAGTAGTAGACGGCCAGAAACCCGGGGCAGAGAAAGGGGAGGGCGTGAGGAGCGGAGAGAAGTGTGGAGGCGGCTTGCTGGGAACACCCGCGAAAGCACCGGGTGCGTCTAAGGCGCAGAAACGCGCGGCTGTAGGGCTAGATCTCAAATGTAAAACTATTGGGAAGGTTGAATGATCAAGACAGATGAGAACAGGGTACCCAATCCTTGGAAGATGAGCGCAGAGAGAGTCAAAGGTCGGCGTTAAGAATGTGGAGTTGATGCTGTGAGGTGAATTTATGATTAACTAAGAGAAACATGTGGGAAGCGGATGCGGGGAGGGTATCGGGGTCGTATCGGGGACGGTGTTCAAAGGCTAACCTCCGTTATTGGTAAGTACGGATAGTATACGGAGTATGTAAGTATGTGCGTATTATTACCCGCCGTACGTATGTTCTCTCTCCTTTATTGTTCCCACCCTTGTTATAATTGTATTGTTGTCTGTTGTAATTGCCTTTTTCCTTTTCTCTTTCTTCTCTTCTTCTTAACCCGTTATCACAAACTGGTCATGCCGCACGGAGCTGATTTGTGTGGGTCATTGGTTTCCTGATCATAAACTACACTTTGAGGAGAGGGGAAAGTGGACGCACTCTCATATCTCCTGTATTTCTTTTGCCTAATCCGATACATCCAATACCGCCGGAATATCTCGGTTGCCGTTAAATCCTCCGGTGGTCTGTGCCAGTTAACTCCCAGGTGTATTGTTACAGCTTCAATACAGCTCGCTTCGAGCCCCGCTGACTCTATCCCTAGCTCTCTCTTTGCTGCCCAGAATTGCAGGGTGCTCTTCTGTGGGCAATACCGATGGTTGTTGGATTGTCATTGGGCACATTTAGGATCCGAAGGCTAAATGAGCTGTTGTATCAAAAAGTTACAGTTTAACCCTAGATCCAGCCGGAACGTGGGAATTTGACATTTAATGGCGGATTAATTCCACCCTCCTTTCGGGTCCTTCAGCATTTGGGGAGTTGCGCAACTACTAGTAACAACTCGCATGGCAAACCTTGGAGAATTAACCAAAGACCTCAAGTGTTGTGCCGGATCATGTTCTCGACATTCGACACTAACCTGTCAGTGAGCCCAAGTCCTTGCAACCATCGGAATCACTACCTTTTGGCTTGTCCGCCCTGACCGCCCTCTGCCTAAGTGCCTTTTCCTCAAGCAGCCGATGACTTCTTCCCCCCCCCCACCCCCCGGGCCCCGGTGTACCGAATTGTAGCTTTCTGGAATGATTGGAGAGTGCAGTGACCGGCTCCGGTGTTAAAAACTAACTCAAGAGAGGACCGAAGGGTAGCCAGAAGAACCTCGGGACGTATTCCGAAGAACGCAGAAAGCATTACCTTACTTTCAAAGTACAGTGTATGGAATTGAGGCAAGGGACCGGAATAGCAAAGTTTGAGAAGCACTTCGAGGACGTTCAACTGTTTCATGAGAAAGTTCGTTAAACCCAAAGGCTTGGCAGGCGGGCCGCTCTGCTAGCGGAACTTTTGTCTGGACAATCACCACATCGGATATCTGGATAGACCTTGGAATTATTGGGGAATTATCGCTTCCAGATTAGCGCAGAGGGCTCTCGTTGTGTTCGCACCGTTCTCACCGCTGGATAATGTTTGATGCAGGGCGTTAACGATACGTTGAGGTTGTAGCATCGGATTAATATTTTTGCCAAAAAAAAATGGAAGAAAAACATCAAATACTGGGAGTCGAACTACCTTGTCTAAATGATCAAACGGCAACCACCCACATTAGCTATCGTCAAAAGTAGGCGGACTGAAGTATGATAATTAACCATTGCCGCATTAGACCCTTGTGAAAAGTATAGGCGATTGAATTTGGAAGCGAAAGCGTCATTGTATGAAACATCTAGACCACGCAACTGCAACGAATATTCTAGGAGATAGAGTCATGGGAAATGCCAGGATTTTCGTAGCCATATCGTCCCACCTTGTGCCATAATCTAAACATTTGGCTCAATTGTTCACTTGGGCCACAGAGTTGCAGAGCCAAAAGTAATATATAGTCAGCAGGCAATCCCAAACACCTGTTGGCTGTTGGAATGCCAACTACATCGAGTTGTAACTGCACACACGTATTTTAAGATGGACGACGAGGCGCTCCACCGACTTCATCATGATGTAGGTGTTATGTTCGGACAGCCTGGAAAGTTGGTTATTCTCGGAAGCGTGTCCTTTTTTTTTAACGTTTGCTGATACCTCTTCCGCTGCAAGTAGTTATGAATTCGAAGCATCTGCAATTTCCATACGGACGGCCGTTCCGGTAAAAAGTACGTTGGTAGGATTTGTGGATCCATGGATCAAGCATAAATATATGACCCTATCATTCTAACCTTCGGAGAACCCCATCCCGTTCTTTTGACCAACTCGAGTGACGCTCTCACTCATGAAGCGCAAAATTAGAATCAGGACGGAGGAGTCCATGGATGGAGTGCTAGGGTAAAAACAGCTATGGGAATCATGCCGCGGGAAAGGATTGTCAAGGCGGACAGACACAAATTGTTCGCAATTAAGAAAATCATGTAATTCGCGACCTCAACTTTCGGGTGCTCTCAGAACTAGCGCTGGAATCCCAAACTCACCATATCGATTTGACAAATCCAAGGGCCTACAGCTGGGTTATAAACGTAGATAGAGATGTTATGTATCAATGTCTGCTGTCTAACAGCCTTTGAAGGCGCACGGCTTCTGAGGATTGGTACATCGATCAAAAGCCTCACAATCAATGACTGAATTCTCACAATCCTTCTCACTTGACGTGCCCGAAGTGCCCCCCTAAATGACATCTAAGCCATAGTTCAAAGCAGGTGCAGAAGAAAAACCCGCGAATGTCACATCCCTAGGGAGCCCGCTGGTAGATCATCAGATGGGGTCCCACTCGCCAATCGTGACGCAAAAGCAGGGGCAGTGTCTTCAAACACCTAGCCAACTTGATGCTTTGGCGTTTTTGGTGGGGTTGTAGTTCAGGAATAATGAGTGCAGGTCGAAGAAAGTTGAGAGGAAGATCAATTTCGGATTTTAAATTTATACCCACTTTCCACTCGGAACTCCTGAAACGCTAAAACATGGCACCTCCCTCAACCTCATAACCACCATAACCGTTGGGTTAGGGTTGGTTAGAGGATTCGATAAATATGGATGAAAGAAACGCATCCCGAGATATATGCTAAATGGGGATGTTTGTGAGAGTATCCAATGGATGTGAGATATATCTGCAATATATGGCTGATTGGAGTGTTGTTTTACTGTGGTGACTTGAGAGATTGGGTAACTGCTAGTTAATCAACGCTGAAAGTTTCCCCAGTCAAAACCTTTGAACCTCAAGCAACACCTTTGACGTGCAATGATATACCCTTACGGTTGAAAAAATGGCTTGATATGAGAATACGAGAATTTCCTTTACCCACAGGGGCACGGTTAAACCACACAGTTTTTACCGTTTCACCATGGTTACGCCGTCCGATATTTAAATCTCGGTTCAGAAACGATCTCCTACAGTTGTTTAAAAAGGCTATTGCGATTATCAATGATCTTCCATTCGACATGTACAGTTTATGTTAAAGACATCTTACTCACAAGGAGACCTGGGTTCTATATTCTGGCCACAGTCATATAGATACCGGAGCTAATCTCTTCGTTTTTCCCTACATTTTTCCCAAGGGCGGCATGGTTTTTGGCTCCCCCGCCCAATAGCTAGTTGAATGTGTTCTCTGAGCTCAGTGAGCTGGGAGTTAGGATATAAAATAAATGCAACATTTTTCTCGTCATAATAAAATTTATTCAAAAAGCACCACTCTAGGAACTCCTAGTCTCGGTTATGGATACATCAGTTCTCGTAACGATTCCATTTTCAGGGGGTTGCAAATTCTCCATATTGATTATTCGTTCTTCGCTCTCAGTCGGATGACACTGTCCATCTTTGTGGAACTTGATGGATGTCAAGTGAATGTGATCGTCGTGATTTTGCATCCAAGCCAAACCGTCAGAGGCCAGATTATCACCTCCTTTTCGACGGCGAGTATTTTTAACGTACGTGTTTGTGTTCGGGTCTGGGCCATGTCGACTGGAGGTTGGAAAGAAGCGTGGGAAAAGGATGGAAAGAGGTTGCCGGATCATTGGCATGCAGGAGCAGATTATACCGGTGTGGATCTCCACGGTGCTCCAGCATGCGACGGGGATAGGACTCCCTAGCGTTTTGTGTGAGGAGGAGTTTAGCTCAAGTTCGTCCTTGAGAACGGCAGCAGGGAAAATATGAACGGGTCTACTCACATGTAACATCCTTTACATTAGCCGATGCAGCAATAGTGGTAGCTCGAAGGATACTTGTGATGCAAACACTGTCGTGGATAGATCAGCTTCGTTGATTCAATTTAGATGTACTGAACCAATCAAATAAGACCCTGCTTACAATGCACCAACAGCAAAAATCATGATCACCGCGATCTTATCCCTCGTCTTCAATTGGAGGCGAAGCACCTCCTGGATTGGGAGGATTAATATCATAAAGTCACTAAGAATATTGACCAACGTATATGATAGCCATGACGGGCGGTTGCTAATGCAGTTGTGGGGGATACTGCGATCCCAAAAGGATGCTACGGGTGTACACTGCCAAATTGTTGGAGGAATATATGCGATTCCCGTAGCCACAGTAAAGGTGATCATTAAATAGCATCCCCATCGGAAATACCTTCGTACGTAGAAGGCTCGCAAGTAGAGAAGTAGGATTGAGGTTTTGGTGAAACAGATAACGAATTTATACATCACCTGTGCGGTGAACACAAACTGCAGTACAATTCAGAAAGATGATGGAATCGGTGCCAGGAGCAAAAAGTCTCGAAATGAATGCCAAGCCGCAGCAGACACTTCAGGATTCCTACCTTCAGCGCTTGGATCATCTCGTCGTGAGTGAGATCCCATTCGTGTTTGCCGAATCCACTTTCCACGGCTGAGACGAGTTGAATCACTTAGTAAGATGAAACCTCACTGCTTATTACCGACGATGGTTAACTCACCCATAATGTGAGCAACGGAGAGCACGACCGCCGCGAACTGAAGAAATGTCAGCATGTTGATCAATGGGGATGCATCCACAAAAGCAGAACAGAAAACCTTCTTACCATTGCCGCAAAGATGGTCCAGTCGTCAGCACGAATACGGCCATGGGAATACCTCGCCGCCATACGAGTAACAACAAAGAGCCCGGAGATGATGACCATCACAACGCTGATATTCCATAGTTGCCATCCTTTGTTGGGAATCCCAGGGGTAGGGCGTCCAAAATTCGTCATACTAATCACGAAATGACCATTGAGAGAGGAATTGGGAAAGAATTCGGAAAACCTCGAACTACCATGAAGCTCCTAATCATAAATGATGAAAAGCAAAGAGGGTGACGATTGAGACCCTGAGAACATAAAACAGGGCAGATTGGTGGACTATTATGTTCAAAAGGTTTGGTGTTAGCTAAGTAGACCCAGCAAGCCATCATGACATGGAAACTTATTCGATTCTGGCGTTAGTTATCAACACTCATCTGAATTTGTCACTTTGGAAAGCTGGTTAGGCGACTCGGGTGATGGCGCCCGCGAAGAGAATATATGGGTTGTTAACTAAATAGCAAGAGCCGTTGGTGGCTTCGGTTAACAACCCGCCAACGCTTTCACACTCCGGAGTTGTGTTGCAAATATCGTTTGGAAAATTTAGGTTTAAACACTTAGATCCCATAGCCAAGGATCCAAGTGGAATGCATTTTGACCCTTTTTTTTTTTTTGCCGGAGTGACGGGTCAACAACAATCCCAAGATAATAGAGCATGATAGGGAACGGATACTCCAGAGATTCATCAAGAATATATGTGGGTCCAAGCAACAGTGTGGAGTGACCCATCTTCATCAGGGGGCGAAGGAGATCATTTCCCCAGAGAGTTTGGTAAAAGTGATGGAGAGAAATTGCGGGGAGAAGGAGGATTTAGTCCGGCTAAGTCGTTATACCAGCGTCTTACAGGGATATCCCCGAACTACCCCATTAGCAGCCAAGTAGTTCCACATCTCCTGCAGAGCCCTACCATGTCTTCACGTGGTGTGAGAGCAAAGACGCCACCGTCAGATTTATCAAAGCTTGCTGCTCGAATTGCATGGCAACTGCAAACGAAACAGCAAAATTCAGACTTTAAAAATTGTTGTATAATCCACCGCTTGTATAAAAAAAAAAAGGCGGAGATCCAGGAGCTGAAATGGAATTGTCTGCTTATTTCAGCGCATGGGGACCAGCTGGCAGTTGGCTGTTGCTGTGATCGAAAATGACGCCAAAGCAGTAGAACTCGCAGATGTAAAAACGTTAGCGACCAGGAAAACTTCAGAAGCATGTGTAACTGACCTTCTTTAGACGCGTTCCAAGATTGTTTTTCTCCGCAGATTGGAAAGGGGGTTGAGACGATAGTTCACTGGGGTTTGAGGTTGACCTCTTCCATCTAACTAGTTAATGCATGCTTATTAGTTAGTTAACTAATGCGCCACCCAATTATGCATTAAATGCGCCTCAACGCCTTTTGGAAATATGTAGGCCTAGTTAAATCCCGCGCCAAATTTCAAACGATTGAGTTAAGGTTGTGCCGAACCTCGTCCATGTAACTTGTCGTGGTTTAGTTAAGGATTCACTAATAAGTGGATTTAACATATTCGGGTTCGGCCAACCCTAATAATAGTAGTAGAACCCGACACTGGCTTTAAACCTGAGCATTTATTCCCCCAATAGAACGGTTCTGGTGAAGGATTCAAACCGAGCAGGTTTGGTGGCTCGGTTCACATGAGAAAGCATACAACTTGAAAACTGCTGGATATTTATGATATCTGGCTGTATGTCTCATCCAAAGGTCATCATCAGCCTCATCCGTATTGAGAACTGAGTAGTCGTTTTCCTCACTCATGCGCCACCGAATTGGGGTGATTGAAGCAGCTTAAGGGACTGCTTACGGCGCCACCCACCCCAGACCAAGTGATCCAAAAAGTGGTTAACGTTGGTTATTGGGGAAAATCCAGAACCCTTTCTCTTTTAACTCCGCGAAGTTCATGGTATCCAGATATCCTCGAGAAATCGCCAATATTGTTCAATTCCCTCCCGGTATGAAGGATGCTTGGCCGTCACTAAGAACAACCAGTCATGAACCACTCTGAGAAACTCAGATTGGCTTCTGCTTGCAAAATGCTGATATCTCATGATATCCGCGGTGGAGCCAAGTCCTCCCAAACACCTATTGCAGTCCCCAGCTCTCCTCTTGTTCACCTGGACAGAGATGTCATGGTAACTTTCAAGATTGCCCGCGAAATCTGTAATTTTGAAGATCACACTGCTTAGAAACCGTTGTCAACATCACTAATATTAACCCTGATTGCCATGAAACTCTTTCAGGTGCCCTCTGTGTTCATTGCCAAAGCTGCAAGACCTCTACTTTAATCACAACAAGGATGACACAGATGTTTTCTTGTGGTCAAGTGCCAGTTTTGACACCAAGCAGTGTGATTCCCCGCCCATTGGGTTTTAAGGCACAGTCATACCAGCTTACTATGGCTTTTCCCACTCTTAAACTTCCTATGGATGGGCCATCCTAGACGCTTACGGGTCCAGAGATTCTTAATCAAGTCCGTGTCTGACCTGTCTGTGCCGTCTGTCAGGGAGCTTTGGCAGCAAAACAAAAAAAAAAAAAAAAAAAAAAAAAGGGTCAACTGCACAGGAACAAATCATCAAAGATATATATGAAGGGTCCGCTATTTTTATGCACTGACAAGGTATGATGATTGGTGACTTACGTTTGAGAAATATTATTGGTAGAGCTGGACCAGAATCAGAGCTAATTAGTCCAAGCTGCAGAGAACTGATTGGATTCCCAAGGACTTTGATTTTAATGGATTGTCTCGAGACTGGGTTGGGGACGCAGAGAAGGGCAGAAACTATTCCTGGGGTCTATAACTCTACCCTTTATTTTGTTGCTATGACATGTGGAAGGTTGGTGAGAGGAACTTCTTCGGCTGGGCTGACTGGGTTTACCAGCTTGGGTTTTCGTGTTGGAGAAAGGCTCACACGGAGTCCTCAGTTTCGCCTAAACATGAAACCCAGTAAGAAGCTTCCGGAGTTTATTTCGAGAGGAGGATGATGAAGTTGGACAAACCAGGATCTGTATTAAGCTTTATTGATCCAACTCGTTAAAAACTGAACAGCATTTCTGTTTAGAGAGAGCGCGAGCTCCAAATGTGATTGCATGGAGCACCAGCGACATTTGAATGCTTCCTCTCCCAGTTTAGATGTCGGATTACCAGGTGAGCATATTACTCTATAGTAGAACTGAGCCATTCCAATCCTTCGTCTATGTTTTTACTAATTGTCAGAGATTCGTGAGATTTAGCACTTAGAATTCGTGTTGTGTGAGTCAACAAGATAATCATGCTGAAAACAATAAGCTATCCTGATCACTGAATAGAAAAGGCATAACTATCTAGGTTCTGATTTGTTGCAGAACAGCACAGTTCATCGAACTTCTAGAACACTGTGTACAATGGAGCGCTGTGATGGCTATCTATAATTTTCCAATTGCGAGTCGATTCCTGCATACCAAAACCCTCCATGAATGTCAAGATGACACCATTTGAAGGTGGGGCGTTGATTTTATTCCCCACACTTACTTCTCCCCACATTTCAAAACGAACAATCCCTGCCACTCGTATGATACATGATCCATCGTGTGGTCAGGTAACTACCTCACAAGAGAGAATGTGAAGCATTTCGGTGGGGTTGCCTTTACAATGGTCGTAGTTGAACGATCGTAGGGCATCATGGAAATCCCGCGGTTCTCCTGCCACAATCAACATATCCAAATTCAATTCACCATAATTATTAAGTACCAAGTGGATGATTTAGTTTTGAGAAGAAATCAGTGTTGTTTTAAATTTATTTTTCACACTCGGGTGATTCTTTAGATTTCCGTGAGGTCAGGGTGGACCTAGCCAGCGGGGAACGGCTTGACGAATCGAAATTGATCGGGAAGCGTTTGTATATCGACGGCACGCTAATAAACGCCTGTGAGAAGGCGTGCCTTGCAGATAGGGGTGAGCAGGATGTGATTAATCGATTGGAGTTGCCGGAGAATGCGGCTGTTGTGGTTGAGGCATGGACTTATGGGACGGATAGGATGCGGGATATGTCGAAGCGGCTGGTTATGGTGCGTATATTATAACCATTTTATCTCCACCCTAATTTCCCTCTTCGGTTTTAACGGTCAGGTAAAAGTGTAAAATCATTTCTCTTTCGGCTAAAAGTGCTATTTTTACATGCATCTTGGTAGTCATGCGGATGCAAACCACTAGGCATATCCGCTGGATCTATGTGTGGAGATGACAGATGACTTGGAGATACTTGGAATATATAACTTGCCATCTGGAGAAAATGACTGATATACATACCCCTGTTACCAAAGGGGTTAAGAAGTTTGACAGGTCAAAGATTCATGACACCAGCGAATATCATTCTGACCTTGTCTCCGATAATTATCGCACGGGGAATGCTGTGGTGACCCGCTCCCGAATCCTAGTTTTACGGGCCGTCGTCACTGTAGGCAACTAACGTGTATATATATTTTCGCCTCCCAATTTACTCAGGATGCAGCCATCAACTACGAAGTGCGTGCGACAGGGATCCTCTCAAGTACACCCATCAACAGGGGCGATTCAGTCCCTTACAGGACCCTGTGGCGCCGGGTGTTCTGACTCCCTACCACCAGCACCTATTCTCCCTGCGCATTGATCCAACCATAGACGGGTACGAGAACACCCATGTTGTCGAGGACTCCATTCCCATGCCTCTAAACAACCCCGAAATCCACAACTCATTCGGTTTCGGCTACATCACTTACCCAAATAACCGCCCAAGCCGAAAGCGAATTGGACACGGACATCACCAGGGTTCGTGTGTTCAAAATCACCAATGAAAACGTGCGCAACCCGGTCAGCAATGGGCCCGTCGGATATAAGTTTGTCCCACATTATTCGCAGATGTTGCTCGCGCACCCGATGTCACTACACGCCAAGAGATCGGAGTTTTGCTCGCACCCGCCCTGGGTTCCTAGATACAGTGATCGGGAGCTGTACAGTTCCAGCGATCATACGAAGTAGTTGCTTGGTGGGGTTTGGGATTGCGTCCTGGATTAAATACCATGCATCAGATGAATCAGCCGCCAATGTGCGGAATCAGGATATTGTGCTTTGGACGTTTGGCACGACACACAATTCGCGCATTGAGGATTGGCCGGTTATGCCAGCTGAGAAGATGCTTGTGTCATTGAAGCCAGTGAAGTTCTTTACGGGAAATCTGGTAGTTGATGTACCGATCAGTACGCAGGAGCAGAATATGAGAGTTCTTGTTGATGTTGGGGCCCAGAAGTGTTGCGCTCCGGATGGCGTGGAGGGAGAGAAGGCGGGAAAAGGATAACTACTAAGGGATTTGGAGGAGAGTTGTTATTTCCAACTTCAACTTCAATTAATTATTTCATGCCCACTGGAGAAGAGAATATATACGAATAGAACAAATTTAAAAAATAAAAAAAAAAAAAAAAAAAAAAAAAAACGCAATAAATAGAATCAGTCCTGTGTCTATGTCTAAGTAGCTTCGTATCTAAAATTCCATGGATTGTTGAACCGCGGCAAGTCCGAGTCCGGCCAAGCGCGGAGTGTCTAAGTGTCCGTCAAGAAAAAAACCCCCGAAGCTCAGCAGCAATCATTTGCCGAGATAATATCGTCGACGAGACACCAACAATAAACTGCGACAAAAACTGACCACTCCATTAAGAAAAAGTTTTTAGAATTCCAAAGTAATCTAGTTGACTGCTTGCTGTCACTGTTCCATTCCGTTGCGAACCCTCGTCTCAGCCTCCGATCCACTCCTCCTACCTTACCCCGCCTCTGAATTCGTCGTCGAGGATAAATAACAGAAATAAGGAGTGATGGCTGGCGAGGGTAAAAAGCTAGAGGCAGTTATAGATGTCCCTGCGGAATCCAGTACTGCTACTCCTGTTGTGGAAGCGAAAATAAATGAACAGAGCACAACGACCCTACAAGCCCAGGCAACCAATACCGCTCCTCCGCAAGCCAGAGCTACTCCTGTCGCTGCGGCGGCTACCAAAGAGGATGAGGAGGGATCAGACTGGGAGGATCTGGATGGTGAGTTCGGATGTATTTCCTTTGTCTTCTTGCTTTTCTCCCAAATTACTTGTCTTACCTACAGGGGTGAAAGCATTCTCTACCACATCAAGAGATCGAAACCTCCCAAAATATAAATTCACAGGATAATGTCCATGTATAAAATCATAGCAATCTAACTCACCTCTTCCAGACGTCCTTGACGATTTCTCCACCTTAAAAAAGCCATCCGCAGCCACACAACCCGCTTCCTCATCAGACAAACCCATCTCCACCTCAACAACAGCTCCCCAACCATCATCATCATCACCAACATCATCATACCTTGACAATAACGCCACCAAAGCTCCCGAATCCGACCTCGACGAAAATGCCTTCATCCAGCAACTGGAACAAGGCATGGCGGAGCTTATGGGCTCAGCCGGCGGCGACGGCGAACCAGACTGGGATGCTCTTGCGCAGAAAATGGCGCAGGGTAACATGGACCCTACAGACATTATGAAGTTGCTTATGGGTGACGGGGGTCCGGGCGCTTTGGCTGGAGGAGGAGAGGCAGATTTACCTGGTTTTGCTGGACTTGGTGATGATAAGAAGGATGGGAAGGGAACAGCGGAGGCTCCAAAAGCTGGTGCCGCTGCTGCTGCTGCTGCCTCCTCCTCCTCGCCAGGTGGCACTGGGAGTGGAAGTGGCAGTGATGGTAAAGTGGGTGATAAATTCCAAGAAACGATCCGCAAGACGATGGAGCGCATGCAGGTGTCTGGAGAGAAAGCTACGGCTGCCGCGACGGAGGATGGAGGGGATGATATGCTGGTCAAGCTGTTGAAGGCGATGGAATCAGGGGCTGGTGCAGGAGGGGGAAATGGCGAGGAGAGCCTCGATAAGATATTCATGGGTATTATGGAGCAGTTGTCGAATAAGGATATGCTATATGAACCCATGAAGGAGCTGCATAATAATTTTGGCCCGTGGCTGGAAGAGAATAGAGGCAAGGTTCCCAAGGAGGATATGGAGAGGTATGAATTGCAGGCGGTTGTTGTCAGGGAGATTGTGGAGAAGTTCGATGAGGAGGGGTATTCGGATGATAAGCCGGAGCATAGGGCCTACATTTGGGAGAAGATGCAGAAGGTATGATTTTGTTCTTTTTCCTTTCTTTTTTTTTATTTTTTTTTATTTTATTTTCCCTATTTCGTTTTCATTCAATGGGATATTTGAAGTGTCGCACTAACTAATTCGTGGTCATAGATGCAAGCTGCGGGCAGTCCTCCTGATGCCCTAGTGTCAAATCCGCTGGCGGATGAGCTTGGGATCCCAGGCACATTAGGTGGAGGGGGTGGCCCTGGGGATATACCAGAATGTCCTCAACAATGATAATTTGATAGAAATGTTCATCCAATTTATTTTCCTTCTTGTTCACATATCAATTGTTGTATTTGACTTCACCTGGGTCTATGAATTGCCCGTCATGTCTTCATGTCTTGCCAATTATTCCCTTTACTACACCTATCGTGTATTGTACATAAAAGAATCCGGTTACCCCTTCCCTTGAGCTGAAATGCCACATAAAGTTTCTACTGAGAATTAAGCCTTTCCCGCTACCAAGAACGCCACGCTAGATTGAAAAAAAAAAAAAATCCAAACACCGTTTGATGCCCTGTTCACATGCAAAAACTGTTTCAGAATATATCTAGCCCTGCGACGTATCCATGCCGTCATTTCCGTTGTCGTTCTCTCCTGATGATTTGGCCGGGCCATGGCCGTTGCCAATCAAATCGGCAAAGATAGTCTCGTAGTAATCCTCATCATCGTAATGGGAGCTTGGCGGACAAGGCTGCAGCGGTTGCTCTGTTTCCCGAGAGCTCTCCAGCTCCTCCAAAAATGCTTGATATTGCTCTTCCTGGGATATAAATTCCTCCAGGATGCGCTCCTCTACCGGTCATCATACGTTAGCATATATAGTTTGTATAACTGTGGACATATACGGCAAAAATGTTAAGAGGTGGTCTAACAAAGCAGAAAATGAAATGGATTATATCTACCTTCCACACCATCACCACGGCTCCCCCATCGCGAATCCACTCCCTGCCCATCTTCAAAACCCATCAAACCTTCCCCCCCCTCAACTTCCTCCATCATCTCACCAAAATCCGGAGCAGACCTCTCAATCTCCTCCTGATATCTACGCTGCTGCACAAGATAATTAATCATCTGCATCTGGTCGCTTCTCGCCTCAAATCTGCCCTCATCGCGACTACGTTTCACTTTATTCAGGAACATATCACGCTGCTTCTCACGGGATGCGTGCTGGTGCACGATCTGAGCGGAGGGGCTGCGGATCTGCGAAGCGTAGCGCTCGGCATATGACCGTCGGGAGAGTGAAGGGGATGAGGTTCTGCTTTTCTTGTTGTCGTCGACATGTTCTTTCATTGGTGGTGATTCGGGTTTTCTGTTGGCCATTGTTGTGTAGGAATGGGATCTGGGTAGCTTTGCATGGCGTGGGTTGAGTGGTGGGGGGGGAAGCGGTTGCGGTGGCAGCGAGAAGAGGTTTGCCGAGGGTGAAGGTTGGGCGAAAGTAGTAAACATCATTCCTACCAGCAGGGTAATATGCGTTGGAGGGAATCTATGTAGCTTGCTTTGTTGTCATTGGCATATGGGCCAGAATCATGCCTCTCACATCGATGTTCGAAAGAGTATTAAATGCTAGGAAGACGCGAAAGACTAATCGTCCGACACGCGTGTGATGGCGCTAGACCGTATTAGGCTAAAACGCTGAAGCCCTTCGGCCTTGGGTTTCAAGGCCAATTTCAACGTCAAGACAACGGCCCAAGCACTGTTTAAACATGTTAGATTGACTGGAATCGACTTGGTTTGCACCCCAGTCTAGTGGGTTCTTAATTATCATTTGATCGTCCTCGTTGTGGCAGAGACGTTATCTAGGTATGGATATCTTTTATCCATATTATCCCAAGTTTCTGTATGAGAACCATCTTCTGGGCAAATGGACTCCCGCCGTATTTGGCACAATCCTAGCATTCGAAAAACTATGGGATATATGAAGGACACAGATTTGCATCCTATCCATGGACTGAAGGCTATACTCCATTTAAGCTGCATCACAGAGCAATTCAAATTCGTCATCTAACACTATCACCACTTGGTGCGACGGTGATGTAGGGGCGAGAGCAGACTCTGAGGACGCAGCCGCTGTCCTTTGGACATGTTCGATAAAATATTTCATAGGTGCAGACTCCTGTGCTACGTTACAACTCTCTACAGAATTGTATTATGCAGCGATTAGCTTTCCAATTTCGTTTTGCACATTGCAGAGGAACTTGACTCTCTCTCACTCACATGCTCCAAGCTTGAATGGCTTCGAAGGACAGGAACATTCGGGATGGAAAAGCAGGTATTTGGTAATAGACTTGAAAACGCACCTCTCTCACTCTGACAATCTTGGTCGGTGAAATTGATGCCGTGGACTTCATTTACGATCTATCGAAACTTTTAGTTCTATTATGCAGAAGCGATTCCTTCACGGGACAGAGGAATGAAATGAAGTAACTGGAAAGATTTACCGTCTTGCATCTATCAAATAGGAGCTCACAGCTAAGAAATCAAAATCTGCATCTTTAGCTCAAGGGTCTCGGTAACGCTTGGTGCCATGAGAGCAACATATTGACGGAATATATTGACCTTCGTTGTCCGGCACTGTGGAAATCAGACTTCAGAATAGTAAGCAACGAATCCCTTGTTCCGAATTCCCTCCACCTGGATGTACTCACGAACATCTCACCGTCGACCTCAAATGGCTTGTCCCGGTGACCAGAATTCGTTATCTATCATTCAAAGGAATTCGTTCATATCAGCATCATAGTAAGATCGAATCCAGTTCAATGTTATCTGGGGAATAGGCATTGCTTTTCCCCTTCCGCGGGATATCTCCCTAGCCAAGTTAAGTGTCTGAACATCAACTTGATAGTTCCAACTCACCGCGGGCGCGACACCTGTCAACCCATGATTGAATACCTATATCAGCGGCGCATCAGCCTCCCCCAATGGGAAATGTATGAATCGCTGAATTATAGAAAGCATTTTTTTTTTTTAATGGACCTGTAGATTCTGATGCTGCCGAATACGCAGAGGATCGTGCAGCCTCTCCCACGCAGACGCGAGCGCAAGTTGTGCAACAACTAGTGACGTGTAACGATGATAGGACGGCATTGTCCTTGTGCAATTAGGACCCTTTTCTTTTTTTTTATATGGAATAATACGTAGAGATACCATTCACCTGCAGGTTGGGGGAAATACAGAACGTCAAGGAAATAAGCTTTTTCCAACATCCAATGTCAACTATAACTAATGGAAGGGAGATAGTGATTTTTTCTTGACCAAAAAGCCTCTGTAACGTACTAGCAAAGATATTGTGGGCTCCTTGACGTCTTCAAGCGCTGTAACCGACTAGGTCTCTCATTCTCTCTACACGATAAGTCAGAAAACACACAACATCTCCAAAAGGGAGCTATACTCGTAGTACTTAAATTTCCAAGAGAAGTTCTGTTCTCTGAGATGGTATTTAACCTGGATAAAATACTTAAAGACAATATAATGATGCCCAGACCTGTTTCCGTGCTCATGGCACAGACGTCCCGCCAGCAGCAAGGTCACCGCAGACGTAAAAATTCGAGTCGGTGCTTTCCGCCCCACCTTAACCCCTTGAAAGGCCCTCCGCATTTCTTAATCTAGCATCTGCATAACACGTTCTGCCAGAACAATCCGTCATACAAGGTCGCATCTTTCGTGAGGGGAGGGACGGGGTCTCGCTGACTTTTCATGGGTTTGACTAGGAGTTCCCTAAGGGTTTCACAATCCGTCACAGTGTTAGAGTGCTGTTTCACCAAAGAAGGTGTCAGGTCGGGGAGAAACACAGTGGGTGGGGTAAATGGACTTGCTGGAATGTTGGTGTGAAATTTATTGTCGTGTGTGAACATCCGCAGATCTCTCTCTCTCTCTCTCTCTCTCTCTCTCTTTTTTTTTTTTTTTTTTTTTTTTTTTTTTTTTTTTTTTTTTTGACCAATCTTGCAGGTTGAATTGGAGAAATACTTTACTATATAACATATGAAACAAATCAACCAATAAAATAATACAGCCGCCCTTCGCCCCTCCAGCCACGGCAGCTATTAGTTTATCACGTTTTTATCCTTGGGGGTTTATGAGCATGGATAGCCCCCTTTCAGTAGGTATGTTCCTTCTGGCAGGCCGATGATGGTGGCGCAATTCGAGAAAGGAAATTTCCCCAATCACAAAAGGTAAAGATTACAAATGCCAAAGAACCAACCAGACAGGGCTCGAGGGTGACTCTCGATCCAACCTGATCAGGGTTCTGTACCTGCATAACCATTGAGTCAGAGACGTGGGCTACGTGGTGGCTGCTGGATCGCCTCAGGGGTATAATAGTTCTACAGAAACATGGCGAACCGAGTGTTTCTCGGTACGCACGCTTGGGGACTGTGAATGTCATGGGCCTTCTTTTTCGACTCTCTTCTAAATCCTAACAAATTACCACACCACATGTTGGAGGTGCAACATCCTGGATACCCAATGATTTCCCAGAAATGCAGTGCCTGGAAATTTCAGCATCCTTTCATCTTCATCGTTGTTGTTTCGTCAGCCCTAACGGAGGCTTACGGGTACAACCCGTCCCATCTTTGCGTGCATGGATACATGGATTGGATTTGAGACTAGAAAAATAACAGAAAACAGGTGGAATCTGGAAATAGAAGAGTACGTGTTTCCGAAAAGTGAAAAATGATAAGGATACATCTTTTTCAAAATCTTAACCCGGTGCCTGGAACCCAATGCATGTAGGCATGGTTGATTGAGGGAGCCTTTGCGTTGAAATCGAATGTGGAAAAGACAAGAATTACAAGGGAAGAGATATCAACATCAATATTAAAATAGCTACTCAGTAAGTTTAGCGACTAGGCTGATAGATAATTAATTCCCAAGTTCTCATCGTAAGAGAATAAAGTAGAAAGAAAAAAAAAAAAAATTGTACATACAAACATACAAGGTATAATCCAACTGTATTGGGAGAAAGGCAGATTTGAGACCCAAGATGAAAAGAAGCAACATGCAGTAAACGAACAATACTATCTTCCCCAACCTCCCTGCTATCTAACCCCCATTTCATAACCACCTACCTCTCCTGGCGGAAACTCAAGGTAGATTATCCATTTAACACACACATGTTCAATAAAACATGTGGCTATTATCTCGCTAACGTTATCACTCTCGCTCTCGCCATGCTGAACCGGATAAGAAGTAAACCAACTTAACCCACCGCAAACATTGTCACAACATTGCATCGGAGTAATGAGGAAAGAAAGGATGAAGTTGGTTAGTTAATCTTTGGAATAAGAAGCAAATGAAAAGGAAAAATAATAACGTGCAGTGACTGATGAACGGGATATGTGATTGAGGGAGGATATCGCGTCCATCCCGTTATTGGATTCTTTTCTATTTCTGGAATGGACCTACATTTGTGTTTTGCGGTTGTGTGGTTGTGCGGTTGGTGTTAAGGCGCTGGATTGACCGCAGAGCAGAGCAAAAACAAGGGTCAATCAAATCATCCCACCTCTCTAAATGAAAAAAGAATGAATGAATGAATGAATGAAAGACAAAACCCGGAAGTATGAAAACAGATATTCGGTATAAATTTTGGTTTGATAAGGAATGTTTGAAGGGGAGGGGGGGAGGCCATTTCGGTGATGGAAAAACCATATTTTAACGGATCAAGGAAAGTGACAATATTATTATTATTATTATTATATCGCATACAGCCGAGGTCTGGTTGCATGCTCTCTTTCGTTTTTTGTTTGTTTTTCGCTTTTTCTTCTTTTTTCTTTTCGGTTTTCTTCGTGTAGAAATGAGAAAGGGGGAAAGGAGGGAAGGGTTGAAATGGCCTGGGGATAAGCCGGAAGGCGCACAGGAAGATATGGTTTTAAACGACAAGAGAGAAGAAAATCAAATGGGGTAGCAGTATCAGTATCAGTATTCCTACAGTAACAAAACAACAACAAAAACAACAACAAAACAAACAACAACATCAACCATATTCAAACACCACACTTATGAAGAGGGTAGACAGACGGAGACACGAGCCATGAACAAATACAGACAGACATGCAAATAAAGGCTGCAAATAAAGGCTGCAAATACAGGCAACATTTACCCACGCATGGGTTCCCACGAAATATATCATCCAGAGATGCAGTACGAGAGACGACAGGACCGGTGAGATGTCGCAATGGTCCATGAAATGCAAACAAAAAAAACAAAAAAAAAATAATAAAAGCCGAAAAAACAATAGGTGTCAAAACATTAGCGAAGCCCAATTCCTAAAGACACACACAACCTTTAGAAATTCGAAGATGCATTAAGCCCTCCCGGATGATGATATTGGTCCAGCGTCGACTTAAATGGAGAGCTCGAGGTCCCCGATGTCTCAAGGCTAGATGTCCCCACAGCAGTACCGGCATTCATTAAATCGTCCTCATCACCAGGCCCACGGAAGCTCCGCCTGGTATGCAACCTCCACACCACGAAGGCTAGGCCAGCCAGGGTAATAGAACCTCCGACACCCACGACAACGCCAATGATGACATTCTTGGGGGGGGTGCCTACGCCCGATGAGCCACCTGGGCCGCCAGCGTTGTTGCCCAGGCCGGGGGCGAGGGTTTGGCCGGGGGCTACGGTTGAGGCGGAGGTTTGTTGGACGGGGGTACCGCTGATGGTAACGGTGTTGGTGACGATGACGACGGAGGGACTGTTGGTTGTGGAAGGGACATTATTTGTTTCTGTGGGTTTCTGTTGGTCTTGGGTAGGTGTGGTGCTATCTGCAGTGGGGGTTGGAGTATCTGGAGGGGTAGAGGAGGATTGTGGTTGTGTCCGTGATGTGCTGGAGGGTGGTGTGGTCCTGGGTTCCGAGGTTGGATCGGGAGTCGACTCTGGTGGTGGTGGTGGTTGTTCACTGGTTGTCGGAGAGGTTTGAGCTGGTGGTTGCCGTTGAGTTGGGCTCTCAGTTGCTTGTGCTGAGTTGTCGTCGGAGGCGAGCTGTCGTTTTCTCACCTTTACATTTGGATATCCGTATCCAAATCCGCCAAAGAGCGCGTCAGGGCCGGCGTTAGCAACAGCTATGGCTAGCAGCAGGACTAAGAGCAAGAGGAGCGAAGAGGCAGACGTCCACCGCATTGTAACACGCGACTCACTGGTGGATGGACGGGAGAAATTGGGGGAGAGGCGCTACGGCCTTGAGTGATCAAACTCAGTTACCACGGAGGGAGTCCAGACAGTGATCAGGTGAAGGGTTAAGAAAAGATATATTAACCGAATGACAAAGAAAATTTACAGGGAATGGAGTAGAAAGAGAATGGGATGGCAATAGCTGGTAGAGGGGCAAAATGAAGGAATTGAGAAGGTCAGGTGAGAGAGACAGTAATGAGTGAGTGAGTGAGGTGAGGAAAGATGAAATAATAATAATAATAATAATAATAGGTGCAGGCGATTGAACCCAGTGACTAAAAAAGCAGCGCTCGATCCAGAATACCGGCCTGTATATAATACTGGGAATACTGTCATTTACAGAGCCCTCTCTGCTCCCCAGTGGTGGAATTGGCCCTGACTGACGTCTCCCCGCTTCTAGCCCTCGTATCGCATAATACCAGCGCCAGTATTCATACATAGCGCTGTTTTCATTTGACCCCTGTCCGATCACCAACCATTGGCTGGGCAAAGCCGTACCTGCCAGCGACATCAAACCTAAAGAGGCTAAGTTTAATGCCCTGCCGTAAAATGTCACGGAACTGGACTGGTAAACTATAACCTTATTGTATCCGGAAGACAGGAAGGGCTGTACGGCCCATCGCAAAGATACAATACAGTTAAGTAACAGAACACATGTATAAGCGGCTTACACGGGTGCCAAAATACCACCAATCATTGATTTATTTTCAAGCAACGCCACGCTTGTCCCGTGATGAGGTGCAAAATTGTTGCCGTATTATCAAGTTTAATTTTCGAGAATCACTAATCAACCAACTAGTTTAATCAACTTACTTAGTAGTTAGTTAAGTTCAACGGCGATTGCTGATCCCGTTGTTCAGAGACAGAGGGAAATCTCACACCCCCCCTTTATATATTAGCACTGGCAATCTGAAGTGCACCCACCTGACCTTGTTACATCTGCACATCCACCATCCTTGAACTTCGAGACCCCAAGAAATATATCCAGGAATGGGTACGGACGGTGGAAACGGCAACGGAAATCCTTCATTGGGAATCATCTTTGAGCAAGCATTCTATCGCGTCGTATTCCAGCAAGGAATATCATCCGGTTTCATACCAAACAGCCCGACATCCCTAGCACTCTTTGTGTTTTCGATAAGACCATGGAGGAAGCGTATGATATAAGTCTTCTCTTTGATTCTCTACTCCGCTTAAGGTTCCCAGCTAAACCTGGACCAAGGGCAGAAGAACATTCTGAAAGAGCCGCGATGTATATACATATATACCCGCCTTGCTGCCTACCAAGGTACCTAGGTAGCTTCCTATTGTGGTTCAGGACATGGGTAGTTCGAACTGGAAATCTCTTCTCTCTCGTGGAGTAATTACCATGGACTGGATATTCACTCACATACGTTTTCAGAAGAGGGCGGGTGTGCTTATTTTGCTTTTAATATGGAAGCAAACCGTGCGCAGATTGTGGGCCCGTGGTTATTATCAGGCCATCCGTGGGCACACGGTTAAGATGTACGGAGTATAAAGTGCAAGAAAGGATCCCAACAGCTTCTCTCTGAAGAAGACAACTCTTGTCATTATTCCCGAGGTCTTGTTGGGAGAACTCAAGCAATCATTGCTGAATTGTTTCAAATGTGAGCGATTGACTCTGAGGTGATGGTGAATTTTTTTTTTTTTTTAAATTTTTTTTTTTTTAAATTTTTTTTTTTTTCAAATATATCGCCCCACCCTTTGAAAGCATCACTCACCTCATCCAGTTGTCACCTTTCGAGCCATGCCAAATGTGACTTGTTAACAAATTATCTTGTGGATCCGCGGTGTGCTCCCAACGGAGCTATTTAAGACTCGAATCTGGGTCCCAGCTCAACTACACTCGCGGAAACACGGGGGAAAATGTATCCTATGGTATCAAGTCTGTACCAGCTATCTATATCTTTTGGTTTGATTGCTTTATAAGGGAGATCTGATGCCAGCGCCTCCATGCTCCAAAGAGCTATTTTATTTTATTTTAATTTTTTTACTTATTTTTTAACGCTTTTTAGTGGTAGGATCCAAGATCACATGTGAGAACATACGGTATATGTTTATTCCTAGCCATGAGACATACCAATGGTTCTAGGAACGGTGGATTGGAACAATGAGAGGGGTGGGGTTATAGATGGAATGAATAGATGGAATAGATGGTTTGGGGCAAGCTCATCATTCTCACGATAAACATGCGATGATTGCCATTGTACCATTGGAAGAACAGGAGTTTGTTCGTTTTCTCTGATTGATCTGTTATTATCTCTCTTTTCCTGCCATTCGTCGTTCTGTTCAATTCCCTCCACTTCTACTTCGATTCTTTTCTTCCCCACTCAGTGGGTGTAGTTATACGTGTACTTGTAGTATCGTGACATCTGATGACCATTGTTTCTTAACCTTTTTTTAATTGCCACAAAAAGTACCAGCGGCGACTGGTCGTGATATTTTTTTTTTTTTTTTTTTCCCTTCGTTTTTTCTAGACATAAGGAATATCTGTTTCAGCGAAATTTTCACATCTATAGTTGAAATCTCTCCCAGCTCTACTTGAATTAGTTAACCCTGCCCGCTCTTGAAGATATAACTATCGCTAGCAATCCCAGGACTTACACAACTCAACCCGCCTCTCGTTCGGCCACCTCAGCTTTTCTCTCGTAGATGACCTGACCTCGTTGATCTCGCAGTCCGGAATGGGATGAATCATCCGGCGGCAGCATTTCTATGGGATGGGTTTGTCAGCAGTCCCAGTCCCCCAAGTCCCAGCTCTAAGCCCTAAGCCCTAACCTGCCGAATCCGTCCACTCATAGAACTTCTTGCGTTTGACTCGAGTTAAACCATGAAACCAACCGGTCTACAGCGATTCTTCGGAATGTTATTACACAAAACAGCTAAGAGGACTAATTTAGCTGCTGAGTATGATCTCAATGCTTCAGTGAAAGGGTTTCCTTCTTCCCCCGGCCACCGGTCTCTTAATCAACTAATTATAACTATTGCGGGAAACCCGTCCAACGCCAGCGAGAAAACCGGTACAGACAGCCCCCGTTGGAACACCCGGCCTAGTGTCCGAACTTGCCCCGCCATCGACAACATTAACCCGGGCTCCAAATTTAACCTCGTCTCATATCGTATATGTGATCGTTCAGCGGTGACTCAATTGATCGGTTGCACACCGGCTTATTGATATCACCCCCTCCCGTTTCTAAGCAATTAAAAGCAACCTCCCTTCCCCGAGCCCAATTTGGTTGCATATATGACCGGCGATTTGTTTCTCAACGGCAAATAAAAAGGAAATTCGACGCTCTCGGTGAACATACACGGCGAAATAAACCCTTGAAACGAAGAGGCCGCCACAAATGTTCAAGATGGTTACTATTGTTCTGGGCGCGCAGTTTGGGGATGAAGGTTGGTCCAACCTAGCTACTTCTCTCTATTTCATTGCATTTAATAGCGAGGCAAGCAATTGTGACCATTTCAACTAACCGTGCCTAATCCTTCAAACTAAATAAAAAAAAAAAAAAATTAGGCAAAGGGAAAATCACAGATCTCCTATCTCAATCTGCTACGCTTTGTTGTCGAGCAGCTGGTGGCCATAGTGAGTTCAACCCCCCATTTTTCTTCTCTATCCCATCCCTATGTCTTCCTTCACCGGATCTCATTTGACATGAAAAGTATGGAAAAATAAAATAAAAAATGACTCACTCACCAATCGCCCTTCATCTATCCCCTAGATGCCGGTCACACTATTGTCCACGATGATATAACCTATGATTTCCACATCCTGCCCTCAGGCCTCATCTCACCCGACTGTATCAACTTGGTTGGCACCGGAACCGTCGTGCATGTCCCAAGTTTCTTCAAAGAGTTGGATGCGCTAAAAGCCAAGGGTCTGAAGGATGCTGATAAGAGGATATTCATCAGTGATCGGGCGCAAGTCTGCTTTGATCTCCACTCCGTTGTCGACGGGCTGGAAGAAGCGATTTTGGCGGGAAAGAAGGTTGGCACGACAGGGAAGGGAATTGGACCTTGCTATAGCGATAAGGCATCTAGGAGAGGCGTGAGGATTGGAGAGGTGTTAGAGAAGGGTGTTGTGGAGAGCAAACTTCGGGCCCTTGAAGCGGGGTATCGAAGACAGTTTGGAGAGTTGAAGTATGACCTCGAAGATGAGGTTAAGAGGTTTCACGTATGTCCACACATTGTTTCCTGTTTCTTTCTCTGAACAAAAAGAAAAAATAGGAAAAAAAGAAAAAAGGAAAAGAAAAAGAGAGGGACTGTTCTTCGTAGCAAATGTGCTGATATGAGATGTACTCGTAAAGGAATACCGCACCAAACTCCAGCCCTACGTTGTCGACCAAATGGCCTTCATGCACAAACATCGCTCTTCCCCTTCAGTTCTCGTTGAGGGCGCCAACGCTCTCCTGCTCGACATCGACCACGGCACTTACCCCTACGTAACCTCCTCCTGCACTGGCCTGGGGGGAGCAATCCAAGGCCTAACCCTCAACCCAACCTCGATAAAATCCATAGTCGGCGTGGTAAAAGCATACAGCACGCGCGTAGGCTCCGGCCCCTTCCCCACTGAACAGAACAACGCCGTGGGCGAAAAGTTGCAAAGAGCCGGCCGCGAATTCGGCGTCACAACCGGCCGTCGACGTCGCTGCGGCTGGCTCGATATGGTCATGTGTCGCTACAGCAATGCCATCAACCATTACACCGTCATCAACCTGACAAAGTTGGATATTCTTGACGACTTCGACGAGATTAAAGTCGCGGTTGCGTACCAGCTGGATGGGAAGCTCCTAGAATCGTTCCCCGCACAGGCTGATGTGTTGGATAAGGTTGAGGTGAAGTATGTCACTCTCCCCGGCTGGAAGTCGAACACCATGGGTGCGACCAAGTGGGAACATCTTCCGACAAATGCGCAGCGCTATGTCGAGTTCATTGAGAGGGAGATGGGTGGTGTGCCGATTAGGTGGATCGGGACTGGGCCCGCGAGAAACCATATGATTGAGCGCATATGATATATCTGTTAGGATAATTCTTCTTTTTTCCTACTTTCTTTTGTTTTATATTTCTTCTTCCGCAGCCCTGACGAAGTCCTTCTACTGGATTGCGTTACTCCGGCATTGCTTTTCTCTATAGATATTGAGGTTTTTTTTTTTTTTTTTTTTTTTTTTTTTTGGATTTCTTTCTATAGGTTGTGTCTGTCTCCAGAATCATATGGATCGAATTTCAGAGGTAGCCGTGGCCTTTTTTTTTGTTGCTCTTTTTCCTTTTCTCTGCTACAGTATATCTTTCCCCTTGTAGTATTCTCCTGTCCACATTTTTGATTCTCATGTATGCACATATCACAGTGTTTGTTAATGTATAGAGTAATGAGTCGAGGAAGGTAACAGGCAGACGAGTCTCTATATCTGTTAGACTACCTGGCAAAAATGCCCAATCGCCAGCAGTCTATACTGGACGGAGGACAAGTTCAGTTCCATAGGGGTCACCTGATCCCTAACAATATCATGAGATTGACATGATATTTAACATCGACTAATATTGGACAATAAATATCGTATGAACAATCAATGGTCAGGACGCGCTCTTTAAAGCCTGAAGCGATTGAGCTAAACTCAGCAAAGCAAATGAAAAATGAGATATATCCATCCGTAGATGCAATTTCAAATCAATCCGGGCCCAAATCACCCTGCCCAATGCACAGCCTTCCGTCATCCGCCAACGTCGATTTTCGACCAGCCATGAGAAGCTCCTGGCGTGACAACAAGTCGGTATCCCGTTTATACTGCCGTTCGTTTGCTGCCTCCAGCTCCTTTAGCCTTCGAGATTCAGAGGTTACACGTGCGTCAAAGGTGCCCTGTTGGACCGCAGCGGAGGATTTCTGGTACTCAAGCTGCAGCCTGCCTTCCTCCTTCGTGGCTTCGAGACGGAGCTGATTGAGGGCACGCTGTTGCTGTAGATCTGCGTTTCGCTGCTGATCTGCGATCCGCTGGCGCTGTGCAGCTGCGTTGGCTTCGAGGCGCAGTTGTAGCCCTGCGGAGTTAACAGCGATCGCGTCGCGGTTTTCAGCTACTTCGCGATCCTGCTGGAGTCGGAGACTATGTGTTTGTTTCATGACGAGTTTCTGTTGTTTGGCAACTTCCATTTCACACTTTAGAGCTAGCTGGTGCTCTTCGTCTCGTTCTTGCAGACGACGTTCCCGTACTTTTTGCCTCTTGTCTTCTGCGAGGATGTCTGCAGGTGCTCCAACCATGTCTGGCGGTTGAGGGCCGTATTGCCTGTAAAACACGTCCTTGCATCCGTTGGCCTTCAGGATATGTAAAAGGTCCGGTGCATATTCTTTGGAGCTTTGCTGCATGTCTTTGGCAATGTACATTGTAGGTGAGAATATAAAGCCGCCTTGGGAATAGAAATTTCTCTCATCATTGATACGCTTCCAAAGCCCACTGGCAAGAAGCGCTTTTGTTACGTTTGTGCAGCCAGTTGGATTATCCAGGGCATGCATAAGAATCGACTTGCCGCCTCTGCTAAGAGTAAGTTCAGCCTTTCCGGTCACAAGGGCATCTATGGTCTGTCTCAGCCTTCCAAACCCAGTCACAGAATCAGCTGCTGATTTGAGACAAAGTTCTGCCAATCCACTACGACCATCGTGAATCATTGACGGGAAGTTTGGATCATGTCCATAGTCAATTAGCAGCTTAACAGCACCGGTGTGCAATTCACGCGCAGCTTCATGAATG
The DNA here is from genome assembly GCF_000150735.1 of Paracoccidioides brasiliensis. Lineage (NCBI taxonomy): Eukaryota > Fungi > Ascomycota > Eurotiomycetes > Onygenales > Ajellomycetaceae > Paracoccidioides > Paracoccidioides brasiliensis. Next base: position 2,713,320 of record NW_011371358.1, read on the forward strand.
CTTCCATCATCGACAGTAGCATTTGCATTTAACAAGTGGCGCATTGTGGCTAGTTGTCCGCGTCTGCTGGCGTAAAATAGAGGAGTCCGGCCGTGCGCGTCGCATATCGAAACATCAGCGCCATGCTGAATGAGCTTGAGCACCATATCCGGTGTTCTCTCCATTGCTGCAATTAGTAAGGGAGTCTGGCAAGATCCTGTTGATTGGAAGTTTGGATTTGCTAAAGAAATAGAGCGTTAGAGAACCTTCCATTTAGACGTTGAAACCAAAATTTCTAGACATACCTTCATTTTTCAGAAGGCAATCAATAATATATGGACTAACCTTCTGTTGAGGCTGAAGAAACGCCCACAGAAGGAGGGAAACCTGTTCATAACCTTCCTTGGACTCGATAACATATGGAATTGTTTGATCAGCCAGAATACCAGCCCTCAAAAGAGCCTCGAGGATTTTAGTTCCACGGGGCCACTTTCTTAATGCAGCAAATGTGACAGGTTCCTGTTGCAGTCCATCGGCATCATACAGTGAGCCATTCAAATCCGGAATACCTCCAGGAATCTGGGAAAATAATTCGATTAGTTTAAGGGTAGCATCTTCTGGTAAGTTTGATGACATGATAGTCGAAAATGCTGCAGGGAGACTTCTGGGCGATTGAAGAGAGTCTAAAAGTCGCTTCACTAGAACTGGGCTATTCTTTTCGATTGCCAGCTTGAGAGCTCGGCCATCTTGATAGTCAGCGTTAGCTCCAAATCGAATCAAGATATCCACAGCATCTGTTGCTTCGCTGATAATGCCAAAATTTTCGACGGATATGGCCAGAGCGTGGTCAATCATATCCCCACAAGCTCCATTTGCTAGCAGCTGCTGGATTACCAATAATCCAGGGGAAGACAACCAAAACGTTCCTGACGAAACAAGCTGTTTGAAGACATCATTGATAGCATTTCGATCGGAGACAGCTTCCAACAATATTTTCAGCATTGCGGCATCCATTAACATAGCTGCGTGGAGAAGAGGGAAGTTGTTAGAATGATGTACAGAAGCGCCATTTTTCAGCAATAGCTGGAGAGTCTCAGTATCATAAGGATTCTCCTGTACTACATCGGCAAGGGCGCTATGGAGGTGTTGTCCTCTAAACCCTGACTCGAGAACCTTGGATGTATATTGATATCGCTCAGCGCCTTGCAGATTCCAGCTGGAGTTAAACGCTGTCTCCAGCGCCTCTTTTGTAACATCTTCTTCTAAAAGGAGATCCAGGACGTCAAAAGAGCGAGTCTCGACGGATGCACGAAGGGCTTGTCCATTTTCGTAATTAACAGAGGCACCAAACCTCAAAATCAGTTTCGCAAATGAAACGTCTGATTTCAGTTTCACTGCTTCAGCTAAAAACTTGTTTATAGCTGTTGGCATCCGATCGCGACCAGCCGCTAATAGGATTGTCGCTATTTGATGTTTAGCTTTCACATCGGCTTCCAGGAGAATATCTAAAGCCGCACTTATGGTTTCAGTGGATGGTGCATGAGAAACCAGGAGTTCCAGCTGTTTCTCGTCAGACTTCTTTACTGCTTTTTGGACCGCAGCGCCGTTTTTGAAATTTACGTTGGCACCGTATTTCAAAAGCAGCTCGATGAGCGATGGATGGCTCCATGGCAACCTTTGCACGGTTAAAAGACCAGAATTAAGTGTCTCACCTTTGACCCCAGCTTCAAGGAGTCTGTGGCATATGGTGTATTGAATGGAGCAGTCTTGTAGATTAAGAGCTAGAGGGAATGCAAGGTTTAGACTCGTATGAGATGGATTGTATGACAAGAGGAGTTGAAGAAGGTCAGAATTCCCTTGTTTAGTGGCCATTTCGATCGGTTTTCCGTTGTTGGAATTCACATCAGCAGCACCTTTATCGAGAAGTAATTGCAACAAAGGGATATCCACAGGTTTGTCGTTAATTACATAGAGGAGGCCCTCATCGACAACCGGGCCACGGGCACCAGCAGAAACAAGCAGATCCAGTATGGTAAATCTCAGATCGGAATTGGGCAGACCAAGCGCAGGTATAATTCCTTGGGCGAGAGACGCAGGTGAAGGAACGCCTTTTAAGAGTATGTTTAGGATACCAACATCGCCTGCCCTTGCTGATTCTTGGAAACATTTCCCTCCGCAAATATTCACATCAATTCCATGCCGCACAAACTCGTAAATAAGAGGCTCTTTCTCCTCCACAAAATTGGACATCACAGCTCTAACTAAAGCATTATCCACTTCCTCACCCCTAGCTCCGGCTGATAAGAGGCTGATTGCCATAGACAGACGGGGTTTAGAAGGGACGGCTTCTAACAAGGTAAAACATAGTTCTAGAGACTCTTTCGAAGGGCGGCCTTTGAGAAGAAGTTCGAACAATGGCAAGGACACTGAAGAAACTGCACAGCGGAGCGCATGTGCGTTATCGTAATCAACGGAGGCTTGCTTGCTAATGAAATATTCGACAATTGCAAGATCATTCCGCTGAACTGCATCGATTAGACAAGGCTGAAGTGCATATCCACAAGCCCCCCGCTCAACAAGTGTTGAAATGACCGCCAGTTGTTTCGATGAGGGTATATTAGACGAGATTTTGGGGAACATCGTTACTAAGTGAGAGGCATGCTGCTTGTCAATGCGACCACTGAATAAGCTCGCTAACAATTTTGTATTTCCAAGTTTAATTGCATGGACGATAGCCTCGGCAGAATTGTACGTCACGGATGCACCATGTGTGACGAGCAATGAGGTGACATGCTCATCACTCCTCTCAACTGCTTTCAGCAACGTTTTTGAAACCACTTCTCCATTTGCGCCACCACAAAGAAGAGCCTCGACTAGGATTCTTTGAATATCGGAACTGGATTCTGTTATGTGGAAGGCGATGTCCACAGCGCCATCAAGAGAATCTTTCGAAGGTGGACGATCTGCTAAAATAAGTGCAACCACAATGTCCACGTTCCCTGAGCGAACGGCGTTCTCCAAAACTTCAGGCAGATCACCATTTGCACCATTTTTCAAAAGCGCTGAAGCCATATCAAGGCTCCCGGAAGCGACAGCGGTGGGTAACACTTGATCAAGACACGAAACGGCCATGCGCTTCTCAGCACTTAGAAACAGGTCGATCAGCGGGGTGTCGCCGCGTACCGCTGCGTCTAGGAATGCTTGTTGGCAGGAATTTGGGTCCCCACCATTTTGAAGCAGCATCTTGGTGCATTCCAAATCCCGTCCCGATACCGCAACATATAAAGCTTCGTTCAACCCATCCTCATCAGAGTATTGACTCAAAACGTACACCATAGATGGCTGGCGCATGCCCACTGCTGATATCAACAGAGAATTTATAGTTCTCTTCATCGTCTGCTGTTGGTGTTTAAACAGGTGCTTCTCAAGTTTCGCGTCATCGGCTTTAGCCAGTAGGTAATCGAGGACTCCAGGAGAACCATTAGTTAGAACTATTCGTTCTATAACTGTGTGAATTTCGTCATTGTTAAACCGGAGTTTGCTGGGCTGTCGACGGAAAATATGTGACTTGGATGCAAAAGTCTCCTGGCGCTTCTGCATCAAAAGGCCCTCAGCTATGATATCATCTCCTTCACAGGTGAATGATAAATGCTCCTTTCGAAGTCTCGGGTATAATTTGTTCAAAGAAACGACGGCATTTGGGGACAATTGTTCAAGCCGTGCTTGAGAAACGCGGTTGGAAACTGCCATCACCGACTGTATCTTAAGCTCATCCCCAGAGTTGGTGAGTGTCCATATAGATGAGCGAAGTAGAATAGCAGACCTACGAGCTCAATCCACGTTCTCGGATGAGATTATGAGGAAACGGCATCAAAATTTTTCTGCACCAGGCAGGATCTTGACAAGACACTGATTGTTATACTGATTACTATGTAGGAGTCGGTGTCGTAGCAGCTCTTTGTATGTGTTAGGGGGGGGGAGAAGGGGTTGACCAGAGAGAGTCAAAGGAACTGTGCAATGCATTATACATTGTTTTAAAACAATAGCAAAACTATATTTATTCTATAAATAATAAAGAACAGGCTGATATCAACACTGACAGTCACTGCGCAATCGTTTCTGTAGCCGCCCAGTGACGTTGCCAGGACCCCGTGTGAATGGAGATCGATTGAAGTTGTACGTGGAACCCTGAACTCAGTGGGGAATAACTTTACAGATGGGTTTAGTGGGCGCTTGCATGCCGCCAAGACACACGACGCCTCGAGTCAGAGCTGTCCATACGGTACGCAGTTAATCGCTGGACAGAAAACGAAAAGAGCAGGGTTTGTATTTGCTGGAAGTTACCGCGATTTTATTTTATTTTGGTCTTTAGGAAATTTTTGATACGGATTTCCACCAATTATATTCGAAAGAACTCGGTTGGTTGCTGGAACAAAGCGGAGATTTACATTTCTTGGACAAACTCTGGATCATCATTCATGCGGAACGACCTGGAAAGGCGAGGAACAACATCACATGCAAGGATTCAGGAAAGAGAAAGAAAAAGGGAATGTTCATTGCTGGATATAATAACACAGCCTTAAAAATGCTCGCGAATATTTGGAGGTGCAAAATATTTATTTGAACGGCAACATTTTGATTCAACATGAAAGGGAGCTTTTACCGCAGTAACACATGGATCGAAGGGAATATAAAATGGCGTGATAAGAAAACAAAATGGGACGAACATGATTACAAGGGTTGCCAGATGCACAATAGGACCATGACTGTACACTCTGGGAAAATAGATAGGGGAAGAGAAGAGATTCAAGAGATGATCAAAGGTCGACATTATGAGGTAAGACATGGAAGAAATGAAGCAACCATGAGTAATACATAATAATCACTCTCAGCCGTAAATAAAAAAAAAGCAAACACCGCCTTTTCACCCATAGAATCCCATTAGACAAAAGTCTACCCATTCTGAAAAATAAAACCCGAAGAAGCTGTAAGAAGAACGAGCGGACGTACACTAGCAACTAAACGTGACAATCCCCCATCCCCCATCCCATGTCTATGATCCATCGCCAGCGAAAGCGCAGAGATATAACATGAGATGATACTCTATACTGCGCGAGGATGGGAGGGGGGTAAAAAAAGAAGAAGAAGAAAAGAGTCGAAGAAAGTTTGGTGCTGGAATCCATCAGACTTCATGTCGCACTTCGTTTAAACCCAGCTAGGAATGATAGCGTTGCATAACTAGCATTGCAGGTTCAGACAAATCTCCGCCGGTCATCAATTCAAGAATCTAAGTCGAAGGGGTTACCGCGATTCTGCCTGGTATTCGAAACACGCCCTCCAAAGCTCCGGTTAGAGTCCCGGCCCCGGCCGCCACCGAAGGAGCCACGACCACCGCCACCGTAGGAGTTACGGCCGCCGTTGAAGGAGCCACGACCGCCACCACTGAAGGAGCCACGACCACCACCACCGAAGGAGCCACGACCACCGCCACCGTAGGAGCCACGACCGCCGCCATTGTAGGAGCCACGACCGCCGCCATTGTAGGAGCCACGACCGCCGCCATTGTAGGAGCCACGACCACCGCCAAAAGAGTTACGATTGCCGCCAGAGAAGCCAGGATTGCTGGAGTAACCACGAGAGCGATAAGAATCACGAGAACCGTAGGAATTAATAGACCCATAAGACCCTCGGGGGTTGGAGGAACCAGGAGCGTCATCGTTTTCCACAAATTTCTTATCATTTAGACCTGGAATATTAATATAACCGAGTTTGGCGGCGCTCGCGCTGGAGAACGTAGGTGGGTCCTTCAGACCCCAACCGTGTGTAGAGAGTTGATTGATGTAGTGGACAACTGCATATTTATCTCTTATTTGGGCCATGGTGCCCAAGTATGCGGCATACGCTTGATTTTTTTGCTTGATGGGAACCGCCTTGAAACCATCCTTGACCTTGGAGAATATATCGGAAACATGAGGCGGGTGCCCATCTTCTGTGGTCATGTCAGCTGATGCAGTAAGGAGGCTCGAACTATCGGATTGTATTGGAAGGCCATAGAGTTGGCGGCGGATATGGTCGCTCTCCAACTTTAGACTGAAAATCCACCCCTCTCCCTTTTTATTAGCACGAGCTGTTCGTCCGAGGCGGTGGATGTAAGTTTCTCTATCTCGTGGGACGCCAATCTGGATCACATGCGTGACATCAGGAAAATCCATTCCACGGGCTGTAACGTCGGAAGAGAAGAGCATCGCAGAGCTCGCTTGGCGGAATAGGCCTGAGGATCTTGTCCTCTGTTCCTGACTCAAGCGGGAATGCATCTCGAAGCACTGAAAATCAGGAAGGGGATGACCCGAATTCGAAGACAAATCATATCTCATTGCTGAAAAAGCTTGTCTCGCCAGGCCGACCTCAGCAGTAGAATTGAAATACACGATCGCTTTAAAGGGTTTGACGTTGTCAGGATCATTTTTATGTTTTTCAATGTATTTTTTCGCTAGCTCAAAAATGGCTGGGAGCTGATTCTCCATTCCACGGAGGTAAACTAGCTTTTGAGGAACGGTTAAATGCGTTGGTGTTTCATCTTCTTTAACTGTCTTGACAAAAGTAAAATCCGGTTTCATCGTCTGGCGCACCATATCCATAACCTCTCTTGGGACGGTGGCAGAAAACATAAGAGTTTGTCGGTCGACATCTTGACGACGTGGTAGATAGCTTTGAAGCTCTTTAATATCCGGGGCAAATCCGATATCAAGAAGACGATCGGCTTCGTCAAGGACCAATGCACTTAATTTTGGGGCAGCAACACCACTATTTGGGTCGGAGAATATGTCAATAAGACGTCCTGGAGTACCCACAAGGATATGACATCCTTCGCGTTGAATCCGCATCAAGCCTTCACGTTTCCTCGTACCACCTACAGCTGTCTGGACAATAACACTGGTGTTCGACACAAGTTTTTTTGCTTCTACCGCAATTTGTTCGGCAAGCTCGCGGGTTGGGGAAATAATAAGGGCTCGGATATCCGAGGCATTGGATCGTGAACGGTTGTTCCTCGCCCGCTGAGATAGCTGCACATCTTTTAGAATATTCTGCACAACTGGAATAAGGAAAGCAAGTGTTTTGCCAGTTCCAGTTTTTGCCTGGGCAAGGCTTCATTGTTTCAGTTAGCAAGATGGTAAAAATAAGACTTGAGCCAACGTGAGAAAAGTGGCGGGTGATAGACAAATCGCTTACACATCGGAACCATTCAATGTAGCATTTATTGTCATCCTCTGCACCTCTGTCATAGTTGTGATATTCATCTTATTGGTCACTACCCGGATGACATTGTCACTAACCAGCCCATCGGTGGCCAATTCGGAAAATTGTGTGTATTCGGTTGGGGCCTCAGCTTCTTTCACAGCAGAGGCAGCTTGAGAAGATCTGAGGGCTGGATACGGATGGAACGCTCTGATAGTAAGGACAGAGGGATGTTGAGCTATCCGAGATGAAATTATTGGCCGCTGAGTGCCTTTCTGGATTCTGAGTGAGCGGATAATACATGGTCGTATAGTGCGTGTGAGGATATTTCCTCGACGGACAGGACCCAGCATTCTGAGGGTTCCCTTGAAAAACAGATGTTGAGAAATCAACGACCACACAAAACACAGCAAAGCACCAAGACAACACAATGCAGCTCAGAGAGTATAAAGAAAAGACACTGAGGTGAACAGAGGGACCATGGAAGAGAAAGGGTGGTGTTCTTGGACGACAAAAATGATGAAAGCTGCAGATTTTATTTTTGTTATTGGATTTTTTTTTTTGCTGACTGGAAAAACAAAACTCCGTGAAATTTTCGACGGATGGGTGCTTCATCATTACTAAAAGGAGCACGTGAAGGGCTGAGGCTAACCCTTAGAATCCGCCCCAACCAAGAGTGTAACTATTCAACCAATTTGTTCAAATGGCTTTTCAATGAGAAGAATCTATTTAATTAACGCTTAACAGCGTAGAAAATGATCTTTTATTCCTATGTATGGGCATCAGAAACAGCGTTTGACTTTTTTAGAAGAAATCTCTATGACTAAATAGCTGGTATAAAAATCATCTCACCTTCTTCAGCTGCCTTGATATGAGCTGCTTTGCATCATTAAAGAAGGCATATAACAAGCAGATTGAGATGCTTATGCAGAATCACATTAATCACATTACAAAACTCAAGTTTTTACTGGCATATCAAGCAGCATATGACACAGTGAGGACACTTGATGTGGATGAACTAAGTGTCAAAAGGAACCGTGAGAAGCACCATTACTAATATCGTAAGAGAGTGGGAGGATAGGCGCTGCGAGCGCTGAGGAGGGAAGAGGATAGCAATGGGTGGAACCATAGGTGTAGGATTGAATAGTAGCTAACCACTGAATCTCTTGAAAGGATTTCAGGGGATTCAGGGTGTTTATATATGAATAGGTGACAATAGGGTTTACCCCTAATCTTCCATATCAGCTAATTATACATAGTGCTGCTATATTAGCAAAGAAAAACACAGAGCTGAGAGCTATCAACATCAGACAGAAATAAAAGAGAGAAAAATCATATTTTTATATAGTTAAAAAAGAAATTTTAACAGCTTAACACATATTAGCTAGGGCTGCTAGACCTCAAAAACTTGATCAATGTAACTACAGAGTATCAGAATCATGAGATCTAGTACAACCACAAAACTTAGCATGATCATGAGATTTAGTCAAAAGACCTCTTTTAGGCATTGATATCTCTTATGTCTTATATCAGATCTAATCAAAGACCTTGAAGGCAAATGAAAGGTCCTGCGGTGGAGTTGATGCCGGCAATGGAAGCGTGTTGGACATATGGATAGTGCGGCGTGTGGTTATTGAAGGCTTTACGCGGCAGGGTTTGTCCGGCTAGCGACGCCGGTCAAGGAATTTCACTTTGCTTCTTGTCCCATTTCCCTGCTTTGGAAATTGAAGATGCCCTGAGCAAAAAGAGAGCCAGCCTGGCTTAATATGGCTTGATTGGAAGGTGACAAGTGAAACGATTTGTGCCGAGACCACGAGCAGACAAGTCAGGTCTCACTTTGAAAAAGTTCGGCTACGGGACAGAAGCCAAATCTGACCGACTGAACCTTTTGCGGAAGTGACGAATAGGTCATAGCTTGAGTCGTCACATTACATTACCGTCTCTCCCGCTGTGCGAATGTACAATGAGATGCCATTTGCGTCTGTTCGGATAGTCCAGCTCTACTATCTTCCAGCTCTCATTTCTGGTGCAAATCTGATTTAAATCTCCCATTCCGTTCTCTAGATCGCTGATATGCAGTTTGAGGGTGCTTGCCAAACTCCACGTGCTTCTGGTTTGCATTCGCGATCTTTTTATGCCACTGGAAACCGGGGTGATCCGCTAATGGCTGTGTGTCATCACTCAATCTCTTTTATTCCTGTGAAATGTTTGGTTCCAGGTGTAGATAAGTGCAATCAATCATGTCCGTTTCGAGATTTCAAATTTGAAGACCCTCAGTTGGTTCCCACCTATAAAGTTCAACTGTAATATGCAGAGAATTACCGGGGGAAGTTGGGCCATAGATTGTGGTACAATCTTCATAATGTTGACAAGACCTGATCAGAGAGGTGTTTTAACGAAGTGGCAATCCAACTTCTTTCGGGAAGAACCACTCCCTGTTCAAGGACATCCTAGTAGAGTTAAAAGGCTTCACCTATCCCCCAAAGAGGGATCCGCTAACCAGGATCGTCCCTATCCCTGCATTTCCACTTGTTTCAACCAAGTCCACTGCAGGTGGATATCGTCCTCGAAAACCAAAACGGTCAACTTTTTTTTGGCTGACTTGCGATTATTGGCGCGGAGAATTAAACTGAAACAAACTTTTTCCAGTCGCTTTTCCAACAATTCACGCTGTCTTGCTTTATGGGGGAGGACCTAACCCAATGAGGGAAAAGACCTTCCACATGTTGTGGAGACCAAGAACATTCGTCGATGCTACATCCACTTGGTGCTAACGAAATAGTGGCTATGAGGTATGCAGGAAGATTTCCCTGAAGCACCATATCCATTTGATGCTGGCCTCAAAGGTTAATCAACAACACAATTTCCTCTCAGGAGTCGGAAGAAAGAATGCGGGGGAATCAGCAAAAGAAAACAGTTAGGTTCTCTAGATTTAAGTCTATTTTAAAAACATAGAAATTATTATAATAATAAGCAGGGTGATACAATGGCAAAAACCAAAGGGGCATGCAGACAGGTATATATTTTCGTAAATTCATTCAAGTTTATCCAAGTGCTCCAATCTCGTTAGCACAACCTGTTTGCTCGTTTCTTCAATCTCGCCGGCGAGAAACACTTCGTCGAGAATGGCATAAACCTGGACATAGATAATAAATTATTTCGAACGTTAGCCATCAATTATCACCAACAACTCGAAGCAGGTAGATATTTAGTCCGGAAATTTCTTGAACTTCAATCAAACCTGCCTGTGAACCTAAATATCCTCCTAAATTCCCCGTCCTCGAAACAATAACGCAAAACGCACCTTGTAAAAATTGAAAACCAAATCAAGCTCGCAGACATTGCCGAAAAACTGATCGAGGACCTCCACAAAGAAATGTATGGCTTCCAAATACGCCAATTCATTGTCATTTGCATCGACGCCGACGCAGAAAAATAGACCTGCATAACGTCTGTAAACGATCTTTGTGCTGAGACGGAACTCGACAAAGTTGGACTGATACTTTTGATCACGAGGGGCGATAAGTCGGTGGACCTGCAGGTCTATTTAGATTTCTATGCCGGAAACGCCGCTTGGTGGTGCTGGATATGAGTAAAGGAGAGGGAGGGGGGGTTTAATGTCTCGGGGTTGCTGGGATAGAGACGCACCTCGCCCTTTAGCTTCACTTTCTCATCATCCTAGAACACGTTAGCTACAACCACTACATCAGATACACAAATCATTAAGAATGGGTCACATACATTATATGGCGCATACCACTTGGCCAGACGAGTTTTGCCCCTTTCAGCGTCAGTGAGCTAATAGCCACGCAGGCATCTGCAATAAGGGACACATACTGCCTGTTCTGAATCAGGATGAAAGAGAGAACCATCCCGCAAATAGATAGCCTGGTACCAAATCTAGGAAGTGGGCTAATGCTTCATGAGGCTGCGCGTTGAGTTGTGAGAGTTGGAGATGCTTCCTCAGAGCTACGATTTCCCCGGGTTATCTCCCACGGTTCTGCCGATACTCACCGCCCGGCTCCATATCGGCGGAGGTTGATAAACCAAGCTATAGCGTGGCCCCAGTGTAGAGATGAATTGATTGCTATAGATATGATATGTGCAAAAGATACATAGGCAACTTCTTGCATATTAATCCAAACAGTAATAGCTACAAACCACTGGTATACCTCACCGTAAATCTACCGTAGAGTGTTCAAGACACCTGAAAATCTATAACTAGACTCGCGGAAAATATACTTTCGCCCGCTATAAGCGTGACATTTCGTACCAAATTGCACTGCCTCGTTGTATTAGACTTCGACGTAAGCTATAATACTACAGCCCTGAGTCTCCCTATCATTTCTTGATTCATCAAGATCTTGCCCAGGATAAACAGGCATAAGGAACATAACATTGACTCAGTAGAATCGATAGCAGTTTTCACTTCTCGATACCGACCTTCCTATCCGTGACAACATCCTCATCCTCCGCCACAGAAGAACTCTCATCCGAGCTTTCATACGCCCGTTCCGGCTCTCCATTGTAAACTACAAACCAGCCAATCTCCGAAGCAGGGGCTAGCTCATCCTTAAGCTTTTTAAATACCTCGGTCCCCGCCGTTGACAGGCCCGGATCCAGCTGTACAATTTCTTGCAGACTCAATCCCAGCCCTGTACGGGACAGTGCTTTCGCCCCCATGGTCAGAGTTTTCGCTGAAACATATGCATATGGCTGGCTCACGGCATCAGCACTAAGGTCATCGGGGTCGTACTGCTCAATGAGTTGGAGGTCGGGTAGATGGGTAAGTATGTTGGGGTCGATGTGCTTGAATGAGTCGAGGATGACAGCATTTGTAATTGGATGCTGAAGGTACTCAGCGGCTGCGTCGACGATGTTAGCGATTGCGATGTATGCGCGGATACCGTATGCTGATGGGCTAGCGATGCGGTTCCAGCGGAAGCCGTACAGGATGTAGGTGACCATATTGTAGAGAGGAGAGTGGTAATATTGAGGTGAGGTTAGCTCAACTGCTAAGATGCCTATCGGGGCGATTCTTTGGGAGGTCAGTAAGTGAAGGAAGCTCTTGAATTAACTTAAATTAGTGTTCATGCTGGGGATGATGATATTCCTTTTTCTTCATCGTTTTGGAAGCATCAAAAAGACACAACCTCCAGGAGACAGATGTCTCGTGTGGTGTGACATCTTACGCAGTAGCCAGCATATTGGCAAGGGTTTGGCTTGGGTATTTAGTGGATACTGCCGCTACCAATGCCTCCCCATATATAAATAGTTTAGATTTCGGGTTATTTCACCACGCAGAGCGATATGTTCTAGCCGCTTGTTAGATCACATGATAGATCCAATAAGACGCATTGGGCGTTCCGCGATGCGACAGGTACCCGCACGTGATCCCGCGTACCGTGTATTTAGTCTAGCTAAGTTCCTCTCTCTATGTATATTCCTGGGAGGAAGTATATTTCTAGTGAAATGGGGACGTATTCGCCGTGGGAAAAGGGAGAACAGAAATAATTAATATTTTACTTGAATATAAATTCGTGACTGGACAATTAAACTCCCCAGGCATAAAAATATATACTTTCGACCCAACCTGTCGGAGACTATAGTAAACCATATGCTTTTAATGTCATTGTTCGTTAACCGCAAATCGTGAATAAGGCGGAAATGAAGCTTGAATTCGACTGGATCCCATACCTCTAGAAATTCAGGGGGATCTCCCCGAGATACGCACATCCACCAATCATCATCATCATCATCATCTTGATTTCTTATCTTCCGTAAAATACTGGCTTCTAACACTAGAGTATTCGTCAACTAAGACAAGATCATCATCTGACACATCGTCTCGTCGTGAGCGCCGTATGCGTTTCTTCGACTTGGAGTCCTGGATTCTCCGGTTCACCTCACCTAGGTTATCCTTCGATATCGTAGACAAGGGCCTGAGTAAAGTATCGTGGAGAAAGAAGCTGATGCTGCCGGATCGGCTATCCCTACTTTCGCTTCTACTCCGGCTCCCTGATTGACTCGGAGGCATGCTCTTCAGTCGAGATTGATACACATCATCGTGAGAGTCCTCACGAACAAGTTTTTCCGATTCGAAATCCGGGATAATTTCTGGACCAAATGTGTTGACCACCTCCACAACTTGGGAAGACAATGCCTGCCGCTCTGCTCGCAACTTGACCAGAGAGTTGGCGGACCCGGGGTGCAATGCCACTAAAAGTGGAGGCAGAGACTTCAGAACATCGGTGCCTATCTCACCGATACGCAAACCGGCAAAGGAGACTGAAATCATGAGGCCTGCAAAGAACATTGAAAAACACCATAACGGGACAATATCAGGAATATAATTCCTGAGGTCAATCCACCACGGAACAACATTTGCGTATTGTCCCTCGTGGCGACAGTAATAAAGCCAGACAGTCGCAATTGCTGTATACCAGATATACAATGCGGGAGCCAGCCCCATTGCTACGATGATTTTCCAACTTCCGACTACGTCACGGCCTTCTAGTTTCACGACTGATGAGACCAGTGCTTGGCGTTGCTTTTTAACCGACACTATTTTTGTAATGACGAACACCGGCCAGAATAAAGCAACCGACGGTAATGTTGCTAATGCTAATGCGAGGTATTCACCAATACGGCAAAGTAAGATTGCAAAGACCAACCACCACGTCCGCTGCTCAACATCCCCCCATTCGACTTGGTGATCCCGGATACCTAAGGATCTCAATCGCCGATTGTAGTCTAGCACGTTTTTTTTTTCAGCTGGAGAACTTTAGGTTCTTCTTTAAACTGCGTGTAGCCTTTAAGAAGATTTCTGTTAAGCTCAACAACAACAGGTAGAGGGAGTTTCATCCGCAGAGGCTTGTATACTCTTCTAGTAGCTTGAATGACCATAAGTGTCTCATGGTCGGGAGCTTGTTGAGTGACAGCGGCAAGGGCTTCTTGGATTGTTTCCAGTAATGACCCCACGGCGTTACGTTTCAGATGGCCGCCTGCCTTGAATGCATCGATCTGGTCTGGGTGAACTTAAACGGGATTGCCAAACTCTATTTCGGCGCGGGAGCGGAACTTATTAGGATGGAAGTAATTCATGCCGCAAGGAATTATGCTCAAGCCGCAGTCAGGTTGACGCGCAAGGGTACCTAGGGCAATGATAGCCACGCCGGCCTTCAATGGGAGGAAACTAGGGCGATCATGGCTTCCACCTTCGGGGAAAATGCCAACACAGCCACCGCTGCAAAGCTTGCGACAAACCGCGTCGAACATTTGGCTTTGGTCAACCAACGGTGCAACCTTGAAGGGAGTCCCTTCGCGCAATGGCTTGTGGAGTGGGTGCCCATTTTCAAAATCCTTGAAAGGCTTTCGGAGACGCAATTCCTCAGGTCCAAGGATCTCAGCGATAGTTTGCTGCTCGACACTCGTGCCCTCCACTTTGGGCAGAACAATCAAACCCCCTTCCATGAATTGGCCGTTGGTGAAATCTGTTTCTTGCCCGCGGATAAGAGTGGGGTCATTTTTGGGATCAGGAATGTATATTTTACCCTCAGCGGGTTTGACAAGGTCCGTAGATCTCACAACAGATACTGCTCCCATCAGACGTGTCATTGTGCCAATGTACGGCTCGCGCAAAGTCTTTTCAGCAGTGAGAAATGAAGTACGACGACCGGCATAGTATCTTAAATTGCGCATTAATATAGCGGAATCAACGAACTGGTTGGCATGAGGTTCGGCCACAACGATTACCGGACCATTCTTGGGAATCCGCCATGTCCCTCGACAGTAGATCTCACGGAAGAAAATGTCAAGACATAATGAGAAAACCCATATTCCGAAGTCGTAGAGCCACGGTATCATATAGCTTTTGGACAATGGAAATACCTGGTGATGAATGCACGGGGCCTTCCACTGGAAATTTTGATTGATGCTTTAAAACAACATCTTCCCTGTCCAAATCAAGCTCGAACTTTATAAATTGCTGTTACTGGAGGTAGAGATCGGCTATGTAAACATGTAACTAGGGGCTATATATTTAGGTAACTAGCCGACGCTCACCCGATTTGCTGGGGATTTAACGATTAGTTACGGCCCGTCCATAATCGGAGGCCCGCAGAGATAATATCATCCCGCTTTGCGCTTTGTATTGATCTTGACAAGATATAAAAAATGTGCGAAGATATTAAAACATGCCTAGGTAATTGTTTCTTCATTGATGCCGCTGAACCACGGAATGGAACCACAATTGCACACTGTTACAGTGGCCAATCGATAGTTAACAACGCCCTCAGCTCGCGACGGCGCCCCGTCCGTCTGCTTTTTACTGTAGCATATACTCTGTATCACTCTCTAATTGACTCGTAGGTAGAGACTGGCATTGCCACTGAGCGCATGGCGCCTTGTATCTCATATCTTCAAGCAGCCTGTGCCACGTCTAAAGCGGTTATTAGAGGATATTAATATGGGACTAAATACATATCGCTACGAAATGTCACAGATAATTGGCGGTCATAAACGCCCTCCTATCAACTCCGCTATCCAGCGTAACTTTTTCGCTAAACACTGACTTTTCAAGGGGCCGTCTTGACATCCATCCCATTCCACAGAGAGAAGGAAAGCTCATCAAGCCTGAGAAGAATGCGGAGAATAAGTCCTGGATCCTTTTCACCAGGATCCACATTTTGGCCTCATACTTGATAGTCAATTGTACAACTGTACGGCCTACCGCTGGTCTGAGGTTCTGGCACTACGATTCTGTAAGAATTTGCAAAATGGTGGCGGCCATTTAAATAAGAGAAATTCGTGGTGAGAAGAACTGCCAAACACAAAATAAAAAACTGCCTGTAGTCTCAGGTCGAGCGTAACAATCTCACAAGAATTAAGACCAGCAGAGATGGCAACCGACTGTGGATCAATCCACCGCCATAGCCCTTGAGCGCATTGAATATCTACGTGTGTTTGGGTCAGCTCATTGATATTTAAATGCCTGGGTAACGTGGTTTCCTAGTGACTCTGCAGGCCTATTTGCGCTTGAAAATAAAGTTCGATTTTCTTTGGACATTTATCTAATTTTTTAGGCTTATATGAACTTGGGTAGTTAGTAGGTAGTGAAGGTTTTGATGAGTCTGTAAATGTGTGTCAAGGTAGATTTCCTCAACTTTCATCAGGGTGAGGGCCTAGTTAGTTAGTTACGCAGTATGAGAGCCTGTGATGTGATAGCAATCTTACCGTGGGGCGAGTTATTCAGGTCGGTCTGGTCGCTAGCAACCAAGGAAGATATATTTGGGATTGTATTGCCTTTTCTATCATGGCCAATGTCCTTTGGATGCTGTCTGAGACTTTGCTTGAAGAGAGATGGTGGTAGGCTGAAAGCCCTGGCTCCTTGGCCTTTTCTGCGTTCCTCTTGAAGGTGTGTCGCCTCCGCTCAAACTGTGGCTAATGTACGGATATGATCTGGTTTTTGCAATTTACTGTATTATTGTCTAATTATTCTCCAACATAGTCAATACGAGTCACGAATTCGTTCCGTAATTGCTTTTCCAAGCCTCATCAAAAGTTGCTTTGTCAACAGCGAAGTCTCGAATATAATCTCTTTCCAGGTCATGGGTCTTTTTGCCCAGGAGAACCAAACTATGTAACGGTTTCCCCATATCGACGTCACATAGCTCTTTCAAAGTTCCAACGACAAGTTGTTGGTTTGGTGCACCAACACGAGCAGCACCCACAGCAAGGCTATCAGGTCCGTAAACGCCTTCCTTCCTTTCTTCCTCTATCTCTAACATCTGACTGGCACACTGCGAAACAGTCATGTATCTTGGTGGTTCATATATCTTCCTTCCCCGCTCCATATTCTCTATCGATTGCTCTTTAACTTTAATATCGAGGAGCATCAAAGTGTGGAATCCCAGCTGGACGTTTTCCTTCACTCGATCGTAGAACGACGACGGCTTCCACGTTTCTGTGAAAAATACCATACTCACAGTCTGGCCGAAGTTATAGAGCTGGAGGCCGGTGCATCCTATAGCTGACAATATCGACGCATTTGGGATTGATCTTGTTGCAATCCCGAGTTCGCGGGCGCGCAGGACGAGGTCTGTGTGAGTTGTAGCTCTAATTTTTGGGCATAACTGTGAGTCTGCAAACCTTGGGGTTTGGTAAAGACTATTTTCCCTGGGCTACCTTACCCAAATGGATCTCCAACCACCAGGAACGCGACATCTACCTGATCAGCGCCTTGGAGTATATCATCGCTGCCAGTCTCGACCAATTCGCGATCTGCTACAATGACGGGACGTCCATAGAAGGCCTCCTACTGAATCAATTGTGGTCCATGTTAGAATAATAAAGATAACACCGAATATCTTGTGAGCGCAGCACGCACTATTTTTTCCTTGTCCACAAGCAATATGCTGGTGTAAGCTTCAAGGTATACCCTTTCGGCCTTCTTGACAATTTCCAGCCCTCGAACAGTGATGTCAGTCTCATCTGCGAGACCTAATCCGACAAGATACAGCATGGTGAACGTGTGAAAAATTTTGACACAGTAAGTTGCGGTGCTATGAATATTTTATTATTATTATTTTTTTTTTGATCAGGAACCAATCATGGGCTTCGGGAGAAGGAACATTTGAGATTCCGACAGCCGATCAGATCTTATCAATCTTGCTTATTAAGCCACCCAATCCGTGGAACTTGGTACCACATGTGTTCAGAAGCTCCTGGGCAACGTCGAACGTCCGCGATTGACAACAACGGACATAATCATGATCTATTGATGCCCATTCTTTCGTAAGTGCTGAACGGTTTCAGCTATTGGGGCGGGCTGTGGTTGTGTCCCTGGGGCCTCCTTTACTGCGATTCACCTTACATTGCCAGTGTCGCACGCAGAGAGTTGAGCCGCCAAGATGGCTGAACGATCGCCCAAGTACCGTCAGGAGATTCAGCAGGTAAGAATACAGTTCCTTTCATGCTGAGATATCTGTGAAGGTTTGGGAAGGTCTTGCCTCTGGTCTACTGGTTCTCATGTTCAACGGCATCTTCGGAGGAATCTGTGTCCCCTCAATATCAAATCAACGCCCAACTATCAAAATTTGCCGTTCTTGCAGAAGCCTATTATGTCCTTCTTTAAAATGGCCCATAAGGGATGCCGAAACATAATAGGTGACATCTTAAAGTTATCATAAGAGGGTTGGATTACCGGCCTCCCTACGATACCTAGATGAACCTCCACTCAAAGCTCTCCAAACTGTCTTTCATAAGCCGACCGGGATTAGTTTGGTCATGAGAGTTTACATGACTCACCTCCCCATAGGAGTATTTTGCTAGACTGGAAGAGCAATGACCATGTCTATTGATATGGTGCAGAATCAGCAATGTTTGCAGCATGGAACGAGTGGCATTGTTAGATGATTTGAACAAGTGTGGGTGAGAGGTTGAAGCATCATCTTTCAGCATGAAAGTGTTGAATCATATAAATTGGCCGCACAGGAGTGTTTTCATGAAAAGTGATGTTTTCTTTTTCAGGGAAACACCCTTTTGTTCTCTCCCTCACAGATCGCCTTGGTTACCTGACATGGGATGATTTTTTTTTTCAAACCTTGTTTTGCAACACCTGAGAGTCTTCTCTACCACCCCACCAAATTGTTTGTTTGGCTCTTTTCTTAACTATCCATTAAAGTGGGCCCCCTCAGCTCCAGCTCCTTTTGAAGTTAGTTACACCATCGTTCACAATGTTTTTTACGTGGGACTCCTCTAGCAAGTTGTCTGAGATTCTCCCCAGTGAAGGGCCTTCTAGACCTTTGAACCAGGAGCTTGACACACTGTCAGGTTGCGAAGATCACGGCGGCAATGTACCTCAAGATGACTTTGACGCGGACACAGATGGGGATGGGGACCAGCACGAGAATGAAGACCAGAATGAAGACGAAGAGACGTGGGAAGAATGGAATGCCAGATTTACTAACACCTTGAGCCAGATGATGTTTGTTTCCGGAGAAACGGCGGAACCATCAGCTGAAACTACCACTCTCATCGAGGAAATTGTGCGTCAACAGGTTATTGAGATGGTAAGCGTTCGCCTATTTCACTTCTATGTTCTGATAAAGCTGACCTCTGATCAAAGCTTAGCCGAAGCACTGCCTTGGCAGCACGACGGGGCAATCGATCAATTTCCACTGATGATCTCATTTTTCTTATCCGCCACGACAAGGCTAAAGTATCACGGCTCAAGACTTTCTTATCTTGGAAAGACGTCCGGAAAAACGTCAAGGACTCAGATGACAAGGGTGGTGCTGACGCAGCGGATTTTGGGGCTGGCGATGACCCCTTAGCTGGAGCCGGTGTTGCAGGCCCGTCAGATGTTGCCGCGAAACCTAAAAACAAACGAGCCAAAGTAGGTTTGCCTTGGGATCTCAACAATTTATACTCAGTTCAAGTTCCAGAACGTGAGGATGAGGAAGATGAAGAGGAAGAGGAACAGAATTACGCCACCCTCCAACGTCTCGCAAACGCAGATGAACGCACGAAGAATATGACGCGTGAAGAATACGTATTCTGGTCCGATTGTCGACAAGCATCCTTTACATTCCGCAAGGCCAAGAGATTCCGAGAATGGGCGGGTTTCGGAATTGTGACGGACTTCAGACCCAACGATGACATTGTTGACATTCTTGGTTTCCTCACTTTTGAAATCGTGCAGACATTGACCGAAGAGGCTTTGAAAGTGAAGGAGCAGGAAGACCGAGGGAAGAAAGGCCGAGGAGCTTCGGATGATGGTGAAAAGACCAAAAAGCGCAAACGGGAGACGGGGCTTTTCGACCCCCCTGAGGAAGGGAGAACACCCATTGAGCCAAGACACATCCATGAAGCATACCGTAAGCTACAGGCAACCCCGTACAAAGCGATCGCAATGTTGCTCCATGGAGGACGCGCCCCTGTACGAACTCCTCTACGACTTGTAAGTTACAATTTCTGTTGCTCGTTTATCTGCGAATTCTTGTGCTGGTGTTCCAATCCTAGTGCTAACCTTTCCCGCTTCTACAGATCTGAAGCTGCTGGCTACGGTTAGGACGATATGACAAGTTTGGTGTTTTGATGTTTTCCGGAGGACTTCCTCATCATGTTTTGCTAAGGAGCATTTGGTTTGGCTTTGGACTTTTACCTCGGAGTGCTTGGGGTTACGGAGAATTCTCTGGAATTGGACCTCGTGTGCCTGTATAAATATTTAGTATTGTAATTTGATATTATATTCTGGATAAGTTTAATTAGAATTGCTATGGGGGTTTGTTTGTTGTTTTTAGTTTTTTTGTCCCATGGCTGTACAGGAATAGATGTTGGTGTTGGACTTAAGGAAGGATATGGAAGCATAACAAAATGATCCGCAAATGTCTGTAATAAATTAAATTGATCAAAACCAAATTTGATGGCTAGCGAAATCTATATTCGTTAAAAGGCATCCCATTTTATGCATCCGTTTTTATTTAGGCTTGCATGGCATATATATCACCCAAAACGACTCGTATCTCCCTCAAGAATTTAGATACCTCCTCTTCCGTCCCGATAGTAATCCTCAAACATCCCTCACAGCCATATTCATCCCCCCGAAACCGCACAACAACCCCTTTCGTCTCTGCAAGGACCTTATACGCAATCAACGCCACCTCATTGCAAGGTTTGCCACCCTGTTCAGCAGGCTTATCAAGAACCTCAAAGAGCAGGAAATTCGAATCCATGCCGCCCAGGAACCGGCCAATTCCAGGTACGTTGGACAGCTCGACAGCCAACCGTTTCCGCTGCGCAAGAAGCTTTTCCATGTTCTTCTTCATAAGCGCAAGATTCTCCGGCGCTAATGCGGCCTTCGCCAGCGCACTGGTGGGACTCGATACGTTATACGGAGCTTTCAGGCTATTCAACAACCGTGCAATTTCAGGACTCGTGAAAGCCACTCCCAGCCTGATACCTGCCAGTCCAAATGCCTTGCTCAGCGTCTGCATGACTACCAGATTCGGCCACTCGGTTACCCATTCCGCCAAACTTGAGCCTTCGGGTGCAAAGTCGATATACGCCTCGTCTACCACCACTATCCCATTCCATGTTGGGTGTTCGAGGACTTTCTGAATATCTACCTTGTGGATTAGATATGCTGTTGGGTTCCCTGGGGAGCAGATGTAAACGATTTTTATGGAGGGGTTTGCAGATAAAACTTCGTTGATGGCGTCTGGGCGGAGGCGGAAATTGTTGGCTGTGTCGAGAGGTACTTTGACAATGCTGACATCGTTAACTTGTGCACTGACGGAGTACATGCCGTAGGTTGGGGGGCAGGTAAGAATCTGGTCCTGGCCTGGTCTGCAGAAGCAGCGCAGCAGGGCGTCGATAGCTTCATCTGAACCGACACCTACGAAGAGGTTGTCTGGTGTCAGCGCCTTTTGTGTGTGTACATGTGTGTTTCGTAGATTGCATAGGAGTTGTTTTAGCTCAATTTGGTGACTATTCAGCAAAAAGTATTGTTAGAGTTAAGGCGGACTTATATGCAGTCTGGGTTGAGCTTACGGATCAGGGTATCTATTCAAGCCTAAAAAGTCGATATCTGGTGCTGGTGATGAATTCTGGTCATTTGTCGTCGGCTCACCACCCTTCTGTAATTTCCCTTCAGATGTCAAGACAATTCCTGGTCCGTAGGCATTTTCGTTCGCATCCAGCAGAACATTTGTCCCATCGTCTTTGTAGTCACTTACTCATTTATACGTTAGCTGATATGTTAGCTCTCTTTTTCGGAACTGCGGTCAAACAATGGGGGCTTACTCTCTTGCACATCGGTATGGCTTCAATTGCAGAATATTGGGCCTCGCACATTTTGACAGGTCGAATGGAAGAGTTTTCTTTGCCATGGTTGGCGCTGGTGGTGGTTGGTTTGATAGTGAGGACGTTGTGGGTTCGGTGGCGGGGGAAGTCATAAAGCAAATTCAGATTTATTAACTGGTTTTGGGATAACCATGTGGAAACTTTACAAATTACAAAGAGGTAACCGTCCACGAAAAAATAGCTGACTGTATTGATACTTTCTTCATAATTGTTAGATTCATATAACTATGCTAAGTCTATGTTAATGTTACTGGTATAAATCTATCGTTTTTGTCCATTTCCCACCATTTCAACGCCGTATGCCATTGGATATGCATAATCAAGACTGTATACAAAAGACATAAATATCCCCAAAAGAAATCATGTTCAAAGATGTTTTATTCCTTCTTATCTGGGTGGGAAGCGTCTTCTTCATGCTCTCGTTTGGCAGAAGCGTGTTTCCCCTGTTTTTCTCTGAGGTATCGCCATCCTCTTCCAACACCAGCGGTGAATAGACTCTTTATGCTCTGGCTTGTGCTC
Organism: Paracoccidioides brasiliensis; assembly: GCF_000150735.1. Taxonomy (NCBI): domain Eukaryota; kingdom Fungi; phylum Ascomycota; class Eurotiomycetes; order Onygenales; family Ajellomycetaceae; genus Paracoccidioides; species Paracoccidioides brasiliensis. The sequence continues at coordinate 2,735,919 of NW_011371358.1, forward strand.
GGCCAGGATATCGTCTTCTTGATCGATTTATTTACTTCGTCTGGAAGGAACTCATCAGCAGCAATCTTCTGCTCGAACTTGCCTCCCACTCGGTGACGGACTCGGTCTGGGTCTTCATCATTGCTCTCTTGCATCATCTTATCAAACTCCGCTCCTGGGATTTGGAATCGTGACTGAAATTGGAAGAATAGCTTTTCTCGGAATGATTGGGGTAGTCTTCGAACCATATTTCCTCTTTTGAAAGGGTCCATATCTTGGGCTAAACCAGCATTTATTTCCGGGTTATCAACCCAGTCTGGGTCACTGCATTGGGGATCATTAAAAGCGACATTTGGTAATGCCTCGATTAAGGATGCATACAGCCGGCGAAAGTTACCCATTTGTGAGGACACAATGTTGTTAACCTTGCGCGGATCTTCTGTGGCAAAGGACATCCGAGGGTCGCCTCTATAACTAATGCCAGCGATGGTGCTATACAGCTGATGTTCAGTAAAATTTGGGGGAAGTAACAGCAATGCCACACGGACTGCTGAAAGCAGGTTCATTTGGTTTGCAAGGCGGACTTTCGGGTGGTCTCGGAGAATTTTCACAGGCTTGTGGAGTCTGCCTGCAAGGTAAAGCGTGTCCCAATCACTGAGATCCTTACATAGGGTGTCAATATTGACGACTCCATATTTTATAAGGGTTCCATTCACAGTAACGTAGGGGTTGAAGTAAACGCCAGCGCCCCATTTTTCCTGGACCTGGGAAACTACGTAAGAGCCTAGCGATCCCAGACCAGAGTAGTGATCGCGATGCTCATTCAAGTTGAGCGAATGCCAATGCTGGCTATACGAGACCCCAAATATAAAATCGATCATCTTCCCGCTGTTGTTTTGACCCGTCTGGATGGCTTGGGGAGGGGCAGGATGAGAGCTCCCAGCGGGAGCAGCGGATCTATTGGACTGTGGGAATACCCCTGAGCCGTATGCAAACGCATATCGGATTGGTGCCTTGAACTGCCAAAGTATCTGCCTTAGGGCCTCTTTAAATTCTTCATCGATAATCATATGTTGGTTTACTCCGAAATTTTTTGAGGGCAGTTCCGAGAACGTGGAGATAGTAAAGTCGGGATTGTCGTACCAGTTGGTGGTGGACGTGGATGAGGGAGTCGAGGAGCCAGAAGAGGAGACATCCAGAGAGGAAATCGAAGGAATGTTTGGGTTCTTGTGTGGTACGGAAGCATTGAAGCTAGGAGGAGGTCCCCCGTCCTGATGAGGGGTTGATGAAGACTCAGTAGAGAGGAAGCAGTAGTTTTTCGGATTTCGGCTGGAACATGATGGAACAGCCGGAATGAAGATGCGGAGATGAGACGGCGATACTAGTCGCGGCCTGACCAAGAGGAGCTAGTAGAAGTTGGAAAGAAAATTAGTCTTATTCAAGCTGAGGGTTCCAATAATGGGGTTAGAAAAGCCCATACAGGTCGATGCGATATAGACATTTTGGATCGATAACGTTGGAGGAACAGCCAGAGCTTCAAGTGGTTGAAGCTAAGGGGACCATGGGCATTCAACTTCAAACCATTTCAACAGAAATCCATATAGTGCAGCAAAAGTAAGAATAAGCAACTGAGTCCGGTATGATGGTATGATTCTATGTAGCAGTAGAAGAGAGAGAATTGGTCGAGGGAGATAAATAAATTATCGGCTTCAAGCATCGTAGAATAGCTTACGCTTATGTAAACATTTTTTTGGGAGATCACGTGATAAAGCGCCATCACCTGACTGCGACCGCGTCAACGCGACCGACCAAGGCTTGGACGTTCCGCTTGGAAACATTCCCAAACAAATTCTCGAGAACGAGGGTAAACAAATCGCAAAACAGTCAGATTGCGGCTGGATCGCCGCCCCAACAGAGCCTTTGGGACTTTAGATCTTTTATATTTATTTTTGGATAAACTTGGACAACTCTTATGTTTATTCAGGCTTAGAACGACTAATTCAGTCATGAGTGGGATAGGAATGGAGACTGTCGCCGCTAGGCTAGCAAGCTTCTATGCCTCAAATCAGCCGGCACAAGACGGTGGATTATCGGACGCAAAGATTACAGAATACGTCAGTTGGCCTCATGAAAGGCCGGTACCTGAAGATGTATGTATCTACATATTGTTCAGTCTTCTTCGTTTCTTTTGCATGCTGATTAAACTAACTGGTGACACTGTAGCTTGCCCAAGCCGGATTCTACTTCAAACCAACGGCTCTTAGCCCGGACAATACCGCTTGTTTTCTCTGTGAAAGAGCACTCGACGGTTGGGAAGAGGATGACGATCCAATTACAGAACATCTGAAACACTCGAGTGAATGTGGGTGGGCTGTTATAATGAATATTGTGCGGCAATCCTCCAATCCGGCAGAAATAGAAGATCCCACCAGCGCGAGAATCGTGGAGGCAAGGAGAGCCACTTTTGCGTCGCTATGGCCCCACGAGGGTAAAAGAGGTTGGATCTGCAAAACAGAAAAGGTCGGTTCTTGACCAAGAAATGTATTTTGCTTGGAGCCCCGCTAACCGCGACCTCTGTCAGCTCGTTGAAGCGGGCTGGTATTTCTGTGCCCACGAAGAGAGTGACGATTTCGTAAGCTGCGCTTACTGTAAGCTATCGTTAGATGGCTGGGAACCCAAGGATGATCCTTTGTAAGCAAACTCCCACTCTATATCATCCATCGACTTGCTAACATGAGAGAAGCGAGGAACATTACCGCAGGTCTTCAGACTGCTCCTTTTTTCATTTTGCGTCAAAGAAACCTGCCAAGGCGACCCGCGGGAAAAAGTCACGAATATCAAAGTCCTCGCGCCTATCTGCACAGTCTGTCGCCACAACAGTATCAGAAGCGCCCACCGTAGATTTGGATGATGAAATCGATCAAAGTGCACTCTCTCAATCAACTACAAAAGCTCCAAAGGCGGCAAGGAAGCCAACGAAATCGAAAGGAAGGAAAACTAAATCTAAAAAGGGAGATGCAGTTGAGACAAGCAGCCAAGCAGATATGGAGAGTAACAATGGTGATGCCGCAGAGTTATCTCAGCCAAAGAGGACCACGAGGGGGAAGAAAAGGGACAGCGATGCCATGAACGAAGCCGACGAACTTCAGAGTGAAAAGAATTATACGTCTTCAGAGCCCTCTACCAAAAGAAGGACTACAAGATCAGAAAGCACCACCGCAAACCGTCCTGCCAGTACAACCATCGACCGAACCAATTTGGTGGCACCGGATGAGCAGCCCGCTATTATGGAGGAAAAACAACCAAGGGCACGGAAACCAAAGCGAGTCTCTTCGACAGCTCGAAAACCATCTGTTGTTTCTAACGCATCCCTGAAACCCAAAATTCCCGATGACTCTGAGATTGACTCTCAATTAGAAGCGGGTCTATCCGCAGATATTGAGGTTGAGGGAAAATTGGCATCGGAACATGAGCAAATAGTTGAGAACACAGAGGAAGGACGGCGCATTTCAACCTCATCGGCCGCATCGACCCGACCATCAAGACCAGCAGTTATTGAAACTAGTGATCTCGAGGAAGAGGTCCATATCAAAATCCAAAAAGGCCAGCGGAAGAAGAACGGGGTTAAAAAGAAGCCCGCTTCCAAGAAAATTTCACGCGTTCGTGCTGAACAAGCTCCTGTCAGTACAGCAACCGATGAAGTTGCGAATGCTAATTATGAACCTCCCCCAATCGACACATTACAATCCACTTCGAAAGGGACGATCGGATCTGATTTGGTGATGGAAGATGCAGTTGTTAATGATCGAGAGGATGAGAGCCATAGAGATCCCCAGCCAAATAACGTTCCTAAAAAGGTTGGGCGGCCAAAAGGCTCAGTCGCTAATTCAAAGAAGTCAAAGAAGAAACCACAAGGCAACGAACCTGCAGTGACTGAAGAGTCTGTTTATATGCCTTCTGATCTCCACGAATCTCCCACGCCAACCAAATCAAGAGTGGACCCACACGTAGATCAGGAGAACCGAAAAACAACCACTATACCACGGAAGGTCGCTTTTGAAGCTTCTGGGAATCAAGCTGCCTCTTCCATAGGGAATGGTGCTCAGCAGGGGGTGAACAGCCCAAGAATGTTTGAACTCCCATCTGAAAGGATAGAACGCGCTTCCAACAACCCGACCCCCCCAACTGCACCTGTGCATGGGTCTACGCCATCGCCATCCCCACAATCGTCAGATGCAGAGAACCGTCCACCTTCAAGCCGACCATCTACCAACCGACCCACTTCGTCAGTTTTCAAGCCGCAGATAGCGTTTATGCCACTTGCAACTAGTACACCCAATAATTCGCCATCGAAGATACATTCCCGGTCAGGACAGCTCATTACCTCCTGTCCATGGAACCCTGTGGACCCAGAAGAAATTTTCTTATCGGATTCAATGAACAAAGAGAATGCAAATATCAATGATTTGCTTCACCCTGTTAAAGGCGATTTGACAAGCCCGGAGAAAAAGATGACCGTGGAAGAATGGATCATGTGGAACGCGAAGAACGGGGAAACAAAGCTTCGCAGTGAGTGTGAACGATTAGTTGGTATATTTGAAAGGGAGGGCGGAAAGGCCATGATGGCTCTTGAAGGGATTGAGTGTGCTGATTAAGCTCGATAATAATCCAAGTCAGCGATAATGTTTTTCTTTGGTTTTTTTCTTCCTTGTTCTGGGACGGCACGCACCGGGGGGAGACAATGGATGAGCATGGATATTTTTGATCATCCACCTTGCGTTTATTTCCTAGTAGAGTGTTATGGCGTTTGATTTTGCTTTTATTCCCTTCCCATCTGCACAAATGTAGCATGTATATCAACCATAGCAAATAAACAACCCGAACGCCAGGGTATATTTAAAATAGTCGCCTTCAAAAGATTCAAAAATGGCAAAGGAGCGTCTCCGCATTTTAAGAAATTATCCCCAGTCTACCCTCCCAACTGTCCTCCTGCTTAACCCCCCTTTTCCTCCGTTTCTCATTCCTCTTCCTACGTTTTTCCTCCCTCTCTCTCGCCTCCTCCTCCTCCCTCGTCTTCAACCTCTCCCCAAGATCTAACTGTCCCGCCTTCCGCTCCTCTTCCTCCACCATCCTCTTCTTATGTGACAACCATCTCAACCTCTGCCGGACATCTTCCACAGTAGCCTTGACAACCTCCCCACTCTGCCCCGTCGCAATCAGATGCTGTTTGCTATTCAAATGCTCAACAAACTGCATGTTATCCTTGTACGTAAGGTCGCAATCCGGGCAGTAGAATCCGGCTCCACGACCCCTTTTGCCTACGGCAGACCCAGCGGGTATGATGGTGGTCTTACCAACCATCGATGCGACATTTAGCCGTTCAGACCGAGAGCTCGTGGCTTCGAGAGAGCTAAAGTCGACGGGGGCATGGTATTTTTTCCCGGCTAGCTTGGCTTCGTACCGTGCTTTGGACTCTTCTTTGGACTTGGCTTCAGTTGCGGCGGCCTTTTGCGCATATTCTTCGCGATCCCATGTTTTCCGGAAGGAGGTGTCTGATGTGGAAGTACCGTATGCGGTCGCTTTCTTGGTAGGATCTGGCATGGTGGGTGGAGGTGGGATGTTCCTTGGTTCTTTTGCAAGGCAAGGGGATAAAAGAAATGGAAATACAAACAATTGGATGCCTTTTTCGAATATGGTGTGCTATTGGTCTGATTCAATTTAAGGGGGACAAATGTATCACAAATCCACTGTTGATTCAACTGGGGACTTTGGGATTTATGAGTTTTAAAGCTTCGTTGGAAGCTCGCAACGAAGCTGACAAGTTTATTGCCTGATTGCACACGGCTTTATCAGATCAAAGTTGGAGGTCACGTGTTTCGGCGTCTCTTTACCTGCTGTTCAACTTGCAATTCAATTTCCATGAATCACCCTTATACGCACAATCAAAAACCCAGAATTCGCAGGGTGAGACTTTAGAACAACGTTTATGAGTCGCATATCGATGATAGGATGGATGTTAGACGGTAATCCAATCGAGCAATTCATTAACGGGAACGTGGTCTCCTGAGAGTGTAAACTCGATTACTTGTTCGCATTTGTCAATAACCACTAAATGCCAGCTGTCAATGCTAGAGCCCTAATGCAGTCGTTTAACTTTCTCAAAATTTCCGGGGGCTGGAAATGTTTCTCCTCGTACTCTGCAGCCTCTGATTGGAGTTCCTGTCCTACTGGAGACCACTGGTAACGCAGTCTGGATAGCAGACTAGGTATCTGTTAAAGCCACAGCCCCAGCCTAATTGAAGGCAACAAAATATTTCCATGGCATAGCAGTTTATATAATGTCACAAGCTGTCTGTTTATCTTTATTTTCAATTTTTTTCTTCCATTTATCTTTTTCCAACATCTATGAGCTTGAAAACCAGGGTTTCCCGCATGGACCTTGCGCGCATATTATTTTTGCTTCATACTGTACATACTTCGCATTTAAAATGATGCGATCCACTAACAAGATGCTCCCCAAATCATCATCCCCATTCATGGATCTTCCCACGGAGTTACATGCGCAAATTACATCTTATCTGTCATATCCGGATGCTTTGGCTTTGAAACACACAAATACCTATTTCTATGCGCTCGTCCAAACAGGCCTCGTGCTTAAAGTCAACTGGATACTCGAGCGTTGTCGGTTAAAACTTCGAGTTCCTTTTTCGACCTGCGAGTTCCGTACAGATCAGACTTTCTGCAATCGAGAGATTCGAGAAATCATGCAGACTCGACGAAGGCATCAGGAATGCAAACCCGGTACAGGAGGATGCTTGGTCGTGGAAGGCTCGAGTTGTGGTGGGCGGACGCCATTTTGGCTGTTGAGAAAGAGTAAACTGTTTCTGTGGATGTGGAGGGGGATTACTCTTGATTATCTTGGTCAGGTTTTGCGATATACCTGCAGTCAGGGACATACGCTAATCTTCAATAGCTTTAATCCTCGGATTATTTGTGTGCATTATCGCCATCTCTTTTGTTCCGGCATCTAGGTAAGAGTGTTTTCTGAGTTGATTCACATAAATGTTTTGACTTCATGCTGAGGAATTCCAGGATTATATCCACAGAGGAAGCATAATGACCTATAAGGGATTTGGCCCTTACATCATAATATCATTTCTTGGTGATTCTATTATTTCTATTGTTCCTAATCAATCTTTGGAATGTCAGAATCTGTATATTTTCATTGGGTTCTTCACAAAATTATTTAAACCTATATGCTTTCTTTTTGCATGCCATAATTCGCATAATTTGCACAATGATACCCATTTTTCGCATCATTGTCTCTTGCTCGGGTACTTGTGTATATCTTCGATCCTGAATCCCAGATTTTTTCTGGAGACTACCGAAACAAAGGCCATTTGCCATCATCGTCAACTCAGGGCTTGTAGCGTTTTTTACAACCCCAAGAGACATAATTCTCCCCTCTCCATCGTGGAGTTCAAAAATTGCACGGAGAACTCATTGGTTGAAAGGAAATCAAGATACACTGAAGAGTTGAAAGTTACATCCACATGCGAGACTGACAGCTTTGAATTGAACGTTGAAGCTATGCTGAAATCGGGATTATTCCGACGAGAAGCCAGAGCTCCACCAATCCACGGACTATTTTGCATCAAACATTAACTAAATCATCAGTAACATGACACATCTCAAAGAAAGCCAGAATATTTATTGAGTCATAATGGCAGACATCATTTCCACTTCACTGTTGGCATTGGCATTGCTGTTCCCTGGTGGACAAAATAAATTTATAAGATGGATTATATTATTACGGAATACTGTGTTGGGTTCCGCTCCTCCTTTCGGCATGTTGGATACAACTACTGTTTCGATGTCGGCCCGAAACTTTGCCAAGATCCCGTCCAACCCTAGCGAACAAGACCGGGGAATTCGCCTTCTGGACAGGCGCCGAAATTTGATGCTAGCTTGGAATATAAATACCTACAACGTTGGAGCATCTCACCTTTCCCTTCGGCAGTTTAATGTACTCAGACATTGCGATATCTTCGACGAATATGATGCAAGCAGCCCAAAAAAACCAAGCGAGCTATGGGTTTCTCTGCGTGCGGGAAAATACCCCTTGGACGATTATCGCCAACATGTTAACAAGGTGTTCTCCCTTGGCCTAAAGGACAACCTCAACTACGCCGCTGGAGAGTAACAAGCTCACAAGAGTTTTGGACCTATTTATACAAATGCCTCAATATTGTTCCAAATTTCTCATCCAATATCAACCGTGCTTGTGAAGATTCTTTGCCTTTAAGCCGCTGTACTTTGTTTTTCGAAGGTGTTAGGTTGAACTACACTGAAAATTTTTCTCAGGAAAAGATCTAATCGTAGTAGCTCTCATCGGACTTCCGGGAAGGAGATGGCTTGGAAAGAGTTTGTGACATGGGCACAACTTGCAGAGAGAGTTCGAGTTGTTAGAAGTGCTTTGCTTCAAAATGGGTTTCAAGGAAGGTGATTGTGTTGGTGCTCTATTTGTACCGTAGTTATTTTACTCGCATCTGCTTCTATGGGCACAATTTTCTCTTCAATTTCATCTGATTCGGGAGTAGAGGTATGTCATTGAGCCGGATTTCCTGTTTCATAGCAGATCAACTCTAAATCCGCTATTCAGTGATGCGTGACCCGATTACAGCAATAGAACCGCCTATAGTTTTTGCGGATAGCGATATGACATACAAGGGAAAAAGGAGTTCCTTGAATGAGAAGATAACGGCAATCACAGATCGGCTATATAAATCCACGAAGATCTTCGTCATCCCGATGGTGACTCAAAGCCGAGCCAAATTCCCTTTGGTGGCAGAGTTAATGTCAAAGGCGTTTGTCTGACTGTGAACTGGGTGTCATTTTCTCATCCCCTTTATATGCTATTACATCTGTGCTGTTTGGGGCGATGTGTGATATTGATGTCCTCCATTATTTTGCTTTGGATGATCGGCCTATTCTCATTTTTTATATTTTTGACTACGGACGTTATTCATAAACCTGAACCGGCGTAATCTCTCCCTTATATGCCCTAACTTACCCAAATATCCCCTTCCTTCTCCTCACCCCCTGCAACATTCAGATCTTTGCATCGCACTTAAATACCTAGCTTTCGTCATTTCCCGAAGTAACCGTTTGCTCTGGCGTTCCCCCCCCCCCCCCCCCCCCCCCCCCAATTTCTAGTTGTGAGCTTCACAGCTATTGCTCCAGATTTATACAATTCCTGTGAAGCTCTGTTTCCGGAACGGCGTGGAATTGTGTTGTTTGGAATCTGACCCCATGCATCTTTGGGGCTGCAGTGGAAGCGGCTCGATTACTTTTATTCGAAGTCACATATAAGTCCATGCCATGCTGGTCCGATGGGTGTGGAGATATAGTTATTGGGGGATATCTACGGGCATTGCGTCCGGAGAGGGGAGGCGGTCCCAGATGATCAAGTTCAAGGGTGTTGCTGTAGGCCCGGCAGTAATTGAAGATCTTCTGATGGCTCACAGACATTACGGAGGGTTTTGAGGCAACTGGAAACTCAAGGAAATAAGAAAGGGGTTGTGGCTCGTGATGAGTGGTGTGTAAGGACGAAGCTATAGGGATAGCTATCCTTGACATTTGTAATCTTATTAATATTCTTGATGAACTTGCTTTCGAGACGCAAGCTATGGAAAGGAAAGTAAAATTCCTCCAGTGCCTTAGTTGGTTGATGGACCATGCATAGGACGAAATCAACTGTTGTGGAAATGATAGGTGATACAAACTTGCTCCAAGCTCTCTTTTTATTACCTTCCCGGGGGTATCATGCAGCCCCGAAGGGTGAAAAAAAAAAAAAAATAAGAAAGAAACTATCTCTAATTCATTTTCCTTTTGCATCTTCCGTATCTCTTTCTTTCCGTCAAATCCTTAAGTCAACCTGTATTTGGTTGAAACCTTGAAAGGCAAACAGAATTAGGTAAATAATGCATCGGGAGGCACGCCTTCTCTTGCGAGTATTAACATGCACTTGAGAAATGGATCTTTGCAATCTGGGAGAAAGAATGGGGTCAAAAGACCGCAGAAGTCGCATAGCTTACATGTTCAACGGTCCATTGATACAGCTAAGAATGAAAGCTGAAAAGAGGTAAAAACATACAGAGATCCTGCACCGGGCGGGCATTCTGCTCACCATGAATAAATAGCAAATGAGGACGAAAATTGCCTGAAAAACACAAACCTTGCAAATCCGCCTGCTAGCTCTTGGTATCTAGTAGTCAAGAGAGACAGGTTCCTAGATGGGTTTGTGGGTGCCTAGTTCATTACTCTCCCATCCCAAGACTCCCTTTTCATCGGGGTGGATATAGAGCACAAAACAAATTTAATGGCCTCGAACTCCAGTCTGCCAGCCATAAATAACTAGGCGCGGGTAGCTAGTCCATCGGGGACTTTAGATATCCGGTACGGGAGCGATTTAAGTAACCCAGCGGTAGCTGGCGTACCTTCCAGCTGTTTCACTCTTTCGGATGATCTTGACCACCTGCCCTCGTCGCAAACCTAGATATTTCGCCACAGGATCTCCACTCTGGATACGTGGAAGCTGAGACTCCTTCAACCGGTATCGCTGAAGGAGCCGTTTCTTTTCCTCTGCGCTTAGAAGAATATGTTTGGGTACGAGTTCATGATGGGTAATATTGACTAGGAGTTCCTGTTCCTGGAAGTGCTCACAGAACCGGCCTGGTATGCTGTTCAACACTCGCATTGCGGATGGAGAAATTGGCGTCTGGCTGATGAATATTCCGGTGTGGTAGTTTTGTTCGTCGATGAAATGATTAAATGCGCGCACTTGCTTTGTCCCTACGCTCTGTATATCGGCGCAGAATTCGACGTAAATGGTACCGCATTCGGGGACTGGGTTAGGTTTCGATACTGTGGGGAGGGGTGTGTATTTCTCCATCATCGCCTGTGAGGGACGCGCGCTGATTTTCATTTTATTGCGACTACCCACCAAATTCCCAAAATCGTCAGTGGAACATACGACAAAAAAATAAAAGACCAATTATACATCAACAGTAGAGATTATGTTGCACATACTCAGGAAACCCAAGAGCATCTGAGTATCGCGTTCTGAATTCTTCGAGAGGAATTTTTATCTCCTCCTCAGTCACTTCATAGCCCTGAACATAGTCCCCACCACGCGTCAGCAGCTGCATATCGATTACGCGAGATGAGGGATAGGCCCATACCCGATCAGCTAGCATCTCGAAAACGGTCCTCCATGTGCGCCAGAGCTTTGTCATTTCACGGTCTGCTTCCGCAGACGCCCTCGAGTATTCCTCATCAGCCATACTCGAGGAGCTTGTTTGAGCGCAAAAAGTTCGTTTATGCCAGGGAAACAAATGACTGGGATGAAGCCGGCGGGTATAATGCTGTGCAAAAGGCTGGCTAGGGCTGTAAGTGAACTGCGATGTTGTTTTTCCCGGCGTTCTTCTTTCTCTTCGCTGTTGTTTTGTTGAATGAAGAAGTTCTTCAAACCTTAACTAGCCTTTCGCAAAAATTGGTGGGAGCGCCCAAAAAGGTTAAGCTGGGCTGGGCGCACAGACCAAGCCCCCATCGTACTGCGGCCAAATTTTTCCACCTACGAACCTCGCTTCATTAATTATTCCCAGGCCACCCTGAGGTTGCTCTGCTCTTGCGCATTACAGCCCAATTTAGGCACTGAACCACCCTGTGTTGTCCCGCCTCGTTCATTACCACTCAATATACGGCGTGCCCAGGCTCTGTCCGGCATATCTTTTATCTATCATGGCGGGCGCAGGCAAAGCCCCGGCTCCGGCTGAGCACCAGAAGAGACCTGAGAACCCCAGTGAAGAGGCCTACAAAGCCAGCTTGGCTCAGGCGGAGCAGGAATTGTCCTCGGTACAGAAAAGAATGGTATGTGTCACCCTTGGCGACATCGGGAACCTCTACATTTGGTCTATAAATTAAAACCCTGTACTTAATATTTACCGTGCATGGTTTTATATAGGAAGACGTAAAAGCCAAAATCAACTTGGCACAACCAAACAACCAGGACTCACCCGCTGCTAAGAGACAGCGAGAATTACGTACGGAATTGGCAGCCATTCGTCAGCAACAGCAGGGTTTCAAGGCCTCCCGTAGCGCTGTCCAGGAGAAGATGAACGCCCTAGATGCCACCATCAAAGCCCGTGTGGCTGAGCAGAAAGCTTCCCGCTCCCGTGTTTCCTTTAAAAACGTTGATGAAATCGACCGGGAAATCGAACGGCTCGAGAAGCAAGTTGACTCGGGCACCATGAAGTTGGTAGACGAAAGGAAGAACCTTGCAGAGATTTCGAATCTCAGGAAGCAACGGAAAGGGTTCTCTGGCTTTGATGAAGCTCAAAAGGTTATCGATGACTTGAAGTCACAGCTTAGCGACTTAAAGAAGACCCTAGACAACCCGGAGGCCAAGGCCCTCAGCGATAGATACTCCAAGATTCAGAAGGAGCTGGACGCTATCAAAGCTGAACAGGACTCTGCGTTTAAGAACCTGAACGCCCTCAGGGACGAACGCACCAAAATTCACGGCGAACAGCAAAAGGCCTACGCTGCCGTACGCGAAATCAAAGATAACTATTACAAGGCCCGCAGAGCATATAAGGAGTACGAGGATGAAGTTTTCCGCATCCGTCGTGAGCGTCAAAAGGCCGAGCGAGAGTCATACGAGCGGGAGAGAAAGAAAAAAATTGCCGATAAAAAGTTGGAAGAGGCTTCTCGACCGGCTTTCACTGATGAGATCATGACAGCCCAGGGTCTCATCCGACACTTCAACCCGTCTTACGATTTCTCTGCTCTAGGCCTGGAAAGAGATTGGAAATCGCAAAGTGGCGGCTACCGTGCCGAAGTGGGACGAACTGTCGACGCATCCGATCTTAAGGGCATAAAGGTTATAAAGAAAGATGATCGCGAAGAAAACTACTTTATGGGAGGCACTGGTGGAAAGAAAGGCAAGAAGGGCAAGAAGAATTCCGCAGCCAGCTCCCCAGCTCCAACCCAGTTCAACCTAAGCTTTGGCGTTATCGAAGACTTGGCAAGCATCAAAATAGACCCTCCAATTAGTCAGGCTGACGTTCCAGCTCTAATTGAGAAACTCGCTGAAAAGATCACGAACTGGAAGAGCCAACAGGCTGCTAAAACTGCAGAGGTGAGAATCTAACTTTCAACTTTATGAAGTACATACCTTCCCGTGCAACTCACTGACACTTTTAACAGAACATTAAGAAGGCCCAAGAAGAAATCGACCGTCTCAATGAGGAAGATGCTAACACCAAGGAGAAGCATGCGACGGATACTGCACGCAAGCCTGCGCTTAAGAGCGAAGGTACAAACGGACACGTCTCAGCTGAGGCAGAGCTTAAACAGGAAAATGACGCTGTTGTTGCCGACGCTTCTGAAGAGCTCCAGAAAACCTCTCTGGAGGCCTGATTGCATACACGACATTTAGGTCAGACTCCGGAATGGATTCTGGTGTGAAATTTGCGGACACCATTATCCCAATTTTGTTTCCATTTCTTGGATAATTCATTCTTTGCTACCCCATTTTTATTTAAAAAAAAATTAAAATTAAAATAGTGAGTGTAATATGAGGCCTTTTTAAATCCGCGGAAGGGTAAAAAAGCAACAAAGTGGTAGGATGGATTGTTTTGTTCCGTTTCTTGCTACGTCATTTTACCGTTTGGCGACCCTTATACCTGCCTGTCTTTCCACGTACACCTAGTCTTCATTCCTTTTGATGTTGATCTATATTTATACGTGTTTTTTATTTACCCTACGTCCTAAGCGTGATATTTGATTATGGAGCATGTTGTGCCCTTGCGTTGTTTTCTATTCCTTTCCTATCCTTTCCTCTCCTTTGTTACATATCTCAATATCTCATATTTTCATCAATACCGTTATGTTGACACATCATTGACACATCATTCTCACTTCTTTTCAAGTAATGTAAGAGTTTGACTCACTACTCTTACATCCCAATGTTTGGATTTTAACAATACTTGCACCAACTAATCATACTCAATCCAATACGGCTTCCACAACTGGATTTTCGTTATCCCAATTAACCCAACGACGGAAATTTATCACGGAGATACCAATTCACGTAGATCAGGGAACTGGGAATCCTCGGAAAAGCGAACTGACCATGAGAGCAATTAAACCACTGACGCTCACTTCCTCCAACAAAACCATGGACATTGCCACTCTCATATGCCCACAATCTACCGACCTCTCCTACGAAGAACCCCTCCATTTTGGGTGGGCAATACAGGATCGAACCTAGAGAAGCCAGACTCTTTACAGTTTTCATAATATGCCGTAAAATTGAGCCATAGCTAAACAACTATGGGATGCCTACGTACTTCTTCGAATTCCACCGGTCCTCCACACGTTCATCTAGCCCAGTTAACCGTGATTTAAGTATGGGTAAATCTCGACATGGTTATAAGGAAATGCACACTGGTGGATGTGCGTCGTATAAGCACGGGAATTGAACCGGATATTTAGCATGTAATGGATAAGGGTTGCGATACTTCAGGCTGCTTGGGGGATGCGGACAGTTGAAATAGATATGTATGCACCTTTGCGAATATCAACCTTGCCATCCTCACTTTTCTGGGCTGACAGTCTGAACGCCGCATTTTAAGAAATATTTTTATTTTTATTTTTATTTTAAATTTATTATTTATTTATATAATTGCTTCTGCGAGAAATAGATAACTATATATTGAACACACTATTAGTAGGAAAAGGAGAAAACCTATGCTGGGAGACTTCCCCCAAGCAGCAAGATTGTGGTGGTTACTGGTGACGGCTCGGATATTGTGCCTGACTCATTCATAACCTCAATTCTATAGGATCCTCAATACAATTCACCCTCGTGTAGGATAAAGAAGAAGAAGAAAAAGAACAAGAAGAAAGAAGCATGAAGCTAACCAAATCAAGGAGAATTAGCCTCTCTTTTGTCAAACAGGCATTACCTCTCAACTCCAAAGTTCTGATCAAACTCAGAAGATGCTCAATGCACATTTCTCAGTGTTGAGAGTCCAATATCAGCAATGATAGCAATAACAATAATAAGAACAAGAACGAGGATACTCACCATTCCATGGCAATAGAATTTGTCAAATGTGACGTGACCAACGAGACAAGCTGCAGAATCTGATCGAGAAAGCAGAGGAAATGTTGAAGATGTGCCAGATATGTAACTACATGCCACGCACCAGAAATTTTGAACTGGTAGAGTATTTATGTATCCCATATTGGTTGGATAACCATTCATTCCCTTTCACTATTTATAAAAGAGCATGAGTGAAATTGGAGAACAGTCTTTCTGCAGAAAAAGTAGCAGCAATAGCAATGGCCAGATAGCTGAAGATAGTATTTGCATCACCCCTATAGTCAGATCCGACCTCTGGATGAACAGCAAGCGTGATAAATTTCTACGCAACGCTGAACAGCAATATATCACATCCGATAAAGTTCACGCGAATGATGCTCTGCGCGCTGCGTGGGATGCAACAAGCAAGGGTGTTGTTCTTCCCATAGCTTCCATCGCTGGATCTGGACGGAGAGTATATGCCAAGTCACTGTACGCTGCATCAAAGTGCGCCGTTGTTGGATTTGTGAGATCCATGGGGCCAAAGAGGCAGCTTGGTGTGAAGGTTGTGGGGGTTTGCCCTAGGTGTGTTCTTTCATTTTGTTTCCTCTCTACCTTCAGGGGGTGGTTATCTTCGTCCCCAACGCACTACCACACTGCAGAGTGGATGCATATAAAATATGCTTGTTGGCTAACATTGTTTTCCTGTTGTGTTTCAAGAACACGGGATTAGAGATACCCCTATCTGGGACGATGAGGAAGCATTACTGGCGTGTCTACATGCCTGGTAGAAAGGATGCGCTAGAGCCGGAGCGCATTGCTATGGGCCTAAACCCAGAAGGGTGCATACGTTTGCGGGTACTGTGTTTTTGGGAGACTGACAAGGTAAGCACTGTGATGTTTGTTATTAAGGGGCTTGAGAGTGACACTGAGACGATGGGAACATCAGGGACTTCTGCCCGGTGAGGATATGACTAAGACTCTGACAAAGGAGGAATTCTGCTGAATGTTCTCTTGAGGTCTCTTCAGCCTCCGCCCCGTTGATAGTTAGGCTTGCAAGAAGAGCGCACACAGGACATTTCAGGAGCGGAGATATAAAGAATATGCAACAAGGTTTTCTCTGTCTGTTAACTATGCTGATGAGGAATAAGCATTCCCCATCTCATTGAAGACAAAATTGTAGTTCTGGAGAAAGCGTACATATACACGAATTCCATTGGTGAGTAGAGTCTTGCATAAGGAGAGGCAAAATTGACAAGTATATACTTAACAACACATGCAAAAAAAAAAAAAAAAAAAAAAAGAAAGAAAGAAATAATATGAAGATTCAGTGATGAACAATATACAATTATGATAAGGTGAGAGCGAAAAATGAGATTTATAGGCACTACAAATAAGGGGAATACAGAACAGGCGGCCTCATTGAATAGAAGACACCAATGCAGTTACCAAGTAAAACGATCAGAAATATGCAACAGCAGCGAAACGAAAAGAACGCGACAGAAACCGTTCTAGTGACGGAATGGAAGCTGCCAGAACTCTGGCCATGGATATCCCAGCAGCACAGCTCTCGAGTTTAACTTCGGTATATATGACAAAGGCGCAAGACGACAACTCTTCCATGTCAAGAGACCGAGCGAGGTCCCCAACAACACCCGTAGAGTGATACATATAACTATATGCCCATAGTTATACCATGAGTTCCCCTTCCCTTCCCTTTCCTTTCCTTTGCGTTCCCTCCCCTTTCTTCTTTCTCAATTAGAAGAGGAAATCCAAGCAGCAGCAGCATGCTAGACCAGCTAATAGACCGGCGCAAACACTAGTTCCCGCTCCACGAGTAGTGTCTCTGTTGTCGACATAATGCCCCTGTGGCGGCGGTCCACACTGGGGTCCATAGTACATGGGTTGTTGCTGATAGCCTTGCTGCGGAGGGTAATATTGTCCTGGTGGTGGTGGCGGTGGTGGTTGTTGTCCGTACTGTTGGGGCTGGTTGTAGTATTGTGCAGCGGTGTTGGATGGGGACGGAGCATACGGAGCTGCTGGCGAGTTATAGGGCCCTGCGTCCTGGTAGGTTGCAGGTGGGTAGGAAGGGGGAGGAATGATCTGCAATAGAAAATTTTAAGAGATTTAGTAAGTTGGTTCTTCCTTTGTGCTGGAGGCTGTTGGTTGGGGTTATACGAACGT
This sequence comes from Paracoccidioides brasiliensis, assembly GCF_000150735.1. NCBI lineage: Eukaryota > Fungi > Ascomycota > Eurotiomycetes > Onygenales > Ajellomycetaceae > Paracoccidioides > Paracoccidioides brasiliensis. The sequence goes on from NW_011371358.1 coordinate 2,753,233, forward strand.
GTTTATTATCGGACATTTTCTATTTCTGATAGGCTGCAGATGTGTCTAGGTGTCTTCTCTTGCTCCCCGCGTACTTTTATCAGTCAAAGGCGCGATTTATAGCTTTATAGGGCGTGGTTCTACGACTAGCCACACTGGGTCTGGGGTCTGGGGTCTGGGTCTGGATCCGGTTGGTATGGAGATGACTAGATGACACTAAACTTAAGCTGTTGAGCGTGCGAACTAAGAAGCCAGTCTTGACGGGTGTTCTATAGATTCCACAAGAAGATGAGGAGGATTATCCAAGAGGTGATGAGGTGAAGGAAGTGGGTTGATTGTTGGCTGAAGGGCAGGGAGCCAAGCCCCAGTCCATTCAGCCACACTGCGGACCCCACAGCCGCGTCATCATTGGTGACTTGAGCCCCGAACCAACGGTCACAGCCAAGAAAAGCCCCAAGGTTTACGACTCCGGATTTTCATTGGACTTCTTCTTCCTGGAAGCTGACGAACTTTTAACTCCAGATCCAAGGTTGTGTATGTAATTATTGGAAAAACGAAAAGATTAGTTAGTTGAAGAGAAAGTCAAGCCCAACTATAAAGGAAATATCTGTGGATTAATATCCCGAGATGCACTCTCTCTGCGCATAGGGATACATTTTCGCGCTTGACATCGTTTCACGTCACGGTAAAAGAGAAATTCGACAAAGCCCGACTTCCAACCAGTACGATTATTCGGAAACCTAAAGCGACCTTACCCCTTGACCCCAACCTCGCTGCGTTTGCCTCCCACAACGCAGCCATGCAAAACCAGCCATATCCTGCTCGCTAAAATAAACAAAATAAATAAATTTCAAACAAAAAAGAAAAAGAGAAAGAAAGAAAGAAAGAAAGAAAGAAAAGCAGCAGGCAAGTTTCCCCGTTGGAGAGGATTAACCTCATTGGGTGTGTCTCCAGAGAAACCACTCTGCCTTGGCTGTTCCTGGTAATCCGTCGGGAGTGCGGAGTGCATTCCAGTCATATATACCGTGACGTAGCATTCAGATATCGGTACAGAAAGTTCCTGCCCGTCTCAAGTTTGGTTCGGAAAGGCCTTAGTGCACATGATGCAACCCCGTTTGCAGCGGCGGCGTGTTTAAAAGCAAACATTATCTCTACTTATATGTCACGAATCCACGGCAGCTCACAGATTGACGCAACAAAGACTGCCTCGTTTTCTCCAGGCTTTATCAATGGTGCACATGTCGACTCGGAGCTCTGCCGCCCCCATATTCGTTCGGATTCGTGGTCCTGTAAGACCCGGAAGGCTTACTCTTTGTCCTCCGGGGCGAGTGCGACCCGGACGACACCTCCTCAAACACTTCAATAACATCATCTGAACTCGAAGAGGTACTCCCGCTCATGACGTCTACCACCTCCGGCCGCCGTCTGCGTGACTGGGAGTGTTGAGCTCTGCTATCTGCCGTCACCGTAGTCGTGTCATCGACGACGGCAGTAGTGCGGCCTCCAAAGATAAGAAAAAGGACCCATATAAATAAGACGAAGCCGCCAACCGTTCCAATGACTATTCCTACGACGACGCCGGGGGAGGAGGTGAAGGAGGAGTACGTTGAGGGTATCGAGATCATCTGTTCACGGCGGTGTAATTTGGAGGAGGAGGAGGAGGAAAGGGAAATTGATCGGGCCATTTCTCTAGATCTGGAGAGGAAGGATCCAGCGACGGATGAGAAGGAGGCTGATAATACATTGAGACGGTGTAATATATTGGGTCCTTTCTGGGGATTGAAGGAGTGATTGGACCATCCGATCTTGTTGGCGAGTGATTGGAGACCGCCAGCAGCAATGGCGGATAATGGTACAGGTGCCATCTGAGTTTAAAATTTTCTCTCTATCATGAGATGGGAAATTCTACTAGATAAATTAATCCATCAAAGATATATTAACCTACATAAATACTCTATTCCCGAAACGTTGAGAACTAGGGGGTTTTGAGAAGTATCTATGGTAAGGACAATGTTTCCAATAGGAATATCTGTCTAAGATAATCATCGAATGGTGAGAAAGAATGTCGATAGATAAACAACGAGCTAGAAACGAAAGAAAATTAAAAGAGAAGCAAGAATTGGGAGAATTGGGAGAATTGGGAGAATTGGGAGAAAAATGAAGCTGGTGTGCAATAGAAAGAGTATTTCTGGATTGGGGACAAAGCCCAGCCTCGTGTTTTAGTTTAGGATGGCGGGGGATGACATATTGGGCTTGGCGTTCCCCGCATGGCTTAAGTTAACTACAACCCGGTGGCTGGGGCTTGGGGGGTGGCTAGTGCAGCCAAGCCTCTGCCCTACATGAGTCGGATGTTGAACTGCGAAGGGATGGCAATTGGATAGACACGGGTCAAGGCTGATGAGGGACAGGAACAGTAGAAGCAGTCACTCCGCCCGATTCAGCCAATTAAAGAAGTTCCCACGGTGACTAAGAAATATCCAGTAACTAGTTATGCACGGATGTGTGACTCCCAGACAAAAGCTATCCTGGCTTGGGTATCTAATGGCAAGTATACGAATGAATGTTCATGTGACTGTGCAGTTATATATATGCATACAAAGACCCAAGATGAAGAACTGTGGAGCCAGGAAATAAATATGCAAAGTACAAATTTAGTAAATATTATCTACGCTGTCATATCCCCATCCTCAGCATTCTCTCCATCCGTTTCTACCGGAGCTTCCGCAGTATCTGCTGTAGTGGCCACAGCAGGGGTGTGCCCATTTTGGCCATTTGTAGCCACGTCTATCACCTCGGATGGTTGCTCGGTGGTTGATGTGACAGCTGCCCGTCGTTTTTGTGTGGTGTTCACCAGCGGCGTGTCATCGTCATACAGCCGGAGTAGCATGGCTCGTCGTTCTTCCTTAGGCAGCATGAGGTTTAATGAGTACATGCTTCTCCAGAGCGGAAGGACCCTTCGCTCCCTAAATATATAAAATTAAGTAAAAATTACCGACAACAAACGAATTCCTGAGTGATAACGTACCGGAAGCCATCTTCATTGTTTGTAGGCTCGACTCGTAACACACAGCATCCCATATCAATATCCCTTGCCCATTCACCAATCTCTCCTAGCTGCTTCCAACCACCATCGTTTACCTTGGGGAACATCTCAATTAATAGCTTCCGCAAAGTCTCCTTTTGATATATCTTAACCACACGGCGGGGCCCAACCCAGGATTCCAGAATAGCAAGTCCATCGGTCTGAATGCGCCATGGGCAAACGTCTTCTCTTTGCACATCTTGTTTGACAAACATTTTAACACCGGAATGCACGAACTTGATTCCGGCTCCTTCGTTAGCGGTAAGGATATCACGAGATAGAGTACTGGTATAATATATTGTTTTTGCTGCGCGACCTTGAGAATTCCGAACCATGAAGCGGTCTCTCGGGAATTGCGGTGATATATCATAAAAGTTGAATATCTGATCAAACTCTGCGCTCTGAGGATCTAGATATTTGAATGGCTCCTCCATTGGCTGGCCAGGTTTTCGCTTGCCAGGAAGAGACGGCGCTGTAGATATCGTGGATATCTCCTGCGCAGGAGCAGCTTGTGTGCTGTCCTCCGGTTTTACTGTGGCATCCTGCCCATTGTGATTGATTGTTTCTTCGGTGGTTTTCTCAGGAGAAGGGACGGTCGGTGGGGTGAAATGGGTACCGACTACTTTTTGCCGTTTGTTTGCAGGATCTTCGCCTGATTGATCAATGGTTCTTTTCGGTACGCTCTGCGTTGACGGTGCTGAAGTAACTTCCGATACAGCGAGGGGTGCTTCATCCAACGTGGTTACTGCATCAACCGGCTCCCTGGTTGCATTTTGATCGGCTCCTGTTTCTGTCGTCGCTGTAGAAACTGCAGTGGACTTTTTACTCCCCTCAGGCCTTGCCTTAATGTCACTCCTCTTTTCTAGCACGGCGATGAAGAATGCACCAGTATCTTGTTGATGCGGATAAATACGCATGCAACGAGATAAATCGATACCTTCCTCCTCGGAGGGAGAGAACATGCCTTCCACCATCCTGCTAAGCGTCTCATCGCCTTGGGAGACGGCATCTTCTACATCTTTCCAGTTGGTCCATGTTCTTCCTTGCTTGTCCATGACACTCCAACTCTTCAGACCTGGGAACCTTTTCAGAGTGGGCAATTCATTGCTGCAATCCATGATGTGGACCTTGCTTGGACCACCGCAACGGTCAATAACACTCGCAATTACCGCTTCATTTTCAACGGGATTCATGCTGCATGTCGAGTACACTACTCGCCCTCCAACTTTCAGCATTTGTAAAGCCCGAGTAAGTATTCGACACTGCGTCGTATGTAAACCAAGTGCATTGGATGGGTTCCAGTCTTTCCATACATTGACATTCTTGCGTGAGGTTCCATCACCTGAGCAGGGGACATCGGCCAAAATCCGATCAAATTTCAGGTACCTATTCCTCACAGGTTTGCCTTCTGGTGGAGGCAAAGATGGCAATTTAATAGAAGGATACATTGTAGCGTCATGATTCGTAACGATCAGATTCGGCGAATTAAGGCGTTTCATTTGATGGATTAGTAAATGGGCGCGTTTGTAGTCATTATCGTTAGCTATGAGCAAACCCACCGATCTCCCATCGTCGTCCAAGCCGTCCAATTCTATTTTTCCATTAAGCAGCCTAGGAACGTCTGGGGCTCCCTCTTTTCTTTGAGTCTCAGCGCCATACTCCAGTTTCGCTGCAATCTCTGCCATTCTTTCCTCTTCTCCTGCATGAACCATTTCCATCAGCTGTGCTGATTTGCTCCCTGGTGCAGCACACATATCCAATACGGTCATGTTGGGACGTACATCCAGCAGCAGCGGCGGAATCATGCTCACTACTTCTTGGCGACTAATATTTCCAACTTCTGTTTCTGCGACGAGGAATTTTTGGAATGAAGCAAATGGCGCAAAACGGCGGATCACACTTTTTGGAGTTGTCATTGACCATGCTAATTGGTAGGGATACCAGGGCACGGGTTGGGGAGGATCGACTGGGTTGCCCTCATGGGTGATTGATGTGATCTTAGGAATATAGAAGTCTTTCAGACGTTCTTGCACAGCAAGGGCATGGCTGTATTTAGGAAAATCAGAGGCATGTCATCTTGTTAGCGCTGGTACGTCGAAAGTAGAAAGTTTAAGATGAGATCGATGGATTAACCAACCTTTTGGATCCAGTGAAACGGAAGCTGTTAGGCAGGTCCCGTCTAAGAGCAGCCCAAAATTCATCCTTTTCATCATCAGGAACAATATGGAGGCCGTTGTAATAATTTTCATATTTTTCATTCTCCCTAACCAATATCGTGGAGAAATCTGGTCGACGACCGCGATTGCCCGCACCACCACCGCTCTTAGGAGCTGAGTCAGAATGAAGGAAACTATGGACAGGGGAATTGGCCTACACTTACTTTTTTATTCCCGCGTTTGCCCATGTTCAGTGATATTTTTCTTGAATCGATGTTCACCGCAGTATCATAGACTTGAGCTTGAAATTTGAAGCTTGTAGGAGGACTATGGAAAAACGTCGGCCCGCTAGGATTTTGGGCTCCAGAGATCACAAAGTAATTACTCCGTACCCTGATGTAATAACTAACTAGTTATAGTTAATAATGATAAAGAAGTTTTATATATTTTAATATTCAAGAAAATATCAGCTCTAGAATGCAACTAGATTTACAACAAGATGCTTTTAGCAATCATTCATTATCAAAGTCATCATGATTCTTTTATTAAACTCAGAACACACTAGTTACATTATTTGCAGATAACCGGGCCCTAGAGGCTTAGTAAGCTACCGCTCACCTGCAACCTGCTGGTCGGGCCCTCTTACGAGGGCCCGCCAGCTCAACCGTAATCCGCCATCTCAACGTTACTGCCTGCCTATACCCATGACATTCAGCTAATTTTTCAACGAATTGCTCTATATTTTATATATACAAGTAGATTATAGTGTAAATGAATTATCTCTGAGATTTCCTTGTAAATTTGGTGGCATTCACATAAATGCCTTTATCTCTGCAATACCTCTTAAGTTCCTTCATAACCCTCTTCCATTTTGGCCGCAATTTCTCCAATGCCTCCTCCATATCAACCTTCTTATTAATTGCCGTCATTTTGCGGCAGTAGCTTGCGGATATGACACCTCCCTTATTAACCACCCTCCGCGAGCCGCGGAGGCGGCGTTCTCGAGCCAGCGTGGCAGCAGAGGTTTGAGCTAGCTCCTCCTGCAAAAGAGCCACTGTATTGGCCATTGCAATACTACCCTTATAAAGCTTTTGTAATCCCATATAAATATAGTCCGCGTCATAGTTGTCATCCTCCTCCAAATCCTCCAGTTTCCGCTTATATCGATTGAATTGGTGTATGGTGGAAGGAGTATACCAGGTCTCTGAGTCGGTGGAAACAGACCCCTTGGATTCCATAGGAGTTGATTCAAACTCACGTAATTTATTAAGGACAACTGACGGATTGAATGGAACCAGACCAGTTGCTTTCCATCCTTGCTTGATTGTATGAACCTTGAACGTTGCTTTCCAAATAGAGGTGATAGCATGAAGAAATTCAACCTTTGTGAACTTCTCACAACCACGTCGCGTAGCTTCCTCGACTGCGGCAGAATGATGATGTTTAAAAGCCTGAAAAACACCAACGTCCAGAGGCTGTAAAAGATGACTAGTGTGAGGAATTAAATAGAAAGGTATGATGTTGTGCTTGTCACAAAAAGTCATAAATTCGAGGGTGCAATGGGAATCAAATCCATCTAATAGAAGCAGACGGTGGGTTCCTTTGATGCGGGCTTTGGTGGAGCGATGGAAGTGCTGAATCCATTGAAAAGAGATCTGATCATTATTATAGCCAGTGTCGGACGTAGCTATCATGGCATCCTTCTCTATTTCATCTGTCCACCGCTCTTGTAGCTGCTTTGCAGTGAGAATATATAAAGGAGGGATAGTAAAGCCATCAGTTGCAATCCCTTCAATGATTGTAAGAGTTTCCCTGTTATTTGAACTGCCAACATAGGTTCTCCTCCGAGGATCTCGCGTTATAATCCACTGATCACGGCCGATTCCTATTCTGAACCCCGTTTCATCAAAGTTGTAGACATCACAGTCCTGGATCCCATGCTTCTCTTTTATCTCCTTAAAGCGGTTAAACCAATCAAGAATGAATGAAGGTTAGTGAGCCTGTTTCCGCAGTATATCAATGGTCTTTTGCTTGCGTACATTATACTCTGGATGACGTTGAAGGAATCTTTTGACCCAGTGCTCTCCAAGCCCGGGTGGAGGTGTGGTGAGATCGGTATGACTCTGCGCAAGTAGAAATTTGGCAGCACCAAAGATCATTGAATGATTGAGAGGTAGGCCTAGCTTATCTAGGGATTCTATATAGAAACAGAGTGATTTTTCCTGGCCAGATGATAATAGTCAATTAGCAGGGGTTCATTCAATTTGAGAGACGCGACCATTATAACGATTCAGCAGCCGGGAGTAGGGAACTTCAAATTTTCACGCCAATGCTTTAATATTGGGATTTTCAACATTGGATATTGAAGATAATGCATCTGCGATCTTATTCTCTATTAAAATATATGTAGAAGACATCACGTTGGGTGGTTATTGCATATTAAGAACAGGGATTTGCAAAAATAATCATATTTTGAAAATAATCGCGTTGAGATGGCGGGCCCTCGTAAGAGGGCCCGACCAGCAGGTTGCAGGTGAGCGGTAGCTTACTAAGCCTCTAGGGCCCGGTTAGATAACCAGTTAGTTAATTAGAGCCTTAAAGTCTACTAATCAATTGACTAACATCCCCTCAGAGAGTCGGACACCCAATTAAGTCAGACACCCAGTTCAGTCGGACACCCAATTGAGTCGGACACTAAATTCGATATATACAGAGTATTTTGATTTTAATTGTAATTATTATTAAACAGAAAAAAAATTCATTAAAAATTAAATTATACTAGCATTTGAATATTTTTCTTCTTTTATGTTCAATAGTTTTATAGTTACTATATTTCTGTGAAGTATGTATTTATAATTACAAAATACAAGATTCAGCTTTATGATTAATTATTTGTATGTTCAACAGATAACTAATTAACTAACTAGTTAGTTAGTTACATTATAGATTAGTAAGATTTTATGCTTCTTCCCTTGTAAGATCTCCTCTATATTGAATTAATTTTTATTTAAAGTAAATATATTCTGATATTACTTCTTTATAACTGAGATAGTAATCGTAATAGGGGGTATATGGTTGAATATAATTGGCTGAACAGGTTCTAAAGGTGATATCTCTTCAATCTAGGCGTAGATGAACGGGAGTTTAGATTGCCAACTAGGTAGGCTCTTTCAACGAATACTAAGGTGATTCTCAAAAAGAGGGGTTCGGGGAAGGATTTCCTTATATACATTGCTAGGCCGTTGCTAGGCAGTTGCTAGGCAGTTTCCGTAGCCCTTTTCGGACAATGCCATCACATTCACCAGCTATTATTCATTATCCCAATAAAAATATGCACATTGAAACTAAATAGGACTGAATGAATCTCATTATTGCTGATATCTGAGATAGCATGAAAAGTTATTTACTTTTGTTAGTAACTGTTCAGCATGAGGTGAGGACTTTTGGCTTCAAATTCAGTGATTATGTATTCATTATCATTGCCAATTCTTTTTTCTCTGTTCTCCATCTCTCATCTGTCAACCAACCGTAATCCTCTCCAATCTTTATAGGAGTTATATACATAGGTGAAGCTCACTCAATATTGCATGATGAACAATGGACTTTTGTCATTAACGCCGTGACCACCAAGTTTTTCACTTTTACAAACCCATCTCTGCCACTCAGCCCTTATCGATTCCATCCTCGCCACACATTCCCAAACCTACCTTAATTTTCTTCAAAGTTTCCAATTCCGATGAACATGCAATTTACTGCATATATTCCCCATTCGTCTCTTTGTGAATGACGTCAAACAACGGTTTCGCGTTGAAGTAGCCTGCGCCTGGTGAACCGATAGTTTTATACGTATATAATGCATCCTCATCGTTGATTTTAATGGTAGCCCCTCCACGACCTCCGGCGGCAGCATCGGCCATCAATTGGGACTGGCAACATTTTTCCAGAGACACAAACCAAAAAACTGCCTCTTCAATTGTTTTGCCAACTGTCAGAAGGCCGTGGTTCTGGAGAAGAGCGGCCTTCTTGTTGCCTAGAGCGTTTGCGATATTTCTCCCTTCCTCTTTGGCAAGGACGACGCCTTTGAACTGTTGGTAAACGGCGTGGTCCTGTTACCATACATATGTTAGAACGAGGGACACAACTTCGCATGCATTTCAAATGGTTGTATTGGGTAAGATGGGCTGCTAGAATTGCTTGAGTATAAGATAGCAGCAAGATATCCGCGTGGCTGAAAATGAGTTTAAATAACGCACTTTATGAAAGGCACAGGAGTCCTGGGTAATGATATCCAGTGGCCTGCCAAGGGCACAGAAGGTACGTCCATAGATGCTATGACTATGCGCAGCGCACATCACATCAGGGCGGGCCTCATGCACTGCAGCATGGATCATATAGGCTGCCGTGTTTAACAAACGGACCTTCCCACCCGCAATAACCTTTCCGTCATGGTCAACCTGAATAAGATCGGAGGCATTGATAAGGGAGAAGGCGACGCCAAATGGATTGACCCAAAATGTCGTAGGGTCCACAGGATCCCGCATCGTAATATGACCGGCGACTCCCTCGTCAAAGCCATATTTGCCAAAGATACGGAATGCAGCGGCTAATCTGCCTTTGAGGTATTCCCGTTCTTTATACTTGTCTCCGAAAACTGGTGGTTTAGGGAATGAGGGCATTTCCTGACCATCAGCTTGAAGAATAGCCTCAGTAGAAGTCGCCATCTCGGTGACGGTAGTTGATGGAGGAGCCATTGTTTTGGACTGTAAGATTAATTTTAGTCGTAGATAAAACACAACGGAAAATCTGAATAGATATTTAATGAGATTTTAACAGGTTTTTATTAGAGAAGCAAACAGGAATGCCTCGGTATTTCGTTTTCCCCCGCCCCAATCCCCATCTCCCTACCGTCCCCTAAATTTTTAGCGGCTTATTAACCAAAATATTTGGGGTGGTCGGTGGCCAATCTCTGTTGGGATGGTTGATTCTGTGGGACGGTTCAATCTCTCATATTGGGAGGCCTAGCTAGCTATCTAATATACGCCGTATCACGTGCGGCGGGGCGGCAACCCGGGCCACATACGCCCAACAGATTCTCCATTGGTGGGCTAACTTATGTGGGATGGTTGGTTCCTTGGGAAGAACTAGCCAGCTAACTAATATACGTGATGTCACGTGCGGTAGGGGCGGCCGACAAACTAATAATCTCGTGCTGAAGCTTTGGAGGTGTGTACGGAGGTGTGTACGGAGGTGCGGAACAAAAGTAATGTATTGCAAATACCCCCACCTAATTTGTATGGAATAGAAAGTAGCTTTGATATTCAAATAAACAAATACTTCATACTCTGTTCTCTACCCCTGATTCCCACCTCAACAACCTACCTCATTTGAGTGAATAACTTGCACAATCCTATATTCAAAAGCCTTTTTCAACTGCTTTGACTTCTACAAATGCAATTATGCCACATCATTTTATTGAACTGTGAGTTCAAGCTCTTACTCTAGTGAGCATTGGCTATACTGCTCTTGAAACCGAACTTCAGCTTCAAATCTCTTTTCATGTGATTCAGAAGATTCAACAGTGAGTTACTGAGTGAAAATATGATTCAAAAAGTTTGTAATAGCTCAACTAGAGGCATGAATGATAACAAGACAAAAGCTCAATTCATCTATCTAACTAGGTAGCTGCGACGAGAATACTAAACTGTGGATTAGAATGTGGAATGAACGAGCAGCCGAATATATGTAGGTGGTTGAGGATCGGAGCGGATCAACCTTGAGCACCGAATATGGTTGATATCCCATATTACCAGCGACTGCGCCGTAACACTAAGCAGTTTCTATGAGATAGTTGTTTACAGAGTAGTTGTTCATGAGGTATTTGCAGGGTGATTGCTATGCTGTTGCTAGACAGTTGCAATTACTCTTTTCAGCCCAGTGGCCTTACGCCGTCAAGTAGTCCGGACCGGGCCCGTTCTACGCTGTCATATGATAATAGAAGTACTGAATTCATGCTCTATAAGTAGTAGATTGACCATTTCTCATACAGTCATGATTCATAAAGGCTATTCTCTCTCATTCATAAAGATTATCTATTGAACTAGATTCTTCTTCCATAGAGGTCAGTTTTTGATTTTTTTTAACTGAGCATTTATATATATATATATATATATATATATATAATTCAACTGTGAAGTCTATAGGCCAGAGAGAAATAAAGAATGTTATATAACTTAGAAGCAGCTCTAATAGTTGTAATTTGCTGAGGTTTATAAGCTTTAATGACCAATAAAAGCCTGGCTTCCTGATTAGAAGCCCTCTTGACGGGGGTGGTTGGCATCCTGAAATTTTTAATAAGCATGAATGAATGATTTGGATGAAAGGTTTGATCCGTTAGGTGATTGATTACGCTAACATCTTGTCTGACAAAGCAAATTCGACAGCCACGACACGTGATCGTCGCCTCCGACGTTTGGCGCGGATTGTCGCTGCAACGTGAAAACCTTGGAAGAACGTCCAATTCGTGGTTGGAGAAGCGAGAGAATTCTCGTGGCGCCATGCTTACATCTTGGGGGTGCTAAAAGATGATTAGATCTGACAGCTGAGTGGCATGCATGTCAACATTAGCCCCTTCAGAATGCAAGACGGTTGGGCCGCCATTTGAAATATCAAGATGTCTCACGGCATTATATTATATGCAACATATCCGATCATCATCATATTATTATTATTAACTATAATTAGGGATTACTGCTGACATGGATCGAGACAAGGAGCTTAGCCAAGGATGGTTTACTCCGTCGATAACTATATATGTGGAGTTGTTTGCGCTAGCCGAACACCAGGGAATGAAACCACGAACTCCCCCCCCCCCCGGGTTAAAGCTCCAGGACCCCCGGGTTAAAGCTCTAGGAGTTTTCTCCCTTGGGATCTCAACGTTTTTCTCTCCGCCTTAACCATCATCTTGTAAACTCGGATATGCACTTACGCTTCAATTCGAGCTCTTGAATTTCGGACCCAAACTTGTACAAAGCAATGAGCGGAGCTAGGAATCGAACCTGCTTGTTGTCTACAGCGCATTTCCCGCCACTTCAATGACATGGACTTCGGAAGCAACACAGATCATTGTTTGTACCGTGATTTGTTCTCTTCAAATTACCTTTCGATGCGGCTACCGGTTGCTTGCTAGATGCGACATGATCAAATCCCCTACTCGATCATGGGGCCCAGATGATAGCTGGATGGCGTTCGCGTTCCTTCCACTCATGTGCCGGTGTGTTTCCATGATCAGGGTGTTTACTCTTAGGTTATCTCCCTCCATCGACGACCAGGTGCTGGCTCAAAAACTCATATTATGCGGTCGCGTATTCTATGCTCTTTAGTCAGTTTTATCTCCCTGCTCTTCCCTCCTCATTTTCTTCTTTTTCTCCTTTCCATCTAGTTTTGAAGCCGTACGTTTTACACAACTTGCCCGAATGATGGAAAAGCGGGACGTAGAAGAAAGAAGTGGCATTTCTCTGTCTAACAGATTTTTGCGGTATTTCTAGTCTGTGGTGCATGAAACTCTGCCTGTTGCGGTTTTATAAACGCCTAGAGACCGGTTCCAACAAAGTTCATTATTCCCTTCAAGTCCTGCGAGTCTTCATCGTGGTGACTTTCCTTGCCACCTTGGCAGCAACAGTTCTTGAATGCAAACCACTATACATGTACGTTATCCCTATTTTCACTTAAATATGCCTAATAATTGTTATGGGACAGATTTTGGGATCATGACTACCTGCGCCGTAAGTGTACTAGAATGGGCATTGGGTTTACCGACCTCCCTTGATATTTGTTGCCGGGTCTAAGCCTGTTGTGCCAATTCAGATCCTTGTCGGAAAGGCATGTCTAATTTGCTCACAATGGGCGCCTTGAACATCGCAACCGATCTTGCTTTGATTCTCTTCCCCATTCCAATGCTCTGGAGAATGACTTCGCTCGATTTTCAGGCGTAAGTGCGAGATGTTGTGGCCTATCACTGAGTTTATAGAGTAGGATTTTTTTAACTTTTGGTACAGAAAGATACAATTGACTCTGCTGTTTTTGGTCGGCACTTTGGTTATTGCAATAACAATTACGCGATTGCCTCTTATACTGAATCATTCTGTCGCTCAATCTACACGTTCTCTGGTACGTATTCTTTATTATTGGAGAGTTTCGCATAATAGGTAATACCCAATACTAACAGTGAGCAATTATGTTAAAAAAAAAAAACACTGCAGTGGGCATCTATCGAAATCGTTTGTGCCAGCGTTGTTGCTAATGCATCATTTTATTATGCTATTTGGCAGGGGTCAACTCGGTTGCACAATCAACCGTCGGCCTATGTTGACCCGTATTCACTATTCCAGCTTTCATCTCGGCGCAGAGATGATAGTGCTAGCTGTCTGAACTCTCACCAAATTCAGGCGACTGGCTCCATCTGACGTCATCTAACCGCCTCAACCGCTGGTTTCTAATTCTCGATGTACAATTTTTTTGCCCTTGAAATCAGGAGAAGCCCTAAAAGCAAGATTAGGGGCATATGGCAAATTACCCGGGAGATATTCCACATCGCTACACAACGTCGCATTGCTGTCACAGCTTAATGGCATTCCTTTCACCTCCCCGATTTTGACTCTTATCCCCTGCCTATACTCTTCGGGTCGCCAAAATTTCCCCGGCTCTCAAATTCGAGAAAATAACATTTTCTTTTGGGCCCGGAAGACTATCCCTGCCTCTGCTACAAAGGAATATGAGTATGGAGCTCCAAATTCCTTTAGCTCATACCGCCTCCCCCCCTCTTCCCCCATCAACCAGCTTACTAAGAGATCGTCTTGGTTGATAGCGGATGATAACTATCTAACGATGACCGCAACTTTTGCTTTGGCCGTCAGCGAGTTGGACATTACGTTGGTGCGCACCAGAGTGTCCTTTCGGAATGGTTTGGCTTCATTGGAATTTCCAGATGCAATTCAGAAATCAAAAGGAATAAATGCGATTCCATTGCTTGCAGTTAAGCTCCCTGGCTACCCTTATCGGCTAGACATATTCCAGTATTGAATGTATCAGTTGGATGATGTTATGGTCCAGACAACGGTGAAATTTCGGATTCGAGCTCGACATCAAAATGCAAATTGCTACTATATTCTTTCAATTAAGTATCCGCATATGCACCACAGGAGCAGTCGATTATTTCCCGAATTTTACCTCAACTAGGCAACCTAAAGTGATCTCATTTTGACTCACCTTCTCAGAGGCCTTTTCCATCCCTTTGCACACACTGCTCAATTCTCCACACTTGTACGCGGAGAACTGTTGTCCCACACGAATTTAATCAGCTCGAAATTTGCCTGCGGAAATTAAATGCGTATTCGTTCTGTGCAACACCTGGTAAGTTACCGCAATCAATCAACTGCTTTCCTTCCCGGCTACTTGCACTGTATACGTGCTTCATGCCGTGCTCTTGATATAAAAATGTAGTTTTGAGCGAACTCCTGTGGTAAATCAGCGGTTGTGTCCAGCTATTAAGTTGCTTTTCTCCACCATTGTCTTCTAACTGTCCTACATTTGGGTGTTACAATTGCCATCTGTGATTCCTCAAAAATACTTTTGCGACTGCTTATCTCAACCCTTCTTTCAAATGCAACGCTGAGCACTATGCCTCAATTGAATAATGCTCCGTGATGATCCTGTTAGAGTAGCCGGCCTGGCAAAGAGAACGTTGTACTTATTGGTAGGACGACTCCATACTTGTTCCCGGTGAAACATAAGGCGGACCCAATCCCGACATCCAGGAACATCACCTCATTTCGTGGGCAAAGTTTTTTTTATTCTTTTCTGTCTCTATTTATGTAGGATGAACTCTGAATGAATAGGATTCCGGATTGCTCAACGTATCTATGAGAAATTAATTATACTGTTCATCAAATGGAGACAGCCTCCAATTCTGAGAAATTGACCACAGAAGGCTTCGAGAGAAGCCAACAGGGGCGCATTACTGATGGTACCTTTATCGATGACTCAGAAGATGCTTGTCTCGACTATTCTGGCGTAAGAAAGAGATTGAGTCAAGAGGAAATTGCGCTTGTCAAGAAGCTGGATAGATGGATCATGGTAATATTTAAACAGGTGCCCTTTCATGGAGTCAGATGCTAATAGATTGCAGCCAACTCTTTGGGCTATGTACTGGCTTAATTATCTCGATCGAAATGCCATCGGTAAGATATTCGTGTGAGAGATCTCATTTGTTTGCTAGCCCCATGCCTACGAAGCACCAATTGTTGAACCTTAGGTACTCTCGGGACGGAAGCAAAGCTTACATCGATGCGACAGCACTCGCCCGGCTAGACAATCTCGAGGAGGATCTCGACCTCAAGGGCAACGGTAAGGCCTGACCAAATCCAACTCGAGAACAATCTACAACATGTGCTCACACAAGTTTCCAGAATACAACACATGCATATCTATTCTCTTTGTCGGATACTTAATCGGACAGATACCATCCAACATGTATCTCACAAGAACTAAACCATCATACTACATGTCGACATTCATGGCTCTGTGGGCCATTGTTTCCGGCTTAACAGCTGTAGCAAAGGATTTCAAGGGCCTCTTGCTAACACGCTTTTTCCTCGGAGTCTTGGAGGCCCCCTATTACCCCGGTGCGTTATACTTACTATCAATCTTCTATACTCGAAAGGAGATAGCAACTCGGATTTGCATTCTCTACTCTGGCAATATTTTAGCCACGGCTTTCGCAGGTTTAATTGCTGCCGGTATTTTTGAAGGAATGGATGGTCGTGCGGGTATTAGGGGATGGCAGTGGCTTTTCATCTTACTCGGAATTGCTACGTTTGTAGTCTCCCTTGGATCAGCCTTTACACTCCCGGACGATCCACTGAGCACCAGATGGCTCACACCGAAAGAACGGGAACTAGCCGATAGTCGCATCGCTCGTGAAACCGTTGGCTGGCAAGCACAAACCACGACCTGGGCTGGTCTGAAAGAAGCGGCCAAGGACTACCGCATGTGGATATTTGCCATAATGCAGCACTTGCATCTTGGTGCCAATGGATTCAAGAACTTCTTCCCTACAGTGATCCAGACCCTTGGGTTTAGTAGACTAATAACACTAGTTCTGACATGTCCACCGTATCTGATTGCTGGCCTGGTCTCTGTCTTCTGGGCGATGAGCTCTGGGAGATTCAACGAAAGAACCTGGCATATAACGGCAGCCAAGGCCATTGCAGTGGTCGGTTTCGCAATCGCATGCGCTACCCTCAATATGGGGGCTCGATATGCGGGGATGGTAATTTTTACCACTGGCACCTATGGGGTTAATTCGATCGTTTTAGGTTGGGTGGGTTCCACCTGTGGCCAAACGAAGGAGAAGAAATCGGCATCCCTCGCAATAGTCAACACCATTGCCAATGTAGCTTCAATATGGACTCCTGTGAGTTTGCTTCTCAAATGATTTTCGTGATTGCATTTTGTGACTCCATTTATGAAATTCCTTGCTCATACCTTTGCCACAGTATCTTTGGCCCGATTCAGACAAGCCACGTTACTTGATCGCCATGTCTTCCAGTATTGGACTGTCGATTGCAACGGTGGTCGCGGCATGGTTTGTGCGCAGTATTCTCAAGAGGATGAATCAGAAGATCAAGCATGAGAGCGATGCGGCTGTCCTCATATATGCTTATTAACTCTTTGCAAATTTGCAAAAGTCCATTTTGATTTGACCTTGTGTCTGCCTATTTTGACAGACAGGGAATATACATAGGCAAATATTCAAATGCGGCTATTTTTCTATCCCGATTATCAAAATCTATAGCAAATGCATTATCAGCTTCAGGTCCTCGATTTTAAGTCTACCTACACCACGATTTGCTGGTTTTTAATTATTAACTAACCAATTTACTGAGGTTGAGAGGTGACAATGATTGTTACAGGTTCCAAACATCAAGCGCAGAATTTTGAGACGTATCTTGTTCGAATCAAACAGGCGCCGGTGTTTGCATTTTCGAGAGCACGAACTAGGCGCATAAGATGAAGAGTGGATTACCCGAAAGGGGACAAAAGTGAGAAGTTAGGAGGTATGACTGCAGGGGTTTTGATGATGTTTGGTTCACGTTTTCTCCGTTTCGGAGACTTTTTTTTTCCTTAAAACCCCAAGTTCCCTCAATAATCCCCGTTTTTATTTCCTGCTACGATGGCACAACTGCTGATCGTAAATAGCCACCATCGCCCTCAGGATAACCCAGATGATTCGGTGGATATGTTCCGTTGAAATTCGTTTTATGGCACCCTTACGACTATAAGCCTTCTTAAAAAATATGGTCATCGCTGCATCCAGTACACCGCCCCTCGCAACAACGAAATCAGGCCTAACTCTACACCATGCTACCCTTTCCGATATATCCAAAATAGGCGACCATTTTGTCCGCGCTTTTCACCCAAACAACCCTTTTAATCAGAAGCTCATACCAGATACCCCACTAACAAGGGCTTGGTGGCTGGAATGGCATCTCAATGCCTTCAAGGACGAAGGGACGGTTTTCCTTGTCTGCAAGGACGGGGGCACACCAGTGGCGATATCTAGATGGATAAAGCCAGCAAATGAAGATGGGGGGATTACGACAGATGGGTTCGGGGGGGAGGAAACGGTGGATGTTCATCGAACACCAGAATTCACAGAAGATCATGACCTACAGCTTTGCCAGGAGTTTTTTGGCTCTTTTGAACACTACCGGAAGGAGTTAATGGGAAGGAGGAGGCATTATTGTAAGTTTCTTTTTATTCCACTCTCTGAAGTATATTGAGCCGTCTGAAGTGGCTGGGAATGTAACTGGATCATCTTCGTTATTCAGATCTGGAATTCATTTCTACGGTTGAGGAATACAAAGGCCAGGGGGCAGCCAGCATGATGATCAAATATGGACTCGATCTGGTAGATGCAGAAGGAGTGGAGTGCTATGTTGATTCAAGTCCAGATGCATTGGCCATGTACGAGAAGTTCGGTTGGGTCAAGGTCCATGAGAAAGAATTCATGCAGCTGGGCGATTTCCGCTACGTAGAGAGTTATTGTGTCAGACTAGCGGTGAGAAAGAAAAATTAAGCTTGAGATTGGGAGAATTGATGGGGAAGGATGAGATGCTGGAAGCTACATTGTGTACCAAATTGAATAATCGTATACTGGAAATTCATTGCTGGCTACATTTGCTCTCTTATTCCTGTTGAGAAGTTTAAGTGTGAAGATAAGAGTTCATGCGGTACAATGCAATAAAAGATTTATTACCGTAGGATTTTGTTTCCCTACACAGGATGTATGCTGTCACGACCGCGTAGTTAACTATCTAAGGCACATTTCGGGGTCGAACTGGAATGGAATGGATATGGAGAACACACACACACTCATATATATATATATATATATATCTCAGAAGGCGCATATTGCTTCTTGATATATGATGGATTATCCCCCAATAAGAACTGAGAACTCGAGAAGCTGTGCATCGTAATAAAAAGAATGAAAAATTAGATGCTGGTATCCCAAAAAATTCTAATCACGAATGACTGTCAACCCCATCCCGTTCAACACTCACCTACCTCACCTCTTCAGCGCCTCAAACCTCCGTGATAGCTCATCAATATCAGGAATTCCACCCCTTTTATTCTCCACAGTAGAAGCAGCAGGGGCCGGCGCCTTGGCTTTCGATGAGGGTTGGTTGTTTGTGGCAGAATCCTGGGATCCACGACTGAGCGGAGCGAAACCACCAGATGATAACTTTTCGTGGTGATTTTCTTGTGGATGCTGGGGACCAGAGTCCTTTCTATTCCCCGCCAAACTACCAGGTTTATCATCATTTCCCTTCGTCTGCGAACCATCCGTTTCATTAGGACGAGAAGCCAGTGAACCGTCCTCCTTTTCACCTCCGCCTACACCTACTTCTTTCACTGCCTCTTCTTCATCCTGCCCTTCCTCATCTTCATCCTGATGCCAAGGAATACCATGCGCTTTCGCAATCTCCTTCAAATAATTCTCTACCAGCGACTCGGGTGGGTTTTGCACTCTCAACCGTTCAATCAACTCTTCGGGAAGTGGTATGGAAGGGTCCGCTTCCTGGGCCTTACTGGCAAAATCGCTGCCCCATCTCTGTATAAGTTTTGCGCGCAGTTCTGGCAGGCCCGGAATATCGCGGGGTAAGCGAACATAGCAGTAGAAAATGACAGCAGCAGCTCTATCTAGATCCGGGTCGAGATATACATCTTTTTCTTGTGGAAGAGGAGATGGAAACATCTGTCGTAGTTCTTCCTCTGACTGTACCTCTGTCGTCACTGCCGGCGTTGCGGCCTGGTTTTCAGATGGCGTTTCGCCATGTGTCGTTGCTTGCTGCAATGCAGCATGCCGTGTTGTTGTTGTTGTTGCTGTTGTTGGTGGTGGTGGTGGTGACTGCGGTGACCCAAATCCCAAAATCTTCCATATCCCCCACCCACCACCACCACTGGCAGATCCGGAACCAACATCCGACCCATGCCTCTCGCGCCTCGTCTCCCCACCCGACTGTTTCCGCTTTGGGCCAGTCCGTTTCTGCTCTAGCGCAATATGATCCACAATATTCGCGCGTACATGAAGCTGCTCACAGTATAACTCCAAGATCTCCAGAGCGGCAATGACGTTGTCATTTCCAATAACATCTTCGGTTTTTATACGGGCGAGATCATCCCGACCATCCTTCAGTAGCTTTGCGAGCTCGCGGTGTTTGGCTTTGGAGTAACCGTGGCGTTCTTTCTTCAGTTGGCGGATTCGATAGATAAGCGCACGGAGAGAGAAAATCAGTTCAGTCTAAGATCTGTTAGCCTGGCTGTGGTGGAGAAAGTGCTGTTTTCTCACTTGAGGGGGAGTCACTGTTTGGATGTGATGAGACTTTAATTGACCGGAGCAGAACATGGGGGATCCGGGGAACCTACCGTCTGCTTTGGTACAGGCATTGCCGCAGCGATATCATATCCAGTTGCGAGAAAATATTAAGCTTTCCTCCTGTTAGTACTCCCAAAGATGCATTTCTTGAGCATGTGGTTATCTCCATCGAGGCTGGAGCTTTGGTATCTTAGATGATCATTCGTTAGAACTACGGAGTAGGTTGTGCTGAAAATGTGGGTCGATATTAAGGGCTGGTGCGTGGAAACAGCGCTTGTTATCGCGCTTATCGATAAGCGAAACCATACTCCAAACGACTTTTAGCCAACCAACCCTTGAAGAGAAAAGATGACCCAGAAATATCAAAGAACATAGTGAATCAAGTTTCCTTCTGATGCCGTCCTAGAATCGGAAACACATTCTGGTGGCCAGCCCTTTTTGGACCTATCATCAATTCAGCATGTAGCGTGTAACTATTTGATCCCATTTCTTTCTAAACCTGATCAAAAATTATGACAAAGTTTAGCCAAATAGCAACAAAAAATCCGTGTCTGTCCATGTTCTCCACCAACGGCCCTGTAACCATTTGTCCGTACCATACCCTGAAGTCAACACCGTGAGCTCAAGCAGAAAAATCAAACTACAGAAAGTGCTGGCAAAAGGATATCCTTGTAATCAACTGCGCCGAAAATTAGTTAAACCCAAGGAAAGAACAAAGCAATGGCAGGAAAGGAACAAAGTCAGAAATAGTCATCAAGCTCATCTTCGTCGCTTTCTACAAGCCACGGGACACTCCCAACCAACATATCATAGAAAACAAACCCAGCGTCAATTAAGGCATCGGGGCCGTCGTCCTCCAGCGGAGACACAAGATCAGATGGAGTGCTACTTTCATAATCTTCCTCGACTCTAAGAGCCTCGAGCATTCGATCCAGTTCTCGGCGATGTTCACTCACGATAAATGCGCGACCTGTCCGTCTGCGAAGCGCTCTACGGATGGCCCTGGATCTCCTCTCATGATTTGCACGTTTCATTAAGGATATTTCCTTCTTGGAGAAGACGTAAGGAGCTTTAGTGATAGGATGGATGTGAGCAAAATGACATTCATTTCCAAAGAGACATTCTCCTGAAAACTTCGCCTGACGGTTGTCGCTGGCATTTGGATCCAAGTTTTCAATGGCTGGCAATTCGCGCCAACGTTGGATGCTCAGTTCAAAGTAGCGACAGGGAATTCCCTTCAGGCGGGCAAGGTATTTATCAATGATCTTAGCTTTGGCTTCGTTCTTTGGTCTAGTCTCACTACTAGACTCCCCAGTTTCTGTAGAACTCGTCGTGGCAATTTCGCTCCCTGAAGCAACATTTGATGCAGCAGTAGCTGCTGTGGGTGGAGTTGGGTAAACAGAACTAGGAACGACATATTCGCTCTTAACCCGACAGAGTGGACAAGTCTTGGTAGTTCTTTTTGGGACACGTGAATCGGTACGGTTGATCGCATCTTCAGCAGAATTCCCGACGGAAGAGCGCCAGCTGCGAATACAGTCTGGTCATATCAATAAGTTGAAGAGGAGCAACAAAGAAACTGAAGCAGATCGAATATCTACCTAAGCAAAAGATATGATCACAATTAACCAACAAGCCGAAGACGCTAGGAGTCTCCAAGCAAATTCCGCACTGTTCATCAGGGTTGTCTCGCCGAAGGCTAGTTGCAGTCGGATGAGGCTGTACTGCTCTTACATAGCCGGAAGCGGGGGTGTCTTTAGGTTTAGTCAACGCGTCAGTCTGTAGTTCTTCTAAGAAAGATACGCCATATCTCTATACAAAGTCACGGTTACATGCAAATCAAACAACCCACCTGTTATAGTTGTTTCGTTGCGGGAATTTCCTGCTGCTACACTGGCTGTGCGGCTCCCTGGCAATGCATCTACACCAGCCAGAGCGGCATCGTGGCGGAAAAAGCATTCACTGCCACGGAAACAGTTGCCCTTCTTCCACCATTTGCAGTCGACTTGGCATGGTGGAAGGCGTCGGCGAGTTTCAGGTGTGGTTTGTGGCTCGGATTCCATATTGGAACTGCTTGAGATATGCAAATTGAAAGGTGGGGGGGTAACGGATGCAAAAGTCGAGATGAAACTTGTCTTTGTGTCCATTGATTTGGCTGGGTGCAGTGGGTTCCATGATAAAAGCAGCGTGAGGTTTGGCTTTTGCCGATACAATGCGCTTATGTCATCAGCGGATGACCGTCCGACAGGACTCACCTTGTGATTGGCCAGCATGTGAAGCCCCGGATGAAGGAAGAACGTGGCACTCCCACAACAAGCCTCCTGCTGCTTTAAGGGAAATCTTAAATCAACTTCACCTTGACATTGCACAGATATTTTGCTCGCAGACAACATCACACTGAATGATACAAAGACAGAGAGCTGGATGTATTACAAAACTGCCCCTGGAGATAAAGCAGATGGGTGACTATATGAAACAGAGAATCAAATCAACTAACTGCTATTTTACTGTTAATTGGCCGCCACCTACAACTCCGTGTTCATCGTTTGAGGGGCTTGTCCCGTAACATCCCCCTCCCAGGTTTTGATGAGGTCTTGTGGCCGAGCTCAGTCAAGGCAGCCCGTAACGGGCAGAAACTTGATACTTTCTTGAATTATGCCGTGCCACGAACTTTAGCACTTTCGCTACTTTGATCACACCGAAACAGCCAAAGAATAATTGAGATTACTGGCTCGCGGCCAAGACACTCTGACCAATAACATTTTTGTCACATCTCTCGCAAAGGTTATATACAAGACCAGCAACTCCAACACACAGCGACCGGTTTGGAAGTTACTTGCGCTCCTGTCAATCGTCTGGGTGATTTACAATAACTATTTCCCGCGAGACCCTCAGGCCTAAAGTGGGGTCATATAAATGGGCATCTTCATTTAAGCCAACAGAGACTCCGGCGTCCGGATAGTATCACGAGGTTATGTTATTTTTTACTGATAAATCATCTAGTGAGTCGACTTGCGACCAAGTCCAAGTATATCGTCGCGGATTTACGATGTTTTGTACCCCTGGAACTCGTGCGCCGTCATCATCGTTGAAAAGTTCAAAAGGATCGAGAAGCTTGTGTCGCCATTTGACAAGAAATTTTAAATTTTGCGAGCAGATGCAGGTATGTATTTTGTCTAATACAGGCTTATTATTTATTCATTGCAAGTCGAACAAAAGGGTTGTTGGAAGGGATAAAAATAAGGCAAGGCAAAGATAAGGTTCCTTTTCGGAGTGCTGCCAGGGTATACCCGGACACAAGAAGCGAAGCTAGAATTTAACAGCTCAAAGTCTGTCACAATGGAAAACCAAGTCCATCAACCTCCGTCAAAGTATGCCGAGAATTTGAAATGTTAATTGAAAAACGCATCCGGTCCTCCCTATTCTCATGATGCAATACTTATGGTCCGCTTTTATATCCCAAACAGAGCTTTAACTTTAATACTTCTGCAAATGGTAACCGCAGACAGATACTACATCAGCCTTTTACTATCCAAATGTATAAAACACAGAGAAAACGTCCACGAGACAATATCCCAACAGGTAGAATTCAAATGAAATAAACCTAGAACTCATCTCACAATGGCATCCCTTCCTCAGGAGCGCAATCAGCGCCAGTCCTACAAGGCCTCCAAAACACTAGCTTGATTTAACCATTCTCGTCAGTCAACATGTCTTAACCATTAAAGAGTGCAAGATTGCTACGTCAAGGATGTGCGGTTCTGTATATACGTACAAATATGCCCATAACACTCTCCAGTTTCTCTTGACGAGGACTTTGTTGTTCAGGAGCTGCAAGTACGAGGCTCGCGAATGCCAAAATGAAAATCCAATGGCGGTCCATAGCGATTTTTTGTTTTATTTTTTGTTACCCTTCTACTTGTTGTGAATAGGGAAATAAGACAAATAGATGATAAAAGTGGATAAAGGGTAATATCCAAATTCAAGGACGTGAAAGCTTCTATCTCTATTCAAAAGAAATATCTTGACGGGAAGGATGTTGTTCTGGATCGTACGGGTGCATTTCCCTCATATATAGATTGTCGAGAAGCCCCTTACCGACTTTTCCCTTCGATATACGGGCACTTAGAAGGCGCAGGAGGGTCATTAGACTCAGTTTGTACTGCCATATTTGCACAAATTTAATATAAGTATATGGAAAAACCGTCCCGGGTACTGAATGAATAATTAATGCATTTTGGTTGAGAAAGAAATGACGAGCCCATTTTATCCAATAAATGGACAATCTAGAAAGAGAAATGCCATAGGCATACTGCAGCCACAGAAAGTGGATAGTTGGTCATCATACGTAATTTCCTACCACTATGGAACAGAGATGTCCAAAAGAAACGGTGAAATTGGAGCATTTTTGGCTCAGTCCTTTTGTCTTCTTCACGATCTGGTTTTCAGATGTCCAAGCATAACTGATCATCATGACGATCAGCAAATATTTCCAAAGATAATCACAGCAGCAACGAAAAATGTTGCCATATATTTATTCAAAATAGAAAGACACTCGCACAAGTTATAGTAACACAGCTATGGGCTTTCATCCAGAAAATTTGGTCACCTAGACTTGCGTCGGCGATCCGCAAAGTGTGTTTGTTCCATGAGTTTCATCTATTACTCTTGCAATATCAGTTTTCAACATTCCACACGCGCTTCGTAAATGAAAAGGAGAATTTCTTACCTCGATTCGACCAGCAAAGCAGTAACAGCACTAGGAAGGGATCCACTCCTTAAGTTCCTAGCCTCTTACAAAAGGATTCCGCACGAGTCTTCCATGCCTTCCGCAGGCTCGCTCAATGGAGCCAACATCGTCATTAACTTCCATTTGGGATCCGAATCATCAAACCATCGAATTGTTACTATTGATCGGAATACTTCTAATTCAGAGAAGGCTCTAGCTCCGTGTTTGAGTCCATGATGGGACTCAAAACTTACAAATAGAGGCTGTCTCCACCAAGTCACATTATTTTCGGGGGTTGAAATTCTCTGTGGAAACGGACGCCTTTAGGCCCATTTACCAAACGCATAGCAGCTTGAAAAGTCTCGCGATGTCAGTGTTTTCCCAATGTTGAAGTTATAGAGAGACAAATAAAACTGAAATTGAGGTTGGAACCTAGCAATTGAATTGATCGTCGTTGTGCACTATTTCTATGCACTGACCCAAATGGTTAATGGAAAGTTTCAAGGTTCCCAGAGATTCAGGGAAGCGGAGTTTGCACTGGAGCCAAAAATACACAGCCAAACATAGTATTGCGATTGAGTGTGTTCTCACATCTTGAAGGATTCACACAAAGCTAGTCAAAAATGTTAGTTAATTCCTAAGTTATCAAGTGCCCCAATTCTCCATGATGGTATCTATCCGTCTCTCTTCATTTTGCCCTTCATCTGCAACTACTGTGCCTCCAAACTCTTCCATCCCTCAAACACCCTTTCCCCCTCCCGGCCATCTTCGCCTTGGTCTCTCCAACCCCATGCCACACAATAATGACTCGCTAGCAACTTCCACTCTTCAATCTCGTCCAGCATCTCCAATCCAGCTACCCTCTCTTTCTCATCCTGCCCGATCCATCGCTCCCATATGAAATCCACATCCGCTGCTCCCTGACCACTAACAAATCCATGGTCGCGCAATCTGTCACGTTCAGCTGACAGAGACGCGTAGCGATGCAGTGTTTGCAAACGGATACCTCGCGTCGCGAGATTAGAGACCATGGTCCTCCCAAAGGGATCATCGGGTCGAATTGGCTCATAAAGGATGAGGCTTAGGGGTGCAGGCGAAAGTGTAGATGTGGATGTGGATGCGGGAGTTGGTGTGGACTTGGACAGAGTGGTAGAGGAGGAGGCGGGAGGCGGAAAGAGAGTCTGAGTAAAATACGAGAGGACATTATCTGCGTCGGTGGGTGAAAGATAGATCAAACAGCACTCTGATATGAGAAGTGTCGCGCGTGTTCTGTCCACGCCTTGCAGTACCGTTGGTGAGGTGGACGCGGATAGAGTCCGAAGGTCGATGGGATGGATGTGAAGGTATTTCGAATGCAAAGCGTCGCCATCAGCAGATATGTTCACATCCTCTGGCCCGTATATCTGAAGAGCATTGTGCAGGAGTGGAGAAGAGCGGATAGTTTTTATTTTGGCTGTGGTGTTGGCTGGGAAGTCTAGCTCATGGTATATGAGGTCTAGCGAGCGGTTTTGAGAGAGAAGGCGAAATACTCGCGTATCTGAGCCTGCGCCGAGTGATATTATTTGCCTCTTTCCATTGCGTTTCCCCTTTGTGTCTAAAAAGCTATTAACTAGGGAATCAATGGCAATAGTCCGTACGTAGGTTCCTGTGTAGAGGTCTTTCAGCACAAAATTACAATACAAACTCGAGACCACCAAGACCAAATATTTCCATAAAAGCTCAACTAGTAACACAATAGTTACCTCTGTTAATTATCGGATACCTCTTCGAACCCGTTCCTCCGCCGTTTGTAAAAGCCAGAGCAAACGCGTCATGGAGATACCCTAGCTCGACCGCGCTGAGCCTTGACAAACTGGCATCGTTGTCAGTCTGCTGAACGATCCTATCCTTTGCTGCCGTGCCGTCGGAGTGTCCAGCGGACGCTTCGTGGGTCCCACGTCCC
Source organism: Paracoccidioides brasiliensis (assembly GCF_000150735.1). Classification (NCBI taxonomy): domain Eukaryota; kingdom Fungi; phylum Ascomycota; class Eurotiomycetes; order Onygenales; family Ajellomycetaceae; genus Paracoccidioides; species Paracoccidioides brasiliensis. The sequence continues at coordinate 2,780,059 of NW_011371358.1, forward strand.
CTAAAACGCCCTCTCCTGGCTCCCCGTCGAAGAGTGTTAAGGTTGGGGATTTGCGGAGCTGACATGGACGTTGTGGGAGGTATCTGGAGCATCTGGGTGGTTGCTCGGTGGTAAGTTAGATAGTTAACTATTCCCCGTTAGTCATGTTATCGCCATCCACGACCTTCCAGTAACTAACTAACACTGTTAAGCAAGACCGAGAAGGGAAGGGAAACACGATTCAAGGTTGGAGAAAGCAAACACAAACCAATTTAACTACAGCCCATTCGATCCGCCTGTTAGGATACTGCTGTACAGCACAGTATAAAGGAGTTGGCTCTCTAACGGAGCACTACAACTACTTGTGCGTACGTGGGAGCGAATTGATTATTCCATTACAATTGACTAGTTAACTATAGTTAATTATATGATAACTAATTAATGAAAGCTTCTCTCCGGAGAACGCAGTGAGGATAAGTAGTGTGTCCCAAATAGGACTAGCGTGGAATAGAAAGAGCCCCCTGCGCCCTCGCACTAATACTTATTTTCTCCCTGCGCTTCATAAATTATTCTTGACAAACCCGGCGATTAATTCCAACCGTTTGCAAAACCTCTCTATCCATGCTAATACCAAAATACCGACAATGTAGCACATGAAATTTCATGAGTAGGGAAAGTTATTCCGGCAAAGGGGACAGCTGCTTGCATTGCTGCTCTTAAACCAACGGAACAAACAATCGGAATGGAAAGTATTCTTGCATGTTGCACACCTCTTATTCGGCGTCTGCATGTTGGCTGAGATGACCGAATAACAGATCGCACATTCGCTCTGACCCTTCAGTGCACCTTGGACATTCTTGCGGAATGCAAGCAGGCCATCGATAAGACTGCCGTTGGAGAACATGATAACGCCTTGGATCGTTAGAAGCCAGCTTCTCCATTTCCTTTCGTCGACCGCTACACGGTTACGGCCTTCCACAACAGCTTGTTGTAACGGGTATGCAGGCGGAAGAGAAATTGCAATCGAAGTTGGGGGAGAATCTTCTTCCACGTCAATGCTTGCGACGATTTCGGCAGTTCTATGAGATACTTTCACCTGGAGCGGTTGCTCCTCAGTCGTAAAGTCTTGGGTCGAAACCCAATCGCTGACGCCAAGGAGCGAATCCTCAATAATAAGGGGTGATATCTAGAATCGAATTAGCTGGATTTATCAATATGTATACAGAATACCCAGAACTTACATGTTTTTCTGTCCATGCCTCAACCTGTCCTTTGACGCGCTTTTTGCTGTCAATCCACCAAGTTTTTGTTAAATTAGGTAGATACTTCAGACATAAGTAGTACAGGTGTATAAGCAGGTACTGCGTTTCCCTCTGAGCTGGCTCAGATTCATCAAGGCGAAAAGACCGACCATCAAGTTTCGATGCGTCAACCATCTTTCCATGCGGATGCTGCAGGAAATCAAACATAAAGTCGAGAAGTGGGTTCAAACAGTCGTTTTCTTTAATATTAGCCACGTAGCTCTCTCGGACGGATGACGACTAAAAAACGGATCAGCCTTTTTCAGGTCATGGAGCTTTCATTAGGGTCGGCTTACGGCGTTATTTAAATGATCGAAAACAGTCTTCCAGCTTAACAGGTAACATCGAATCCCAATCCATACATTGTCATTGACTATTATCCCACTTAAAACATCCATTGTAGGGGCCTCCAAGAGGAGGGAAATCAATTCATCTGGGAGACTGGCGACAGAATGAGACAATGCAACGTCCAAGATCACAGCCTCCTGCAATTTCGGGATCGCCCGATGTAGAATATCGTAGGCAGCACGCTGGATGCCTCTATTAGGAGCCGAGAGAATGGGGAAAAGGTCGTTGATGTCTTCGACATGGTCGATGGGTAGACCTGAGATTTGTCGAGAAAGGATATTTGCCGTAATGTTGAGGGGCTGATCGTAGTTCAACGAGGAATCTATACGTAATGTTAATATAAATAAAAAACTTGAAAGAACAAGAAATCTCACCAAACTCCGCGAGCAATTTGATTAATGCTGGTGAATGAGTTTTCAGGGAGGCGATCCAAGCTTCTACCAATTCATCGTTGCTTTTGCTTGTCGCTAGCAACTTTAAGCAGGCAAAAAGCCTTAGCGAAGAGTGTAAAACAGGAAGGGATTCGTCGACTATTTCAATCTCGTCCCACACAACCCCTAGAAACTCAAGTATACTCGACCAGTGAGAGCCGTATATATCCTTTATCAACGGCAAAATATTAACGAGCAATTTGAGTATTTCCGAATCCAGACTTTGTAATCGGGGTTCTGAGTCCAAGTAATTGACCAAGTGTTTTACCAGAAACACAAGCCTGGGTTTCGGCATGTTCCGTGAAATATTATTTTCATCTTGAAGAAGAAGGTTGAGGGTTACGATTTTTCGAAGACCTGAATTAACATTAACAATCTATAATTACTATATGAAACAGTGGACCTTACCTTCAAGTGGGTTCTCAAGTTTAAATCCAGTGACTTCAGAAATTAATTCATTGCACAATCGAATACCTGATGGAGTGGTTGCTATGGAATTTTTGAACGCGGCTACCACTGAAGGTAAAACAAATGGGTTTGAAGATCCGTCCATTTGTTTTGCCAGTTGGAGATAAGATTCGGCAGATTGGACCGTTTTTAATGAGTCACTTTCCGTGATAACTTTGGCGAATGTTTCCGCTAGGTTGTATGACTTTGGGGAATCGCCTTGCAGCAATTTGAACTTCTGTTCCCAGAGAACAAAAATATTGGGTGCACTGGATTCCTCTTGGTCCATCGTAAACGTTGCAGACTGAATCCAGTCCTTAACTATAAGGCGAGCTTCTGAAACTAGATCTGCACATTCATCCCGAATGTCTGATACATCAAGGTCGAGTAAGCCCTTTGAACCCTCCAAGCTCACGTCATCATCAACTAATTGGACCGCAAGAGGAAAATAGAAAAACAATACTTCGCGGAGGTCTTGCTCCACATACTCCACACCGGTTGATGAAAGTACTTTTGTAACGTAGAATGTAAGTCGGAAAGCAGAAGAGAAGTGGTAGACGTCAAAAGGAACCGAATTAAGTTCATCTAAAAGGCCGCGAGGCAAATAGTTATCCGCCAAAAATACTGCCCCTGCAAGCGCATTGATTATAGACGCAGACGTCCTCAAGGGTTTTCGAAGGAATGGATCCAACGCTAGATTCCATTGATCTCGAGTGGGCAATAAACGGGATAATATTCGCGGCTTGTCTTCAATAGGCGTCTTTGAAAGGACCTCCTCCGCAATACTAACCAAGGCGTCAATGCTAAATGACGTAGTTAGTAAGGAAATTTTCTCCCCAAACTCGATGGGCTTACTTACGACAATGATTCCTTCCCCACGTTACTAAAATTCTGCTGGACAATTTCGACAGACGACCGGGTGCCACTCTCTCCGTTTATTATATCCTTGATATGTTTCTGTAGGGAGTCGGCAAGTTTAGAAGCTTCGTCCGTTGAGGACTCTGCAATATACAATATCCTAGAGACCAGTCGCGAGCCATCTTGACTGTTTACAAACGATCCAATAACCTCTGGACTCTCCAAGGATATCTGAAAGAGGCCATAAAGGCCTTCCCGAATATTGCTATCGGAAGACAGGCTATCAATGAGTGAATTTAAAATCCGATAAGCGATTCCACTCTGTAGGGCTCGGTTATTCGTCAAAATAACAATGTCCATCCAGGCTTCTCGTGTAGTATTCAATGCTCTGTTTAAATCTTTCATGATTAAGAGTTCCATATTTGGGTGTGCTTCAACATCTGGGAGAGTAATGCAGGAGAATAGTTTTTGGAGTCCAGGGAACGTTGAATTTCCAAGGTCTGCCTCGAGGAACGTATCAATGACATTTTTAATGCCATCGTCAAACCCTTGTCTGCCACGACACCCAAATAAGGTGGAAACAAGGCGATTCGCTGAGGGCGAAAACAAAAGTTTAGGGACATCTTCGCTGAGAAACGCTCCCAGTTCTTCAACTTGAGCGGCTATTTGAGGGACTCTGGCAATGGCTTCATCAATCATCGCAGCGGCACCGTATGGTTTTCCATTTCGATGCCTCAAAAGCTCCAACGAAGCTTGTAGCAATGGCATGTTTGTGTCTTGGAAAATGTTCGAGACGAATGATAGATGGGCGCGGTCGGATACCCGAGCTAACACCTGCGCTTCCAAATCAAAAAAGCGAGATGCTTGAGCACAGATTGAATCTTGGGACTCTTTGAACCCGCTAGACCTTTCAGGAGACGATAATTTGATAGCTTGGATTACTCTCTCGGAGAGATTTATCCAGAGATCGCGGAGAACTTCCGTGCCAGTTTGTTCAGCCAGCGCATCAAACGACTTTACACATAAATCCGGACCAAATTCCCCTTGCAGCGTCCATTGGCTTTTATCAGGCTGAGCAATTATGTACTGTTCCAAAAGAGGTGAAATCTGAGTTTGAAGGAATCTGTGGCGTGTTGTTTTATCCGAGATAAATGATGACATCCACAAAGTTGTGTCGATAAAGCATGACCAGGCAGCACCAAGATTACCTCTTTGTTCTTCACGACTTAGAATAGAGTCGTGGATAGCTTCTACTAAACGGCTTGCATCTTGCACCGTGCTATCGTCACTCACAGGCTTCGTTATTAAGACTTCGGAGGGGATAGACTTTAAAATAAGGTGTAGGTTTTGCCAATAAGCAACATCAGCCCCTTCGGATCCCTTTCTAATATACTGATAAAGTCGTTTTACAGCGGAGGTTTTGCCAGAATAGTCAGCTGTCCATATCTGCGAGTGTTCCGTGGTCAAGCTTAACAGGATATTGGAGAAGTCAAAGGCAGACCCTAGTTGACTTTTCGGGAGTGCTTTCGAGAGAAAACAAGTGCTGATTGTTTTCCAATCGATTAAATTTCTCTCCATAGAAAGCAAAGTACGGAGAAGCTCGTATGTAGATCGGCGGACAAAAGGATCCTCATGGCATGAGAACAGCCAAAGCGATTTGCTGCCGATAAGAGTTGTTATAGAATCGGAGTCCTTTTCAAGTTGAACGGTAGTAGATCTAGCTGTTACATATTCAGTTCTACCATTTGTGCAAGGTCAAAAGCAAAATTCCAACTCACCTAATAGTTGGTTGAGCACACGTAAAGCTGTGGCGACGACTCGGGCATGCTTTGCTTCGGCCTCATCGGGTCTAACTGTACGCTCATCACTCAGGGTCTGAGGGGTTTGTTCTAGAACGGCATCTATAACAAACGCGAAAATTGAAGATTGGTAGATCTTCCACAGGCTTTGTCTTTTTTCTTCAGTTGGGAAGGCTCTGATAATGGACTCTTGAGCCGCTTTGGATGCCAATTTATCACTATCGTAGAGACCGGCAAGCCATGCACCAACTACCTTTGGGATAAAAGGAGCTATCCTCCTCCCCGATAACGACACAATGCGACCTTGAAGGATATGGGCTAGTTGTCGAACCCTGCGAGAAATATCTATTGACATACGTGGATATATTTTCATCTAGTCACAAGAAAGTCTATCATTACTACATGGTCAACTGTTTCCAATAGGAAAGAAAACATACCCAAGCTTCTATGAGACCATCTTCTAAACTACCACTCTCAGTACCTTGCGCACGTAGGAATTCATGTAATTCCTCCAGCGCCTTCGTCTTTGTGGTAGTATCCCTCTTCAGAAGATTTTTGAATGAAACTACCACTTGCGACTGAGAAATTTTGGAGAGATCTGGCGGCTCCGCGACGTATGACAAAGAGAAAAGAGATAAGCTTCCTGGGGATGCAAAATTGTTTGAAAATCCTCCAAATGCGCCCACAGAGCTCCCAAATACCCCAGACGCAGCCCTGCTGCTCGATGCTTGGGACTTGGCTTTTTTACTCATGATGCTGGTTAGGCTGGTAGACAGGGACGTAGCGAGTGAAGAATATTTCAAAATATACAACCCCACACCCTATCTAAAGAATAGAATAGAAAGCCATGGATTCAAAGGAGCGTGTGACTCCATCTGCAACAGGGATGATAAACGAAATCAGCCTCTTTATCATTGGCAGTATCAACATCTGCGCCCGGAGTTCGTTGTTCGTTGCCTTGCCGTCTTGGTCTTGGGCTCTTTGCCTCTCAAATATAATTCCTAATCTGTGAGCTGGCTGAAGTCCCGTGACCTGGCGTCGCACTAGTTAACCATTCTCCGGATTTGTAACGCGTTTGAGCCTGGTCCGCTGTCACCGTATCCTGTTGTTGCTATCTCTCATCGGGCGCCAGGGAGGTGGTCATTTTGAAGGGGAAAAGCCTCCTGCGCTCAATATGAAGTTCTTTATTGAGTATGATGGTCAAATTGCCCTATTTGTGAAACCCGGGAATTTGTCCAAGACCGCTAACTCAAATTTTGTGGTAGTGACCTGCCTGTTCTATTCCCATACCCTCGCATATATCCTGAACAATATGCGTACATGTGCGATCTCAAAAAGACGCTGGATACCGGTGGGCACTGCGTTCTGGAGATGCCGTCAGGCACTGGCAAAACTGTCTCACTTCTTTCCTTGATTATTGCATACCAGCAGCATAAACCCGAGCAACGAAAACTCATATATTGCTCTCGAACAATGTCCGAGATCGAAAAGGCTTTGGCAGAGTTAAAAGCTCTTATGAAATATCGTGCTCAGCAGCTGGGATATACTGAAGACTTTCGAGGTCTTGGTCTTACAAGTCGAAAGAATTTATGTCTTCATCCCTCTGTGAAACGAGAGAAGAGCGGAACGATTGTAGACGCTCGATGCCGAAGCTTGACAGCAGGCTTTGTAAAAGAGAAGAAGGAAAGGGGAGAGGATGTTGAGTTGTGTATATATCATGAGGTTTGTTACTCCTCACCATAATTTTATCTATGCTCACCCTTCTAGAATCTTGATCTGCTTGAACCAAGTAATCTTGTCCCGCCTGGCGTTTTTACACTTGACGATATGATTAAATACGGAGAACAACATAAGCAGTGCCCCTATTTCTCCGTCCGTCGCATGGTATGATCACTTCAGCATATTTATATGGAGTGCGGGGTTTGCTAACTTCCCACAGATGCCGTTTTGTAACGTCATTATATACTCCTATCACTATCTTCTCGACCCAAAGATCGCCGAAAGAGTTTCGCAAGAGTTGTCAAAAGACAGCATCGTTGTCTTCGATGAAGCCCATAATATTGACAACGTCTGTATCGAATCTCTGAGTATTGATTTGACAGAAGATTCGTTACGAAAAGCTAGTCGTGGGGCAAACAACCTTGAACGTAGAATTGATGAAATGAAGAGCTCGGATGCAGAGAAGCTACAGAACGAATACCAGAAGTTAGTTGAAGGCCTGAGGGAAGCTGATGAAGCTCGTCAAGAAGAACAACTCATGGCCAATCCTGCACTACCCGACGACCTTCTGAAAGAAGCCGTTCCGGGAAATATTCGCAGAGCAGAACACTTTGTAGCTTTTCTAAAACGATTTATCGAGTATTTAAAAACTCGAATGAAAGTCACCCATACCATATCCGAAACACCTCCCTCTTTTTTGGCTCACTTGAAGGATTTGACCTTCATTGAGAGAAAACCTCTACGATTTTGTGCGGAACGTCTGACGTCTCTCGTCCGGACACTGGAACTTATGAACCTTGAAGACTACCAGCCCCTCCAGCAGGTTGCTGCGTTTGCTACTCTGGCAGCTACATATGAGAAGGGCTTTCTTCTTATCCTTGAACCCTTCGAATCGGATACAGCAACCGTTCCAAACCCTATACTCCATTTTACATGTCTGGATGCTGCCATCGCCATAAAGCCAGTTTTTGACAGGTTTAGCTCCGTCATCATCACTTCCGGAACACTTTCTCCCCTGGAAATGTATCCTAAGATGCTTGGCTTCACAACCGTGCTACAAGAGTCGTACAGCATGACGCTTGCTCGCCGGTCATTTCTTCCAATGATCGTTACACGTGGATCTGATCAAGCACAGATATCCTCCTCATTTCAAATTCGGAATGACCCAGGTGTAGTACGAAACTATGGAAACTTGTTACTCGAATTTTCTCGTATAACGCCAGATGGAATTGTCGTCTTTTTCCCGTCCTATCTCTATATGGAATCTATTATCAGCATGTGGCAAGGTATGGGTATATTGGATTCTATATGGAATTACAAGTTAATTTTAGTGGAAACTCCCGATTCCCAGGAATCTTCCCTTGCCCTCGAAACCTACCGAACTGCATGCTGCAATGGTCGAGGCGCAATTCTACTTTGTGTGGCACGTGGTAAAGTTTCTGAAGGAATCGATTTTGATCATCACTATGGTCGCACGGTAATTTGTATTGGAGTACCTTTCCAGTATACCGAATCTCGCATCCTCAAAGCTCGATTGGAATTTTTACGTGAGAATTACCGGATTCGTGAAAACGATTTTCTTTCCTTCGATGCCATGCGCCATGCTGCGCAGTGTCTTGGACGGGTCCTTCGTGGCAAGGACGACTATGGAGTCATGGTGCTCGCGGATCGCCGTTTTCAAAAGAAGCGTGCACAGCTCCCCAAATGGATAAGCCAGGCGATGCTCGAAAGTGAGACGAATTTGAGTACTGATATGGCGATGGCAACAGCGAAGAGCTTCCTCAGGACTATGGCACAGCCGTTCAAGTCAAAAGATCAGGAAGGGATTTCGACTTGGAGTATAGCTGATCTCGAGCGCCATGTGAAGAAACAAAGGGAGGAGGAAAGCAAACGATACAGTGAAGCGATAGCCAATAACCTGGAAGAGGTGACCAACGGAAATCAAAATCGTAATGGAAGAGTAATCGCGATGGATGAATTCGACGAAAATGTTGATGAAGAACTTATGATGCTTGATGCGTGACGTGAATTGGATTTGTTTTACTTATCTTTTTATCTTTTCTTTTCTTTCTTTCTTTCTTTCTTTTTTTTTTGTGTGAGTGTGTGTGCATGTGTGTTAATTACATCATCGTCATGGGTTTAAAGGTCAAGGACAGCATTAGTGGGAGATACCATCGGGTTTTGTTGGCGTTATATTGGAATCTAGGTGGGGAGGTCCGAAATACTTGTATTATTTGAATTACGTCCACTTTATGTCTAAATATTTTTAAATAAATCTTAGAATATTCGGCTCTGCTAGTATAAGTGTGCAGATTCTCGTAGAACTTTTCCTTGCCAAATATATCACGCAATCAAAATCAACCTCAGAAACACACCATATGCGCTAACAAAGAATACAGGACCTATTTCAAATTTCCAGACAATTACATTGTATAATAACTAACGAGGGCTTGCATCGCAACGGTCTTAAGTAGCCACTTTCAGCCAACAGGGGCAAGTACATCAAAGGCACCAGTGCCAACAGTTCCAACACGTCCCATGACAATCCTACCACTGGGGCCATTGAGGTTATCCCAATCCCTCTCAAGCACCGCATCTCTCAAAAATCCAACAGTAGTTTCGAAACTCATCTTCATCAACGGCGAGGTGTTATCCTTAACCAGTCCCATGCGGTTAAATGCGCGGAAGCCACCAGCGTGAGTCATAACATCACCAATAAGATTCAAATGCCGGTTATCGACTGAGATACTATGGCTGTCGAAAACTGTAGCCATTTCACGAATGATAGATGCACGTGCAGCCTCGACTCCGTACCAGACTAGCATGTCGGCGATTGAATTGGTGTATAGAGTGTGAGGGTTGACAATATGTTGGTACTCTCGCATGGCTAACAAATTGACGCCGTCGGTGATGACGTGGGCTGGATTATCTTTGTCGCTCTCGACGTAAGTACAGATCCCAAGCCTGGGGATATTCTGAATCAAAGAAGTTCTAGCAGCGTCTTCGACGAGTGGAAGGAGCAGAAGCTTGGGTATTGAGATATCGTACTGTAGCTGAATGTGGCAGGATTTACCATTCTTTAGGCTGAATTTGAACTTGGTAACTTCAGTATACTTGCCGATGACAGTGTTCTCGCTCTCTTTGCTTTTTTGAATCTTTTCTAAGTCGGAGTCGCCATCTGTGCCTTCCATGTCAACCTCTTCCCGGGAAGCTGCAGCACCCTGGCGGTCCCCGTCGGTCTCATCATCAGAATCCAACTCCTGGGTATCCTGTCCACGGATAATGTCTTCCTCTCCTTCGTCGGGGGCTTCATAAGAAACTTGATTCGACCGATTCATGTGTGCCATAGCTCTTTTCGCATCGTCCTGGTCCTCCGAATCATCGTCGTCATTAGTATCTGCGTCAGCGTCTCTAGCTTCACGCCCAAAGCGTCTCATAGGCTCTTCCATAACTCTAGCGGAGACACCAATGTCAGGTTGAGCAGCGGAGAAGGTTGATAGAGATTTCTCAACTGTCCGTCTCTTCAACTCTGCCCGTGTTAATTTAACAAGACGAGGCACAAAGGTATTCTGAAGTGTCTTAAGAATGTCTTCAATTTGGATGGCATATTCTTCAGTGTACTCTTCAGGAGGAAAGAAATCTATTTCCAAATCATAGATCTTTGCCTTAGCACGTCCTGATCCAGACGAGATGCGCTCATGGACTCTGAGAGAGTCAACAACTTCGGCAAGAGACAGCCTACTGATCCCTTTGGCGAACATTCTTCTATCCCGTTCCGAAAGACTCCGATGAAAGATAGCAGTCATTGTTGGTGTAAGGATTTGACTACTCGCCGTCATAACAATTTCACGCAGCCGGGGAATACCAAGTGTCACATTTTTTGTCGAGTGCCCGGCCAGATGGAAAGTGTTGAGCGTCATCTGGGTAGACGGCTCACCAATAGACTGTCCAGCAACAATGCCAACGGATTCACCCGGTTCCACGACCGATCTCATATATTTCATATTCATCACTTTGGCGAAGCTACCTTTGGAGATCCCATCCTCAACCTTACCCTTCTCCCTCAGTTGCTTATCGGGGTTTTCTTTTTGATACTAGTAATGGTACATGTCAGCCTATGAGATTCAAATTAAACCGTTGTACGATTGATTATTTACCTTTCTCAACGCCATCGCGAAGGTTTCTGAGGTACTGCCGTAGCAAGATCCAGGAGCGAAGAGGGACAGTGCAGGGTCTACACAGTCCAATTTGCGAGTCTTTCTAAATTTTTTGACGGCATTTCGATTCCATTCTGCTGCAGCATCACTACCGATTCTAGTGAACTCGTCAGAACCATTGAGCTCTTCGAGGACAGTCCAATAGTTCTGAGCCAAAAACGAGAAATCCTGCAGATGTTTCTGCTTGGTAATTTCAAGACCATCTTCGCCGTAAAGAAACTGGATAACCGATCCATCTGTGGTTTCCCGTACAGAGTTGTCGTATTCTGCCTTCAATCCTTCCATTCCCTTAATCAAGCACCGCTGGAGATATCCGGACCTTGATGTCTTAACAGCAGTATCGATAAGGCCTTCTCTACCAGCCATGGCGTGGAAATAATACTCCTGGGGTTTTATTCCTGTCAGGAAGCGACCAGAAATGTAACCTCCAGCCATGAGACTAGTCTCAAACGGTTTGAAAGATGGCAAAGTTTTCCCGCTGATCATCACAGGCACCCTGCGGCCTTCCAGAATCTGCTGGCCTAAATTGCAAGAAATTAGATTTGCATTGACCACGGTTCCCTTAGCTCCAGATGTTGTCATGGCTTGCATTTGGTTCCACGGGAACGGCTTCTCAAGCCCAAGCGGAAGGCAAGCAGCAGAAATCTCAGAAGAGACAGTGGCCGCTTGTGAGCTGTAAACAGCGTCTAATCCAGCTTGCTTCTCATCATCACGGAGCGCATCTTCCAGGCGTCGTTTAAGTTCGGCCTCTTCATCATCGACCGGATTTATATCCAGGGTAACATATTTCAATGCAATTTGACGACCTAAGCTTTCGGCTTCTTGCAGTATCATTTTCCGATCCTCGTCTCCTTTCTTGGTTAGGCGAAGATCATCCATACCGCAGGTGAAAGCTCGCATGTGTAAAAATTTCGTCAATAAACGACCTATGATACCTATCAATTTCCCGGCAACAACGTGCCCATAAAGCTCGTGAACGGAATGGATGAGGCCGCTTGGGCTTGGACCAAGTTGAGCCTTGTCGAGGATACCACAGAGAAGCTCGCCATCTTGAAAAATAACTTGCCCTTCCTCTGAACCCTTTCCCCAGCAATCTCCTCGAGTGGAAGATTTCCCCGTCAGATTCAACCCGTGGAATTTTATTGGTGTAATATTCAGCATGATCGTGGAAATGACTTGCTTTCCGGTCCAAAGCTTCTGTGGTCGTTGAATTGCCGGTTCCAAAAGCACAATCTTGTCTATAATGGTGTGGGAGTTCTCAGGTCGCAAGCAACTGTATAAGAGTTGATGGTAGTCTTCTTTATCAAAAAATGTATCGCGACTTGTAAACCATACTCCCATTGAAATATGATCCTGGATCAAACCTCTAAGTGGTTTTCCAGAGGTTGCTGACAGGTATTGATGATCAGTATCGGCTAGTTGCATCGCCTCCGCTCTTGCGATTTCATTCTGTGGGAAGTGCAAGTTCATCTCGTCACCGTCGAAATCCGCGTTATAGGTGTTACAGTTTGCATAATGCATCCTGATTGTTCTCTCACCGGTAAGTACTCGCGCACGATGGCCCATTATAGAAGGTTTGTGGAGGGTTGGTTGCCGATTCATAAGAACAATATCACCAGTGGTCAAATGCCGATAGACCTTTTTGTTTCTTGATCGTTTTATCTTGAAGTTTGACGGAGAGAGCAACATATTTGCGATGGCTATTCGTTCATCAACACCTTTAAATTTCAGACTCACTACCTGACCGATCTCGTTCTCAACAGCAGCAGCGCCAGGGTAGATGTCAGGACCATTTATCACAGCTTGTTTGAGTTCCCTATAATTATGATTTGTAACAGGTTCCGGATAGGTGAGTTTTTTCGCAAAAACAAGAGGAACTCCGATTTCATTTGTTTCAATATTAGGGTCGGGAGATATAACGCTTCTTGCAGCAAAGTTGACTCGTTTTCCCATCATGTTTTTTCGAAACAATCCATCTTTCTTTTCTAACCTCTGTTTGATACCGTCCTCATTTTGCATGGCCGCGGCGCCTTGGTTCGGGTTTTTATCGCGATCGATAAGGCTGTTTACCGCATCCTGGAGCTGTACAATTGTCTGAAGGAGATCCCTGTAATCTCGTAGCCTGGTGGCTGACTCAGTGCTATCGCCCTGTCGTTCTCTGCTGATTTGATTTATTTGGTCGCAGAGTTTGAGAATCCTAGTGAATGAAGTGTTCTGTTGCGCCTCGATGATATCGCTTGATCCACTAGCCGCTAATGGTCGATATTTGTTTGGTGGCACAAGAATGGTCTTGATGAAGAATAGATCCGGACTGACCCGTGGGCGATGCCTTGATCTCGGGCGTGAGTCGTAAACCAGATTCAAAACTTCTTGTTCCCTTTCAAAAAGTAGTCGTAGCGATGCATACACTTCTGGGGATGGCATGAATTGCTGCGCACCCTGGTCACTAGGCTTGTTTCGAGATCCCCTCTCTTCAACCTGTGCCAACACAGCATTGCCCATAGTGATCTGCTGTTCTGCACCATGCGAATCTGTAGAAATGCTGGCATTATCATCATCTGGGAAGCCATTCATGTAAGAATTGCCGTGCTTTTTGGACAGGTCATTTGCTTCCTTCATGAGCAATAACGGATTAGGGATATGAAATCCGGCTTCAGTCATAGCAATTTTGGCCTTCTGTGGCAATGGCATTTTAAATATCTTCGAGTACTTGTCTCTGCGAAACGGAGGCGAAATGCTAAATACATGGATTAGCTAAGAGAATGACTGCCAGAACATCATTACTTACCCGCTGCAAGAAGCACATTTCTTGACAGCTGTGATATCCTTAAGAAACGCCCTCACAATATCCCTCCGCCGTTCCATAGCAACGGGATTCTTCACGCCATACAAAAAGTTCTGATCTTTGTTTCTCATTTTCACGTTGTAGACACACCGTTTAACATATGCATCCCGACGTCTGATAAAATCCTCCTCGTCTTCGTCCTCGCTATCTTCCGATCCCGATCCGGGGTTGCCTTTACCTCGAGACCCCATGCCATCAATAGCCGCAGCTTCCTCAATCAAGCCATATTGTAGAAGTCGCATTTTGCAAGCATAAGACTTGACATCAACTCTAGACATCCGAAACCGATGGCAATAGACACATTGAGCTCTAAGAAGGCGAAAGAGTTGATCAAAGAAAGTAACGTTGTAGACATGAACAGGGAGTTCTATATGTCCGGAATGGCCATTGCAGGACCATGAATTTAGTCGGCATGTTGTACATCTAAAAGCTTTCAGTCAGCAACCTAACACAGGAGAGCATGAGGAAAAGAAAAGGAAAACGGAGCAATTGCATACATATGGTCTCCCCAAGCTCCAAGAGCTGGGTCATACAATCCTCCAGGCACAGGATTATTCAGTGAATCGAGAGCAGGAGTGTTGTAGATCCGCTTAATAGAAATTGTTTTAATCTCCTCATCGGAGAGCACTCCGAAATCAATCTCCCCAATCGACGAACAAACGGGCCGCGCAAAACTTGACATCTCCTGACAGTATTTCTGAGACTGGAATTGCTTGGCAGTCAACTGTTGAGCAGTATAAGGAGTTGAATGCGTCAACCGTTGAAGATGTGCTTGCTACTGCTACGTCTTAGCGAATTAATTTTGAGACGCACTTTTTCTGCCGCGTCTGACCGCTTTTAACCTCACTTGTTCCGGCCAACATCACAATCTCAGCCTCCTCCACCACTCCGAGCAACTGTGCAACATCAGCTACTCTCTCACACATCTAATAAGGGTCCCCTGTTGTTCCCGCGCGTCGATAAATCCCTTTTGGTGAGTGGGTTTACCCAGTATTTTAGCCATGGCGGACGCTGGCAATGTGCTGAAGCGACCGCATCCCGAAAACGATGAAAGTAATCTGCAGAAACGATCGCGCTCCAACAATGGCTCCCCTATGCCCGGTAACGGCAGCAAAGGGGGCATTAGCAAGGAAGAAATTGATAGGATGGTGGCTGAGGCGTGTGCAAAGGCAGAGGCTGCTCGAGCAAAAATGCAAGCCAAGAGAGGAGGAGGCACTCCCATAGCAGCGACACAGTCAGCTTCACCGACGACTTCGTCATCTGGCGTAGTTAGCCCAGCGCTTTCGAGACTGGAGCAAATGAAAGCAAGGGTAGCAGCAGCTACGGGAAGGGTAAATTCTACAGCCCAACAACGAACGCCTACTCCGTCTACATTTATGCCTCCAGTTCTTGATGATGGGTTATCCCGGGCAAAAGGTGGTTTAGACGTTGGTCTGCATCCCGCCCTACTAGGTGACACTACTCAAGATTCGAAATCGTCGAAAGGCAAACAAGCAATGCAGCCTAAGTTTGCGACTACCATGGCAAATCGTCGAACAGAGTCGCCGGTCCCTTCATTCAAGTCTGGCAAACAAAAAGCACAACTCGACCTGACCGCGCCCTCACTAGAAGAAACGAAGAACAACCCATATTTTGATCCCAACCTTGGCGCGAAAAGTGCTATAGCGAGACCTCGTCAGTCACGTCAGTTAGTATTTAATCAAAAAGGGAAATATATTCAACAAGCAGCAGCGCTTCGACGTCTAGCTCAGCTCGAGATTATGAAAAAGAAAATTGCCGAACGCGCACGCCAAGCGGGTGTAGACGAAGACTTGGATGCCGAGAAAGCATTTTTGGTTCCTGCTCCTCCCGCGATCGAATGGTGGGATGAAGGTTTGGTCAATGGTTCGGATTATTCAGTTATTGATGATCCACAAAACCTCAAAGTTGATACTCCAGACACCGTAATCTCTATATATATTCAACACCCAGTACTCCTCGACCCACCACAGGATAAAAACATTCCAGCACCAAAGCCAATGTTCCTTACGGCAAAAGAGCAAGCCAAAATCCGTCGACAGCGACGGATGGCAGACCTTAAAGAGCAACAAGCCAAAATTAGACTGGGACTAGAGCCAGCTCCACCACCAAAGGTCAAAAAATCCAATCTTATGCGTGTTCTAGGTGAAGAAGCTGTCAAGGATCCAACCGCCGTCGAAGCTCGCGTCAATCGGGAAATCGCCGAACGATTTGACAAACACGTGTCAGCCAACGAGGCGCGCAAGCTGACGAAGGAACAACGGCATGAGAAACTCGCCACACAACAGGTTCATGACGCAGCAAAGGGTATATATATGTCGGTGTATAAAATAGACAGTCTTGCCAACGGCCGACACCGGTTTAAAGTCAGTAAAAACGCAGAACAACAGAACCTCTCAGGAGTGTGCATTATGCATCCAAAGTTCAACCTCGTGATTGTCGAGGGCGGCCATCATTCTATCACTGCCTACAAGAAGCTCATGCTAAATCGCATTGACTGGTCTGAAAATACACATCCAAACAACGATCGTGAAGCGCTGGCTT
Source organism: Paracoccidioides brasiliensis (assembly GCF_000150735.1). NCBI lineage: Eukaryota > Fungi > Ascomycota > Eurotiomycetes > Onygenales > Ajellomycetaceae > Paracoccidioides > Paracoccidioides brasiliensis. The sequence goes on from NW_011371358.1 coordinate 2,796,565, forward strand.
CGTGGCTTGCTGCGGAGGATGAGAAAACGGGGGAACTGAAGGATTTGAGCCAAAACACCTGTACGCTAGTTTGGGAAGGGGAAGAAAAAACTCGAGCATTTAGAAAGTGGCTCGGGGCGCGTGTGTGTGAAACAGACGCTGCTGCGAAAGATGCATTAACGCGGGTTAAACTAGAGAACTTTTGGACATTGGCGAAGAGTCTGAAAGCTGGGACAACATGATGATTCTAGGATCCTTTTTTCATTATAATTTTTTTCCAAGACATGGAAGCTTTTGAGCAGCTTTGCGGTACCATGGTCTTCAGATTTCAGACAGGAGCTCTCGAGCTCGCCCAAGCCAACATTCTACAACCTCAGAAATGGTTAAAATAATGAAAACATGTTAGTATTTCAAGTGTGGACACAGCGGAATATTCATTGCTAAAACCAACCAGTCGTCTCCTACAGCAACGATTGTTATATACGTAGGTCATAGCAGAATCAATGAAGCCATCAATCAACCTACAATTTAAGCAAAATAAAATCAACCATCGCTTTTTGTTCCATAACCCAAATTTTGAAAAACCCCCGTAAATCCCAAATGTAGAGAATTGAATGCGCTTGTATCCTGACATTCCATCAAACAAAGGAACCAAGCAGAGCAGGAAGAAACAATCCAGGGCCAAAAAAATGGGCAAAACCTCTCCCCCGAGCATGAATATCCAATCTTCCCCCAAGATAAATCCTAATATTAACCACAATTAAGTGTGGATGGAACAACATAGATGGAATGAATGTATACCATACATTAAAGAATTCTATACAAGGAAAGATTCAGTAAAGCACGTGAGTTACGTAGTTTCGGATATGTAGAAGAGGTATTCAAATCTCACGAGAGAAGGAGATGGAAAGTTTGCGTTTCAGTATGCCCATCATTCAAGAGCCACCCGTTCTCAACCTCCTTAACAGATCCAACTGAGCCTGTGCGGCAGCAAAGGTGTCAGCTGAGGATTGATTTGAGGATGCTTGAGTTGAGTATGCACCTTGTTGGGTTGGTGGTTGATTTTGCTGCTGCTGCTGGAAATTGGGGAAGAAGGCCGGGTTTATATGGGAACCTGGTGGTGGAAGGGATGAGGTTTGGGCTTGTTGGGAAGACTGGAATGAAAGCGATTGCTGAGCTGGCGGAGAGTGGAAAGGGAAAAATGCTTGGTTGGTGTTGTACATCTGAGGAGTATGGTTTGGTTGTTGGTATTGATAAGGGGGGTAGAAGGGTAGATTGTAGGGAGATTGCTGCTGGTAGGGATTCTGCGATTGATGTGAAGTTTGTGGAGGATGGAACTCGGCAGATTGCGGAGGGTAGTTACTTTGCGAGGGTTCTTGTTGCAGTTGTTTCTCTGACTGCGGTTGTGGCCGCGACTGTTGTTGAAGGCGATCATCTCTGTGCTTCTGGTGGCCGCCGCCTCTCCCGCGTCCTCGCCCTCCACGATCAACCCCTCTGCCTCCGCCTCCCCGGGAGGCCCTCTCCGCAAATTGCTTACGTGGTTGAGACTCCTCTAGAGGTCCTTCACCATAACCTATCATTTTGTGGTAATTGTTCGGCCGAGACAAAGGGGTATAGCCTTCTTCTGCACCAACATCGTCGTAGTTTAACTCCGAGTTTCTAAGTTTCGATAGACCGGGGAGATCTCTTCTCAGCTTTCCATGTCCATTTGCATCACGTCGCCCATCCTTCTTCTGTTGACGCTTTTGCTTCAGGAGTCGCTTGTACTCAGCTTCCGCCTCATCATCTGAAAACTCGATTTCCTCATCTCCAACCTCTTCATCATGGAAATTAGAAGCATCACTACCCTTAAGTCCCTTTAAAGGCTGTGTAAACACGAATGTGGAATGATCCATAACGTAAAAAACAGGCGTACCGCGCTCCAGATTTGCCGCCTTTATCGATTCCTCATTTGGGAATCGAACTGTGTATAATGGCTGCTCCACTCTTCCTAAGGTTTCGGATACTACACCAATGACACTTAGATCAGCAAGGCAAAGGACCGAACCGCTCTCCAGCACTTGATATTCTCCAGAGATATTTGCCTTGATCAGGACCACATTTTCCACAATTGTTTCCACGTTTCCAAGGACTTCTACCTTCATATCGGGAGTGACGGTAATGTCAGGTTTAGGTACGATTTCTTCCGGCTTCTCATTTGCTGTCCTAACTTGTCCTCCTTTATGTTTTCCATCTACTTCATCGTCCGAAGCGCCCTCTGTCGCCATCAGTATCCGGGCTTGTTCCTCTGGGTCTAGTAAGTCATACTCCTCGCTGTCTTCATCATCGCTACCATCAGAAGACGAGGATGAGGAAGAAGATTCATAAGGTGAAGAGTCCATCTCCCACTCGGGATTTTCGCTATTGTCGGGGCCAATTTCCGCACCTCCTGTGTTTCTTGGAGCACCTCCAGATAGTCCTCCGGATACTCCGTTCTGCGTTGGTGATATTGGCTCACTATCTGTCGTCGAAATGGCAGTGATGGCATTGGGCTTGGATTCTTCCGAAAAAGTATGATTCTGATCTTGTACTTCTCCTTCATGTTTCTGCACAACAGAGCTTGTATCTCCCATTTTTACATCATCCGGTGGTGTAATTCGTTGATTACATTCGCGCGAAGTTTCAGCGGGCTTAAACCCAGAACTTGCCGATTTGACGATACCTCCACGATCCGCAGACCCATTCCCTTGGGGCGCCACAGTTGCATTGTCCCCATTCAAGAAGCCGAGTCCAGGTATTGTCGGTGTAGGTTTCAACGGTGTAGGCACGACAGTAGTGTTGCTATCTTCGGCACCCCAGCTCTGAGCATTATTGGCCGGTGAACCTGCATTCAGAGGAGTGTTGTAGAAATCGCTTCCATCATCCACAGGCGTTTCTCCAAGCTCGAAGCCATTCGATACTGGTTCAAGACATGGCCGTTTTGCAGGAGGGTCCATAATATCTCCGGGCATTGGCTGGCCCGTAGATGGCATATCCGTCATTACTTAAACTTGTCAACCGTAACAGATAGAAAAGCTGACGCTGTGGAAGTCGTCGTTAGAGTTAAGCTGCATGGAGCAAGTAGTTGTTCTTTTCACAAATTGGTGCTGAATATTTGTAGATACATCAGAATTAACCTAAATATTTAGTTGCATCAGTGGCTTGTCTGAGCTGCCGTAGCACCACCAAGCGGCGGAATCTCCGAAAATCATCAAATATTCAATGTATTCAACAACAAACACATCAATATTGAAAATATTAATAATTTAAGACTATCTAATATGAATATATAACTATTTGTTAGGGCAACTCTGTATAGTATGTTCAATAGTCCCACAGCCACTGCAGCATGGTGGAGCTCACTGGTGAGACATACCGTCAATCTGAGCTTCAAAAGATAAAGCATTAGCTATCTGTTAACTGCTTATCACTCTGAGACTGATGAAACTTTTGAACTCAAACAGTCAAAATATTCCTTCAAAGGTTCTGTAACTATGCATAAGATGACTGAAGTGATCTACTTTCACATGCAGAGATTGTTATTAATGACTGTGAATCTGTTAATGTACTCTACCACTCGATGAGCACACCCTCAACATATATTATTTCTTCAACTTCCAATGTCAACAGCATGGTCAATGAACAATCTATTAAATTAGCAGTTGAAGATTTAAGATCACAAGAGATTCCGAATTACAATTGCACTTCCAAAAAATTCAAAATCAATCAAATGACACTGGTGTGCTGCTATAGAGGTGAAGCAGTTTCAAATTTTAAAGCCATTTTCAAACACTGTAAATAGCTCATCAATTCACAAGAAGATCAGCTTCTTCTACATATAAAATATCTCTCAAGTTGTGGGTTTGCTCCTATACCCCAAACTATAAAAAATCTTATGCTTGAGTTGACAAAAGAAAAGATTAAAATCAATTGAATGAGCACCTTTTATAAATATTTTAAAGATAAGATAATCTATTTATAAATAATTGATCAAAAGCAATATTTTTCTTTTATTTTATTTCATAATTTCTACTATATTATTTAATTTTTTTAGTTTTGATACAATTAAAAATATATAAGTTTATTTTAACTATATATATATTTAAATATTATTTTATTTTAAGTTAAAATTTTATAATTATATATAACTAATTTATTATATTTATAAAATAAATCTTCAAAACAGTTAAATTTTAATATAATTAAATAAACATTATAGTATTTATCTATATATATTTTGAAATAAATAAATAAATAATAATAATATTAATAATAATAACTTAATATAAGTAATATAAGATAATATTTGATAAATAATAAAAATCAAAGCTAATAAAGATTTTATGTGAAATAAAATATAAATTTTATAATAATAAATAAATGAAATTTTTTAATAATTATTGAAGTTATTTTTTAAAAACTTAATTTTTTTATATTCAATTTTTATATTATTTAAATTAAATATTATAAATTGATGGTAAAACACTTAAATAATTATTTACTTTTTAAAGAAAAATGTATTTTTATTAACTATACTTTCTGTGATGGTGTAGAACGGAATCCGTCCAAAGACCACTCAACCTCTTAAGTCCACTGGATAGAGCAGACTACAACCACCAGATACAACAGGCTCTATCTGAACATCGGCATAGCAACCACCCCACAATTACCCCACAGAAACTGCATTGCAATGGCGCTAAGGAAGGGGGGAGCTAAGAATAAGACGCTAAGGAAAGGGGTAAGGTGCTAAGGGCTATATAAAAGCAGGCCTTACCCGGGCCCGTCTTTTAGGAACCATCTTAGTATTTCATTGATGTAGCTTACCTAGTCGGCAATCAAACACCCGTTTACCTGCACCTAGATTGAAGCCGTGACACTTTCAATTGTTTAAATTATAGATTTGACTCATAATTGCTGAATACATGCTGAATAAACATACGAAGGTTTGAAGCCGCATTAACCAGTTAACTATAGTTAGTTATTTTGATTAGTACTATTAAACTACACTATATCACGTGAGTAACTGATCAAGTATGGTGAGATCAAGTTTAGTGGTTAAACTTCATTAGTTACTCTAGTTAAACTAGTCAACTAACGGGGGAACAACACCGGATAGCCTCTGTGATCCTGGTTATCTTGGTTTCAAGCTGCGACATCCAGAGTCTGCGGGAGGGATTGAGTGCTTCATGTGCAAAGAACATATCTTCCAATGTGCAATCAGTGAAAAATGCCCACCAAACAGCTCCAGGGGGCCAGTTCCCATCGTTCTGTTAAAGGAGCATCGAGGAACAATCTCAAGTACGTTAAGGTCGGCTCCAAACATTACTACAGCGGCACATCAGCAGCTGCTAACCATTCGGTGTATAGGCCAGCTCCAAAACAATTCTTCATTCCATTGAACGTCGTCTTCTACCTCTGCCTCCTTTCAAATACGCTTGCGGCCTCCCTTGCGCCCATACAAGACTGCGACGAAGTCTTCAATTACTGGGAACCCACACATTACTTGGTCCATGGATATGGCCTCCAGACATGGGAGTACTCCCCTGAGTTCTCAATTCGTAGCTGGCTCTACATATCTTTCCATGCTGGCATTGCCAAGATATCTACCTTCTTTGTGCGATCGAAAGGCGCGCAGTTCTATTTTGTGAGAATGGCACTTGCGCTGATGTGCACGGCTTGCGAAACCAGGTTATATTCGACTATCTCAAAAACGTTGAATCCTCGGATAGGGGTCATATTTGTTGTGATTATGGCCTTCAGCCCTGGAATGTTCCATGCCTCTGCAGCTATGCTGCCATCGAGCTTTACCATGTACACTTCAATGCTTGGTGTCTCTGCGTTCCTGAACTCGAGCGGCGGGAATAAAATAGGCCGTGGTATTTCGTGGTTTGGTATCGGATCTATACTCGGGTGGCCATTTTCTGGAGCTCTAGTGTTGCCTTTCTTATTAGAAGAAATTACTGTTGGATACATTTCGAAATGTCTTCTAAGAACCTTGATTCGATTTGCTGAGGGCGCTATGAGATGTTTGATATTCTTGGTATGTATTCCGAACTGTACAAAGCCTGTATCCATCCTAATTACTCCAGGCTCTTGAGGTTGTCGCAGATAGCCTATATTATCGGAAACTTGTCATCGTCCCCTGGGATATCGTAGCATACAATGTATTTGGTGGGAGTGGCAAGGGCCCCAATATCTTCGGAACCGAATCCTGGGCCTTTTACTTTCGAAACTTGCTTCTCAATTTCAACATCTGGTTCATATTTGCGCTCTCTGCCGCCCCTCTTCTCATTCTACAGTCCCTATTCCGGTCGCACAAGACATCCAATGAAACAGTTTTGCGATCGATCACAATTATTTTCCCGCTTTACATGTGGCTAGGTATATTTACTATCCAACCTCACAAGGAGGAGCGATTCATGTATCCAGCGTATCCCTTCTTGGCTTTAAATGCGGCAATCGCTTTCCATATTGTACTCGCCTATATTGGTTCTAGCAATCCGAAGGAATTGGTTGGTCGCATACCTCCAGGAATCAAACTCATCATAGCTCTCATCCCTGTGTTCCTGGCCATCAATATAAGCCTACTAAGGACTATTGGTATCGTCACGGGATACAGCGCTCCTTTACAAGTTTGTCAGCCTTTAGAAGCCGCGAACATATCAGACCGTGGAGATTTTGTATGTCTTGGAAAGGAGTGGTACCGTTATCCATCATCTTTCTTTTTGCCTGACAACAAACGAGCCAAATTCATTAAAAGCGAGTTTGATGGGTTGCTACCCGGTGAGTTTATGGAGAAATCTGATGGGCAAGGCCCACGCCCAGGAACATGGATGATACCATCCGGGATGAACGATCAAAATCGAGAAGATCCAGGGAAATACGTAAGTTTTCAGCGAATAATAATTCACTAGTGTAGTAACAAGCGCTCATCTCTAGCAGACGGATATCTCTCGATGCGATTTTCTCGTCGACTCATACTTCCCAGGTGACGAGGAGTCAGCACTACAACCCAATTACATCGGTGATAAGTTCACATGGGAAGAGCTATCATGCAAGCGTTTTCTTGATACCAAAAGAACAAGTCTTCTGGGACGGATAATTTGGATTCCCAACCTTCCCTTCATACCAGAAAAATTCCAACGAAAATGGGGCCAGTATTGTCTCCTTGCACGACGGAAAGTCAACATCAAACATTAAAAGTCGTTCCCAACACTTGCCAAGAAAAGAAAACAGCATCATAGAATTTGTATCGAGGTCGCTCTATCTCTAATTTATAGACCAAAAGTTTGTCAACGCATGCCAAGAACTGCGTTTTAGACGTCTGCAGCTCACATGGAAAAGAGCACTTGACCCATAAAGGATATGTAATCCCGACGAGTGGAACCAACAGAGAGGTCGCAGATGCCGAGAAGTGGCAGAGAGCCAGCGATGAGTGGAAGGGAATGAGAATAGTACAAAATGTAGGAGGGAACTGCTTGCTTGACTATTGAAAGTATGAATATTGTATGTCTCTTGTCAACATGACAAATAAGGTGAATATCAGGCCACTAATGCAACACCTTAATAAAACACTTGAATATAGCCAGCGCCGTAGCCAGCGCCATTACATTAGTCAATTAAATATGTCTTTTTCTTTTAATATTGAATTTAATAAAAGTTGTTACAGTGAAGTTACTGATAATATGAATTAAAATTAATTATCTTTGTTTTTAAAAATTGATTCACTTCAATTCTCAAACATTTATTTATATTCAATTGCTTGTTAATTTTATATTTTAATTCTCAGTTTAGAATTCTCATCAAAGCTATCTAGTTGATGAAATGAAGCTTTCATTTTATTATCATCTTAATTCTAGACTGAGTCATAATATAATACTAAACTTTTCTTTTTTAAAAAAGCTCTAAGAATTGAGTAGGCAGATTTTATGTTCATGTTTATATCTATATTCATGTCCATATCTATATCTATGTCCATATTTAAATGATTTTTTGGTGATTGCAACTGTGCTGAATGCTAAGAAATTTTTATAATTTTATTTTCTTCTTTATTCTTCTTAGTTTTATTATGAAAGTTTCTTTTGCTATTTTTTATCAAAAATTTAAATGTATTATTCAGAAGCTTTATAATCAATATCAACAGCTTTAAATTGAATATCAATCTTTATAAACAGCTTTGAACCACTCTCAATTTCAATTCTATCTAAAGCTCTCACTATCAAACTCTGAAAAATTCACTGATTAAACTCTTAAATTTTCATATCTGACTTATTTCAAAGTCAAATTACATGTTAATCATGTAATTATTAAAGACTTCTATTCAATTCTACATTTACATTTTCACTTATAACTATTTTCTTCTCTTCTTAGTACTCTTAATGTCTATTCTGCTACTCTCTTACAATATTAGTTATAATGCTTTTCATACTTCCTTTTAACAATTAGTTTATTCACATCAAGTGTTTTTATAATCATTCTGTCACTGTATTTGAAGTACTAATTTCACTTACAATTTTGTGATATGAGTCATTCTAAGCTAACAAATCATTGAGAGATTGCAATAACTGATCTGACATCTCATTTAGTTCAGAGATTCCTGTATTCAGAGTGATGAAGTCATTATTGTTGATGTTGTTCAGACTATTCAGTATATTAAATATAAAGGGTTATGCTCTACACCCCCATGATACTCAGGCTACGCCTTCGCGCTATCGAGACACTATCGAATGGCGCTATCGAAACGGCGCTATCGAGGCGTCACCCTATCCGTATGCCCCTAGTACCCAAGACACTAGTCCAATCATCTTCATACCAAAGCTTTGCTCTCTATAGAAGGAAGTTCAATCCTCTACATATATGATCTGTCTTCCTCTTTCCTCCCTTAATGATTCCTTTCTGTTTTCACATGCGTTAGTTATTTGTTGTTCTCAGTGGCTAGCTCATTACGCTTTTCGCTATTTTTCATCTTATTTTACATATCATTTATAATTTTTAATATAGAGATCTTTAACTTTTTATCAACAGTATATTTATATAAAGTAGGGAATTTTTTTTAAGACTTGTTAAATAAGACTTCTAAAGATTATTCTATATTATATAAAATAGTATTTTTATAAAATAGAATATTAAAATTGCTTTCAAAACAATTAAGATTTACATATTTTAATTTGAATAATTATTAAAGAATTTGAATAAATAATTAATATATCTTCAAAGATCTCTGTGAAGTATATTATTTTTACTACAACTTAAGAATTACATTTATAAAATTAAAAAATACAGCTTAACAGTTACTTTTTAGTAAAAATCTTAAATAAATAATTTATATTAATGAAATATTGATTATTGAAAAAGAACTACTACTTCATGAAAATAAGAATTTAATCAACAGTTTGAAGTTTAAAAATTAAAAATAAGACATGATCTTAAATCTATTTTATAAAAAGTATGTCAGTAAAATATAGTTTATCTCTTTTAATAAAATAAAAACTACTCATTAATAAGCTACTGATTTAAAAACTGAAAAGTAATATAATATTGATAAAATTATTGAAGCAAAGATTTAATATATTCTTAAGAAAAAGTAGTATGCTCAGAAGATAGCTGAGTTTAAAACTTTTAAGATTTTAACACTAAATAGAAAAAGAAGAATAAAACAGAATAAAAAAATTATAAAGAATTAAAAAACTATTGAATAGATTTACCCACTCTATAAATATTAATAAAATTAAACTTCTTTTACTAAATTTTATTCTTCTATTTTTATACCAATCTTTTTTTTAGAAAATATAATGAATTCAACTTTACTAAACCTTCCTAGTACCCTTTTTTTAAATTTTTTATCTTAATTATATTCTCACCATCCAGACTATACCAAGCTCAATACCCATTTTTTGCTTAGTTATTTTAATTTTTATACCCTTAGAAACTATATCCTTTAATAATGATATGTGAAAATGAAAATGAAAATAAATTATAATGAAATCAGAATAACACTGATATAGCCCTGCAGATTGAAAAATTCATATAATGTGATGTATATGCTCAAAATTAGTTATCACTTATATAGAGAGAGAGAGAAAAGAGAGGAAATATAGAGGGATATGGAGAGATCCTATAACCCCCCACCTACGTCATTGAGGGAAGGACATCCAACAACGCATTTGAATGCACGAAAAGAATGATTCATCCAGCAGCAAAGTTGACCAAGCTTCCTAATCTCCATTACGGAGAAATATCCTCTAAATAAGTGTGACCTCTGTCCTCATTCTCAGCTGCGCAACCTTCTGGACAATCCCAGCCTTCAGTACCCGTCCAGCCTCTGCTTCACAGCCATAAACGACAGATCCAGAAACGCCAGCCCCAAAGGCCAACCCTCTAAAAAGAAAACCAGGAGGGAACTTTTGCACCGAGAGCCCTCTCTCCACCAAACATGACTGACTATTAATTTTATTTTTAATTAATTAATTAGGTTTATGGGGCTTTCAACTGATGGCAATGAATTGGCGCTTTACTCTGAAGGAATCGACACCTTCAGACTTTAAGCGTCCCATGGAGCCCCCTATACCGACTGTGATGCGCACACCACCAAACCAATCCCATATCGACCCTTTAAATATGGTCCGTAAGTTCAACTGCCTCTGGTAATGAGATTAACCACGAATATTGGTAAAGCATAAGCTAATCTTCTGGTCAAAAGCGATTACTTTGTCATAATGGGGCTAAGGTCGATGAAATGGGATGAATGGATTGGTTTGCATTCAATTCTCATAGTTAACTAGCTATCACAGAGAAAGCAGCCAATTCTGACAAAAATGGGGAATATAAATATCACATCAGAATTTGATAACCACTATCTCCGCTTTGACGCTGAGAAAGCGCGCTGTATATGCGAGCGAGGAGATAAATGCTGCATAACATCCCCTAAGGGCGTGGAGGGTATGATCGAGCTTTTAGACGAGCTGTACGTACTTACATGCATTCCTATAACTATATATATATATATATATATATGCATGCGCCATGAAACCACCCGTCTTCAGAGAAACAATCCAATCCCAACCACCTACTAAACACAACAACGCAAAAATCCAACAACGTCTCCTACCTCCTCCAACGCTACCCAACGCTCTTCAAACGCACGCCAGAAGGCATAGCAAACCTTCTCACCGGCGAATCCTTCAACGCAAGAACCAGCCCCCCCCCCCCCCCCCCCCCCAAACCAACAGGTGACCCCATAATAACCTGCGCCCGCCCTAATCCAAGACGACATCTCCCTGATGTACGAAAAGCCGGACGGCCAATTCTACCTGCTAGCCGGTGCCATCTTTCTCGCTGCGTTCTGGCGACTGAGCCATAAATTCAGCCTCCCCCCTCTCAGAAATCCACACAACTGGCTCCGTCCCCCAATTCCAAACAAAGCTCGAAAAGGGCATGATGGATTTCTTCCGGCGCCTAAAACCTCCAACTCCGTGCTGCGTAACAACTATTTCTTCCAGGTAGACGACGGCCTCGCTTGGTCACGCAGCATTGGTGACGAGGATGATCCGGACGTCAGCTGGAGTATGGCGAGAAAAGATGCGGTGATTGAGCATCATTGGTTTCGATCTGAGAAGCAGTTTTTGCGCCGGTTGCCGAGGACTGGAGCTGTAGTGTTTACTATTCGCACGTGTAATTTTGAGCCTGTGGTGGAAATCGCGAGGGAGCCTGGGGTTCCGGGGAGGTTGGCGTCGGCGGCTAGGAGTTGGGGGGATGATGTTGCGAAGTATAAGGGGCGAGAAAGGTATGGGGATGTGCTGTTGGAGTATTTGGATGGAAAGCGTAAAGAACAGGTTGAAAAGGGGATTGTGCGGACGAGGGAAGAAGAGGAGGCGGCGCAAAAGTATCCGCTTTGAAAGGCAAGGAGTTGGAAGATATATTTGGATAGGGGTCAGGACTAGTCATGAGCAATCCATCCCTAATCCTACGGTATCTGCAAGGGCAACATGAAATGTTTCAAAGTAAACATCTCCAATACAACTTCAATCACATTTCCAGCTACCATGCGCCGACCAGACTACACTACCATAGAGATACTCCCTCTTCACCCTTTATCCTACCTAGTTCACAAGCGAGTCTGCCTCCAGGGGCAATAGTCCACATGATAAACTAACGCACCAATCTCAAAACTCTTACATATCTTAACAAATGTTGAATCTCATATCATACAGATTAATACAAATACATGCACATGCACATAAAATGTAATCGTACACACGTCTCCAAAAAGATATGCCAAATTCATCCCGTCATGCCATCCCATGTAACATGTATGCTAAAAAAAAAAAAAAAAAAAAAAAAAAAAAAAAAAAAAGAGGAACCTGCAATGCCGCAGAACAAAAAGGTAAAACAGGCGCGATAACAAAATACCAAGTCCATTCTATGTCACCGAGCCAATGCAGGAAGGAACCCCTCAAAAAAAAGGGCAGCAAAACAAAAGGGAACTCCTTATCACAATTTTACGCCCCTATAAGTGTATATAAACAAAAACAAACAGGATTCAAAAACATCATCGATATCACATCTCTTCTCTCTCGATATTTTTCCTGTCCCATACCATAATAATGCCCCCATGCCAATATATGAATGAAACCACTTAATGCTCACCCAGGGCGATGAAATGTCTCCAAAAAAAAATTGAAACCCATAGCAAAAATATAGTGCAATAGCGCACAGCATATCCAGCATGTACAGCGCACAATCCACAGCGTACATACACTGCACCGTACGGACGGAAGTAGAGATGCACTGGGCATCATTGTGTGTGAACACACTACCTGTGAATCATCAAGCAGCAGTCTACGCTGCGCTATACAGCCAGGAAACCGAAAGAACCCGAAGCCGAAGGAAGAAAAACGCAAACATGCATCATTTCAGCACGAAGCATTTTTAATCCCCAAGCAGAGGGAAAAAAGAGGGAAAAGGGAAAGAGAAAAGAGATGGAAAATATAGTATATAATAACAAACAAGTGAAAAAAAAAAAATTAAGAAAATAAAAATAAAAATAAAAATAGGACAAGAAAAATCACCCTCATCTTTTTTTTATGGAGTAGTAAAAGCTGAGGGGTTCCGTCCTTTCTCAGTGTTGACCCCTAACTTCCGTTAATCATTCGTAACTTCATAAAAATAACAAAATCAAACCGTTCTGGAATTGGAAAATCAAAAACATTCTCATCAAAAGGGCCAATTTAAAGCCATGCTAAAAACCAAAACAAACCAAACCAAATCCCAATCACAATTTCAGAACCACCACCAATGCACATATGCCATGCAATGCGTTAGAAAAACCAGAAACAGTAGAGAAATTGAGAAAAAGCAAGTATAATGTCGTGAGGTTTTCCCGATCATGCATGCAGAAACCGCGTGCTTTCCACTGGAGTTTCCAAAACATCCGTGTATCATAACTCCATAATAATCCAAACGGGTAAGAGAAAGAATAAAAAAGGCAAAAGAATATAAATTCTGCAAGCCGAGAATGACTCGTTAGAGCAGTGCCCTTGTCACAGTTGCAACAAATTACCACTCCGGGCATTAAACTTTAAAGGACAGAAAGTTTCAAATAATATCACTGATGAGAATTTGGCAAAACCCAAAAAAGCTTATGAAAGTCGGAAAGGGTAAACTTAACGCCGATCGAGTGGATCCAAGAGCACGTGCCAACCAAACTTGGAATTAGCGCAATTTATCTGAAAAACTTTGCTCGCTTGGCACAAGTCATCGCTTGGTAGCGGTATGCCGTCATCGTGGCTTAGTCAGAGGATATTTTGGGTGGCCGTGCCAAGTTTTCTGGAAGGCTTCGAGGCTTGGTTCTGGGCCCTTTCGATGAATTCGTTGATTCCAAAGTCGCATCCATGCTAGGACACGTGCTCAGGAGGACAAACCAAAGGTTTGAGGGGGGATAAAGAGTAGTGGAAGTGATTTTCACTCCAATTTTAATCCCTTCCGCCTCTGCTTGCCCGGCCAATCAACCTGAGGATGAACAACCCGCATATGTCTTGTAAGAGCATCGTTGCGAGAAAACGTCTTCTCCTCCGTGCACAAATGACACCGAACCTTCTGCTTACGAGCATTATGGATCGTGTCTTCGTGTCTCGTAAGATCGTAAGGGCGTGAGAAGATAGAGTTGCATGGTTTGCCTGTAGATGGATTGATGCGCTCGCATTTATGAGGGCCAGCCTGGGAGTTGCGCATGGCCAGAGATCCAGCAGATGAATCTCGTGCCATTGCATGTGAACCGGGTGTAGTTTGTCTATGGGCTTCCCGCTTATGTTTCTGGAGCTTGGCAGGTGTCTCAAAACGGAGGGTACATCCGTGATAGGTGCAGCTATACGTTCCTCCATCGGAGGAAGTGTCTTCGGGTCGTCTGGCGGCTTCTGTAGGATGGGAAGTTGGGGCTCTTTGTCCAAGCCCTCCAACCAAAGGCGACCTGTTCCCCGCTGGAGTGTTCGTATCACTGGAAGTAGATTCCATAGATGGAACATGAGGTGGGAATTCAGGAGTACGCTGGACTAGATTGCTGTCCCTTTGGATATGAGGCTGCTGCACTTGGCGAGGTGCCTGCTGCTGTTGCTTCTGTGGGCCCGCTAGTTGAATAGGGACCTGCTCCTGCATGTATCCAAATTGTTGAGGAATATGGTTTTTGGGATGAGCATATTGGTTCGGGAACTGTTCCATTTGTGGAAAGCCGGTGTTTGGTTGGAAAGCAGTAGAGTTTCCTATGGCCGGAACATGGTACTGCGGGGCATCAGTCTGAGGTGGAAAAAGTGGCATGTTCGCATCCTCTGGTGACTCGTTATAATCAAGCAATGCATCCTTTGGTGAAATGGTTTTCGGCTCGGACTGCTCCGCGGCCATCAGCATACCTGGCTGCTGTTGAGCAGCGAGATGCAATTGATTCGTGAAAGGTTGCGATTGTGATATTTGCACATCATTGAAAGCGGTTTGTTCGTGCAGGAATGGAGAATTATCTCGCCATGGAGATCGATTTCGAGCTGCTGAAGCAGAGCGGGATTGCGATTGTTCAGACATGTGGCCGTCGTGTGCAGCCTGTATTAAATCTGAAATGATATTGCGGTGATAGGGTGAGAACATCTTCCTGCGTTGGTGGGAAGCTGGATTGGGTTGCTTTGATGTGGCAGTAGGGTTGGGATCGAATAGGGTGTCTTCGTAGATATCGGATACTGTTCTGTTCAGCTTGGGAACGCCAATCTGATTCTGGCTATCTTGCTCACTGAAATCTGCGGCTGCAATGGCATCAACACGTAAGTAATCATCCATCCATCCACCAACGCTGGGGTATTTGTCCTCACCATTGGACATAGACCTTGAACCATTATCATGATCGTCAGGGTTTGTTGCATGTGAAGTAACAGGAGAGTTATGACTCTGTGTGGAAACAGAAGGCGGTAGAGATAATGAAAATGACTTGTCGTCCTCCACTGGCTGTTGTTGGTGGTGGTGCTGCTGCTGCTGCTGTTGACGTTGTTGTTGACGTTGTTGTTGTTGTTGTTGCTGATGATGATGATGTTGTTGTTGCTGCTCCAAGATGGCCCTTCTCATTGCCAGATCCACCTCTGGCCGTTCGCAACCACGAGACGACTGATCAATGGACTGGAGGAAGGCACTCTGGACAGGAGTATGGTCTGGAGTTGGGAGAGGCTTCGTAGAAGTAGACGAAGTCAACTGCTGCGGACAGTTGAAGCTTGAGGGAGGATAAGACGACACGGAGGGGTCGAGTGGCGACACAGCACCAGTTGCAGGAGCTGATAACTCCGAGGCAGCTCTATTATATCGATACTGGTTATAAAGCACACGTTGACGTGGCCGTGATGGCGTCCTCTGAAGTCTCTGCTGCTGGTTGCTGTTGCTGTTGCTGTTGCTGTTGCTGTTGGAATTGGTGCTGCGGCAGAACTTGACAGGACCTAGAAAATTATTCCAACTATTGCTGTCAAGCGGAAGCCCACTCTGTAACAGCATGGACGAGTAGTTGTCCTGGTCATAGGACGAGTCCTCGAAGGGAGGCGTTGAGTTGTGTATTCTGATGGGCGGGGTGTGTGATGTTTGCGACAATCCGACTGGAGATGGGAAGGTGCTTTCTGGCATAGACACGACGCCGGGGTCTTGGTAGAAGGAGCTGAAGTCTGTTGGAGAGTTCTGGGGGGAGAACGCGGCCGCAGAGCAAGCGGGAGAATATACGGGAGACACAACAGCTGAGGAGCCGGGTGGCGGTGACTGGGAAGGAACGGGAGTAAGAGGAGTTGCGTAGTAGAATTGCGCGTGTTCAAGCTGCAGAGGGAGGTCGCCGAGCAAGTGCTGCGAGGAAGAAGACTGAAGACGGTGGCGGAGAGAGCTGTATTGGTCAACTCTATCGCTGTCGTCGTTATTCTGCAGGTTCCTAGAGTTTAGATGTGGTTGTTGAAAGAGGGGCGACTCAGACTGTGGATATGGTGTTTGGTGTGGAGGAGTGGTTGGGGGATAGTGGGCGAGCATGTCGAAGAGAGTCAGGATGGGGCCCGCTTACGGTATATATATATAAGATTATACATATAAACCGTAAACTGTAAACCCTATATGGGGGGGGGGGTTATGCGGAAAATATGCGTATATATAACAGAATGTATGGAAATGGGGGTTGGGTGACTGAGGAGTTGGATGGGCAATTTAGGCTTTTTCAAGTTCTGTAGAGTGGCGAAAACGACAAACTCTCAAGACTTGGGATGGTATGAGGAAGAGAGGAACCGAAACAAACAATAGATAAGATGGAGTACAGGTGCTGGTTGGGGGTTGATGGGAACAAGAGATTGCAAAAGAGATTTAAACTGTTCTCCCTTTTCTTTCTATGGAGCTTGTTGTGTATGTATGTGGTGTATGTTGCTTTGTATGTTTATATTTATCAGTGGTTGTTCGTAGCTGTTCTGCTCTCTTGCGGCGGGGATGTTCTATTGTATTTGTACTGAGCCCTGCTTCTGCCGGCTTGGCGTATTTTTCTCTGGTTTCTGCTCTCTCGCGTACTGAGTATTTCGCGCTCGGTTTTTTTGCTTTTTGCACCGCCCAGGTACCAGGGTTGGCGGGTTTAGCTTTTCAAAAAAAAAAAAAAAAAAAAAAAAAGGATAAGTATCGGCCAAGATCTGGGTCTAACCAAGTTCGGATCCTTGTCGGCTAGAGGCTCCGCTTTGGGTTTTTGCGTTTCTTTCTTCGAACCTTTTTTTAAAAAAAAACTAGCTTGTTCTTGTTTGGGAACGGAGGGTTGCAATTAGCGCGGTATTTTGTCTCAGTCATTCCGATCCGCATAAAAGCAATGCACACTCTGTATTACTTTTCTTCGCTCTCCTATGTCGACGTCCAACGGGAGGTTGTTGGGTTCGGCGAGGAAATTGGAGAAGACGAATGTGATGGTGAATAGTATATGACTATATGGAACAGCTATGACGATGATGGCTGTGTTGCGTGTGTAGGATACTTCGGGCTTCGAGAATCAGGTTTGCCCGACGGGAGAATCGGTAATATCAGCAGCAGGGGAGAAAGAATATGTGGTGACTAATCAATACGATTAGAGAGTCAGGTGGAATAAAAATGAAGCTATATCAGGAAATTCGATTAAAATGCCTGTCAATTGATCATTAGGGGGAAGGGTTGGAGAAGATATAATTAAAACTGAGACAAGAATCACCCTCTAAGAACGAGATGGTGGTCTTGAACCTATAAATCAGACACAGTCAAACTACCAAACTCTCCCAATCCGTACTCTCATCATCATCATCATCATCATCATCATTCATCATACATACATACCCTAGGAAGAGTTTGGTAGCATCATTGCAGCCCATCAACCGGAACCCACCAAAGAATGGGAAAAACAGGAATAACATGATGATCAGAAACATCACTGGGGCACACATGACATCTGGCAAGCTGTCGTTGTCTACAAGAACCCCGACTCCTGCTGCCTCTCACCCCGAACCTTAGATCAGTACACGTCAAGTAATGTCATACCAATGTTATTATGTTGACCAAATCCAAATTTGGGTTGGCCCTTTTCATCTGCTCTGACCACTCCAGCATATCCCCCTCCGAGAATGGGCCCAGAATGCCCCAGTTTTTAGTAGCACCTAACTAGTCTCCTGTAACTATCATTGCAGCTGAGCATTTATTGATAATTATAACAGAGCGACCTTTGTGCACGCTTCAACCGGGCATTTCAAAGCTACGATGCTATTAGTTACCTATTTTTTTCCAATCCCAAACTCTTAGCGCCCTGGCGTATCTAATTTTTCCTCACGTTTTTTCTCGTAGAAATCTCGTCGTATTATTTTCGGCATTCCGATACAAACTTCTTGAGCTCTTGGCGTTTTTCTGCTGTGTCATTCTACTATGACGTCGCACTCATGGGGTGTGTGTCACACCACTGGCATCCTGGAGATGATTGCAACTTTCCATCCCTCGGCAGCTTCATTATTCCATGTTACAGC
The DNA here is from genome assembly GCF_000150735.1 of Paracoccidioides brasiliensis. Classification (NCBI taxonomy): domain Eukaryota; kingdom Fungi; phylum Ascomycota; class Eurotiomycetes; order Onygenales; family Ajellomycetaceae; genus Paracoccidioides; species Paracoccidioides brasiliensis. The sequence goes on from NW_011371358.1 coordinate 2,815,068, forward strand.
TAAGTGTACGGAGTAACGTGTAATGTACACAAATAATAAATATGCACGCTAATGACCGACGCTTGCATGTCCCATGCGACTCCAGGGATGCTACGTCAGCCTAGGAAAACGCTATAACGCCTGTGCAGGTTTAGCGCTCCCGCGCTACAAAATATCGGGCCCGGGATGTAAAAATCTTTACCTTTCCGCGGTCATTCGAGTCCGAACGTTGGGCATGTACTCCGAGCGCATATGGAAATATTCACTTCAATTCAATCAATGCCTATTCATGTTGATCAGCGGGATTTCGCCGAACAAAAGTGACAATTTTTCAGTTTTAGGTTCTTCCTCCCATAACAGTTATTGTTAAAATCGGTTAAACCAGTGATCAAAGTCGAGTGAGGTATACTCCGTACTAAACCCGGGAGAGAGTCGACATCAGCCGAATGATTCCGGAAAAGCCACGAATTGAGTCAATCATACCCCGAGGGAAATAATAGCTCCTTTCCTATTTCTCATCAGTCTTCGGGAACTTTCTTCTCACCTACCGAAATTCAATCACCCACTTATTCTACTCTACAAAAACAAAAGCACATGAAAATTCTCAAGAATGATGGTGACTAGTAAAGCATTCTACCTAGGTACATTATTTTCAAAGAGCTGAACTACTACCAACCTACATACAACGTAGCGATGACACTTGCCCATCATCTTGCATTGTCCAACCCAAACAAAGTGCCAACCTTTTTCCAGGTGCCTATGCATCTGAACACATGGACCGCATGCTTGAATGCTGCATTACAGATCGGTTGTAACACTCTAGGCACGTGGGTAATAATCATATCCGTCCGATAAACTAGGCAGAAAAAAAGAAAGGAAAAAAAAAAAAATTAAACAACCCTATGCAACGACAAACCGCCCCGCAACAAACAATTTTGACCGATGAGATCAAAATGAGATCAAATGCCAGCACATCAGAAAACAGAATACATCACCAAGCCGAGCGACCAATAAAATCCTGCAGAAATATCAGGCTTCTTCCATAACAATCCCAACCGGGTCCATCTTTCAGCCACACCCCCCCATGCAGGTACACCCTACCGATTGACAAATAGCACTGTTCCAACAACGCGATGACGCTTGACCATCATCTCAACCTACTACATGTGATGGGCGCTAGCTATGAAGCAAGGTCGGCACGGAATGCATCAGCCACCCTTTTCGGCGAACCCGGAATATTCACAACGGATTTACTAGCGTCTTGCACAGCCACTTCTTCGAAATCATTTAGCCAGAGAAAATATTTCGGCCGAGAAAAGTGCGCCAGCCAATGAAGAGATAATAAAATTTCTTCTTTGTCATTGGCTAGCTTTCCAATTATTTTTTTATTAAAAAAAAAATTTTTAAATAAATTCTTTTGAAAAACCGTGGGATTTTCTAGGTTGAGACCGACTGAACCACAGTTCCAGTGCTTCATCTCGGGATTTCAGGAACTGTTATCCACGAATTTACTCCTGCCTCTACCACTACCAACCATCGTCTCTCGTGAACACGTATCGTTTGGCTTCTTGCTCGATTTTTCACTGCTTAGTTCCTGGGAAATTGGATTGCCTAGATCAGATCACCGGACCTGCCCGCTAATAATGATGAAAGATCAGCAGAAAAAAGAATGTAAAATACCATCAACTGGCTGCAAACAGCAAATGCCTACCCGGAACATATACGCATGTGAACAGGTTACTGGCATTTCTAGATATCTTATACGGAACTAGTGGGTTCCTTGTATAGCCGCTGTATTCAGTAACTTTCATATACTCAATATCAGAACAATAACGTACTTCACCATATATGTATAAACTACACTATTTACCGACTGACATCAAACTTGACACTATCCCATGCATAAATGCATAAATCCATTGATGGACAATTAATGCAACAACAATATCAACACCTAATCTCTACTTCGGAAAATAAAACTTAAATGTATCCATGGACGCTGCATAGGCATCAATACCCGGATCAGTGGAACGGCCATACCTAGCTAGCCACGGTATGAACTTCACGTCCCCTTCATGCTTTCAGACCGATGGAGTCAAAATCTGATACCAGGCTACCATTATTATTTTGCTGCTTGACTTCCTGTAGATGATGAAATGCGACAATTTCGCCAAATTTCACCATTAGGTTTTAGGCACACATTCCTACTACAAATATCCTACCTCGGTAGGCATGTATGTACTGTACAGCAGCCAACTTTATCCTAGGTTTCCTCCGTTTCGTGTGCTGCGACAAAGCAGTCAGCTCGAAATTTTTTCCCTTCAAGGTTATTTTGTTTCTCTTGAACCGCTCTTTTCCACCTCCTCGTGAATCATATATGGGTTATTGCTTCATAATGTGTCTTGAGTAATGCGCAAATGACTCGAAAAGCTTAGGAGCAATTGCAAGGAGCAATTGCTGGTGAGTAATGTACTGGATACTAGCTGGGTAGCTAGTTAGGTATAAATTCTGCAGGTAACTTAACTAATATTAATAATATTAATAGTTTTAATTTTTTACTAGTTGGTTTATTTAGTTTTTAGATTTATAAAATAATTTAAATAAATAGCTAATTATATTTATTAGAATTTATAATACTCAAAAATAAAATAATAATTTAAATAATTTAAATAATTGATAAGATGTAAAGTAAGAATATATTACATTTATGAAAAGAATCTATAAATGATTCTTTAAATATTGTTAATCCTTTATTATACCTAAAATAATATAAAAGTATATAAAGTTATGTTACTTTATTTTTATAGAAATTGTATAAAAATTATCTTAGTAGGACATTAAACATCTTAATTTTTATTTTTAACAATAAAAACATTCTTTTAATGTGTAATAATTATTTAATTAGTTATTTATTTGTTTACCTTTAATTTTTTTGTTTGTTCTCCAGCAATTGAACACAACCAGACTAAAACTTGTAATTCTGTCCACGTGAAACTAATGTCACAGGGTGGGCTCATTTTTCCTATCCTCGCGTGGTATGTTATTACCTTTGATTCGGCTCCTGTGAACGGTAAACATTTCACTTCTAATTATTATTGATTTGCTCTATCTCCTGTGCTTTCGGACGAGATCGGGTCTGCGGAGGAACTAAGAAACGGTCAGGTCCCATTATCCGAGAGAGAATGGGTATATATCCATGGATAATTCAAATTAAGCGCTGTGAAATAACTCTGTATGATAAAAATTAAAATAGAGTAAAATACTGATGAACAGTTGAAGTAGAGATAATTTTCCTTGTTATCCTTGATTTTTAAATATGTTCTGGTTTGGGGGTTTACGTTGGCTTCAAGTCTTGTAATTTGCAAACAAAACTTCATCAGCATCCGGCCTTCCCAAGGTTCCGTAACTTAAAATAACCCATCGAAAGTAAAACCACAAAGTAGGTAAAATATGAAAAGTATGAAATCCATCAACTTTTATCAGCATTTTGTGAAAATTTAGGTTCATCTGTTTTGGTTTATTAGCACTGTTAAATAATAGGAACTGAGAAAGAATCCCCTCCACTTCTAAGGGAAGCACTATTTCATGATTGAACACAAGAACAAGTTAAGCAGGCTTATGACCCAGTTCATAATCATTGAGCCAGCGGACGGCCCCACATTCCAGGATAACTACTTCACAAATACGTAAATGCGTACGCAGCCTGAAATCCCATAGGCTCATCCCAAACCCCGAGGTCCCTGGGGTGGGGGTAGAGCAATTCACAGGGTGCCCAACAGGACCAATAGCCCTGTTACTCAGTTTTCATTGTTTCATCCCTGATATGTGACTACTACATAGGTACCTTAGGAGATTTCTCAAAGCTGGATTTTTGTGCAGTACATTTCTCTTTTATTTTACTTCCAGTTTGGACCCCTTTTTGTTTTTTGCACAGGCTACATTTTGCATTACCAAGTGGTCGGGTTCTTTATTCATGTCAATATCATGGAATTGCTGAGCAACCCCATGGACTTGTCTCAGGGAATGTAGGCGGTTAGTTAACATTGTTATTTTGCAACCCGAAGAAGAGGACTGATAAGATTAAGCTGTGCTGAAATAATCTTCTTCTCTTCATGCACAACATGAACGTGCTGATCCACATGCACCTAAACTGGGTGTAAAATGTTTATTTACAATGGTATCTTGCTCTTCATCATCTCTCACCCTATCAATTTGATGAGAAGGCGTCTTATGGAGATATAACTGTAGTGTGAATATACAAGATCTGAAGGTCATGCTTACTAGCTGAACATGCTGAAGGCTGGCTGAATGTCCAATGCCTTGCTTTTTTACAAGAGTCTTTAACTATTTTCACCCAATCCACCGGGTTAAGATAGAAAGTTTCATGGTTCATCAGACAAAAGATGCGTAAGTTTTCTTCCCAATCTGGTACTTCATCATGAACTTGAAACAGCTCGCCGAAGTTTTTAATTACCCCGTCTAACGGTTCAGAACCAAAAAACAAGCGACAAAACCAAACCCGAGAATATCACTCCCCGCATAACCTAAACCTGTTGTGCAACCACAACCTTCTTCATCACCAGAGATCGCCAGTGTGGATGTGCCCGTTGGCCTGGATTTTAAGGCCTTCAAACCATAAAGGGATCAAGTGTCACGTAGTTATGCAGCATGGATTATTATTATTAATCGCCGAAGCTGTCAAAGCTCTCCACCAAACAACCTGCTTCAAGTCATAAGCCACATACGCAAACATCCGGAAACAATTCCATACGGGGCGGGAAGCTCAGCCACAAGGCTCAGGCCACAGCAGACCATTAGTCGGACTTTGTCGGGAAAAGAATGATTTTTGTCAAGTGGTTTAAAATCGGGTACACATGCACGTCGCTTGATGTCCACCCCGACCTGCAGATTTCAACAAGAACAATAACAGCAGCAGCAGCAGCGCTAAACAAAAAAATAAAGATAAATAAAAAGATAAAGAAAAGAAAAGAGGAATAAGAAGAAGAGAAAAGAATAGTCTCTCTGTTTCTAAGCAGGACCCGCGATCCGGTCATTTTGACATCCGTTTCTCCGGGGTTCTTGTTGTACTATACATGGAATCTAGAACCGCTGCAGATTGCTTAAATTTCTGTTGAAGGGTTTTGGTTGAGGAAATAATACCAAGAGTTTCAAAACATGATGATATGTATAGTACTATGTTTAGAGTGTTATGAAGAAGTATTCATTCAAAGCTCTTGTTTCCTGGTTTTGTGCTACAAAATAACTTGTTTTTAAAACCACTGAGAAATTAATGACATAGGTAATTTATCACTCTATAATACATACATGTATTGATACATTGCAAAATTAGTGCTGGTTAACTAGTTATTCAATATTTGTAGCTTTTACTTCATAACTTTCTATAAATCTTTATATTAAAATGAATCTCAGAGCTTCTCAAGAACAGCTCCAAACAAGTAAACTTATAACATCTATGTGAATTCATCTTATCTTTCATAAGTTTACTTTAAGCTATGTTATAGTTTGAAACTAACTTCTTTTTTTACATAAAATGTCAATTCTGTGTCAGCTCCACACATTCTACCATTTATACTTCTAAAAGAAAAACAGAAAAATTCATCATTTTGTGAAAATAATGAGCATCTTTTTGACAGAGAAATAAAACTGATTGTGTTTATATGAAATGCTGTTGTGAATATAAGACAAGCTCAGAAATCTAATAGCTTGAATTATTAAAACTAACATTTACAGACATAGACACTGATAATTATTAATATGAGAAGCATTCTATTCAAGATGAAAATACAAGTTTTCACATAGCATAGCTACGCAAATCTGAAGTATGATGCTCTGAATTTGTATCTATGTACTAGAATATAATAGCTGATAAGAGTTAGATACAGAAGTAAGACAGTCAATTTTGCTCAAAATAATCATCACTAGCCACATCTCATATATATATATATATATTCAAACCATTGTATGGGAATATAGGCTTTGCTTAAACATTATTGTCCTAAGTGACTATCAATTCCTTTTTAATGCATGACTGTGCGGCTACTAGATTGCCTGTTACATTTCTTTATTTAGATATCTATTCGCAAACATTCATTTACGGATTGGAAACTCTCAGTTCCGCTTACTTATGTGGCTGGCCTGACATTAACTAGTTTGTTGTTGTATTATTATATACTTACATCAGCGTATCAGCATATTAATTATTTTAGTCAATACTACGGCTACTCTAAACACGTGCCTCTCCATGTCAATTAGCAGGCACAAATGTTTTATGATAGATCTTAGAATAAAACATTGCAAAATAATATGTAATAAAAATAAAGCTTGAGGGGTGATCAATGTGAGAGATTATGATTGAGTTAAATTATTTCCCAAGATAGAGAATATAGAATTTATTAGAAAATGCTGTTGTATAGCCAAGTATTATTCTATAAAAAAACTTATCATCAACATCAGAAAGATAATCATCAGTAAATGTTTCACATGATTTTTCTTAAGTTACTAACATAATTCTCAAACAAGCATTCAATATTTCAATTAAAATAACTTAGAAAAAAATTCACCAGATCAATTAAGTTTAAATTTTATTAAATAATACTTTCTTAGCTGAATGTTTAATAAGAATATGATTAATATTCTTTTATTTACAGCATTGTCATTTTTTCCTCTTATTTTATTGATAAGAACTTAATATTAAATTTAATTAAGTATCATATAAAGCTTCAATAGTTACTACTATCTCAAAAAAATATAATTATAATAAAGTCAAATATGAGAATAAAAAGATTATTCAGATATAATTCAAGACTTTAAAAATATAATTACTGAGTATAAAAATTTAAAGTAAATATATTTACAGCTTTAATAAAATAAACTTAGAAACAAAAGCTTTATTAACTATTATTATTAAAATTATTAATATTATCAAGTAACTATTATAATTGTGAGAAAAACTTTTATAATTTAGATATTGTAAAATAAGTAACTATAATTATATTTAAAATAGATAAAATTAGATTAACTCTTATCTTTATATTATTTTTAAAAGTTAAATATTTTAAAATATTAAATAACTAAAGATTCTATATTAAAGCGTAACTAAAATTAGGATTAAATAATTTATTAAAATATTTATTTCAGATATTATTTTTATAATATTAATGGTTATATATATAAAATATATTTAAATATAAAATGAAGATACAGTTATTGTAATTATATTAATATATGTATGTATCTTATTTTTTAATAATTTTAATATCAATATTTTTATAGTTTTAAAAAATAGCTAGTTATATATAATAACTTAGTTAAGCAATGCATATAATTTGAATTTAATATACTTAAAAACTTGAATTCCTAAATACATATTCTACTATATACATAAAATATAAAACTTAAATTATTCAAAGTGTTTTAATAACTATTAATATAAGTTTTTTTTTTTAATTCATATTAAATTATTCAATGATCTAAGATTTAAGTTTAAGTTTTTATCTTTTAATCAGCAGATCTAGCAATTGTTAATTATTGTATTTAAATATTTAAATATTTAAAAACCTCTTTAATTAAGCTGACAAATAAAAAAATTAATTTTTATAAAATAAAAGCTTGAAGACTTTACAGTTTAAAAGTAAGTTTAGATTAAATTATTAAATCTAAAAGTATTTAAAAATTGGTATTGATTTATTAGACAAAGAAATAAAATTGAAAATCTGATAAGATAAGAGCTTAAGAGCTTTATATATAGTTTAAAAAATATTAAATAAATTATTAATATTTATAAAGTAATTAAAAATTCTAATCAATTAATCTGATAAACATATAAATTTTAATAATATAAAATCTTTTAATTTTTTCTTATAATTTAAAGAAAATTTAGATTAAATTATTGAAATATATAATATTTAAAAATTTTTATCAATTAACTTGATAAATAAATAAGATTAAAAATTAATAAAATAAATACTTAAGTTTTTAAGTTTAAAAAGTCTAAATTAAATTATCACAATCTACAAGTTTTTAAAAATTCTTATCAATTAACTTGGCATATATGATTAAAAATTTAATAAAATAAATCTTAAAATTTCTCATAGTTCAAGAAAAGTCTAAATTAAATTATAAAAATCTGTAAGTATTTAGAAATTCACATCAATTAATCTGGTAAATAAATAAAATTAAAAATTTAATAAAATAAAGCTAAGCTTATTATAGCCTTAAATTCTTATCAATTAATCTAATAAATAAGTAAGATAAAAAATTTAATAAGATAAAAGCTTAAGATCTCTTATAATAATGTAAAAGTCTAGATTAAATTATTAAAATTTGTAAGTATTTGAAAATTCTCATCGATTAATCTGGTAATTAAATAAATTTAAAATTCTAATAAGATAAAAGCCTTGAGATCTCTGCTCAAAGTTTTAAAAAAAAATCTAGATTAGATTTTAAAATCATCCAAGTTTGAAGCAATCAACATCATTATTAATTTGAAGTATTATCGCAATATATTTACTATGAATGAGAAAGAGAAGTAAGAGCATATAAAATCTAGTCTGAATTCAATATGAAGAGGAATTAACAAGGAATGAAACTTCTATCCCATCTGCTTAAGATTACTGAACAGTCTTTAATTCAAATCTCTACACCCTCTGAGCACTGCAGAGGTGCAGCAATTGTAATACACTTAAAGCATACAAGAGAAAGATATCCTGAGCCTAGTTTAATTTAATTAAAATAATGTTAGTTGAATATAAATAGTTTTAACTCCAGGATGCCCAAGAAGCAACCCTCAGATACAGGGTGGAATATCCTAACGATAGTTAATAATAATTACCTAACATACAATCTAAATGCTTCGTTCGCCCTTCATAACGATTCCTCTCTCAAGGAAACTAAGCGATCATTGTGCCACACAACGTCCACTGATGATGTTCTGACCCAGGCACTCTAAACCATCTTCTTGATATGCCCTGTTTGGAAGGGGCTGATGGTATAATAATACTACCAGTTATGATTCCAGGGAATCATGACTACATTCCCTTGCTCCTCTGTTCCCACCCTGCCACCATACTCATCGGTCCCCGATTCGTGCTAACCTGACGTCGGCGACGACGAAGACGGTATTTTCTGATAGTTTTGTTCTGACATTGTTTGCCGAAGGCTGCAAATTTGGGTCCCTGATTTTGTCATGGCTCAATGAAAATACCTCGAACACTGCAATTGTCGTTAGCAGGAGCCACGGATTTTCATCGACTTCTACTAAATTTCTATTTGATCCCAAATTTTTCTTACATTGACAGATAACTACTCCGGGAGGCCAGGGGATGATGGATTAAAGGGAAGGCTGAAAAGCTCCACTCCCTTCCTGTCGAGCTGTCCTTACAGCGGAGGAATTACATGATGTGGACAAGTCCAGTCTTAATATCGCTGCATGAAAAGATGGCTGACAAAAATGCAGCGCTGACATTTCTCCGCTACGCGCACTGGTCGCGACTATCCACTTCCGTATTCCTCTGCAGCAAGCTTCCATTTCCCTTTGATAGTTGTAGGGCTCAACTCTTGTAACCACGCTTGCTCTGCCTTCGTACTTTGAGAAAAGAGGACACGTTGATCTATGTGACTCTACTTAAGAAATCCCTATCTTCAACTCTGATTAAAGACACTCAAAAATACACTCAAATAAGTCGAATAACTGCTTCCTATTTGATCAACTTCTTGATGATTATGATGATGGCTCCAATGAGCATGTCTGGAAAATTCAAACGAGCAGATACACATGCATCTAAAGAATAGCCAGTCACAACATCAGTGGTTTCTATCATTGAGGGTGATATTGATGATCTTAATTGCGCTGGAGGAAGGTTAGCTACCCATTTGAAAATCTTGCTCCCTTAACTGATGACACACTGCCTCAAACCAGATCACTTCTACGGTGCGTGCCCTGAACCTCTTGATTGTCAAGTCCGCAAAGTGGTTAGCAATCATAGCATACCATCAATACAGGATGATCCTCCACTGGCAACAAACTTCTTTCTAGAAGCCAAAGGCCCCTGATGAATTCTTGGCGGCCGTTACATGACAGGCTTGTTATGGTGGTGCTCTAGGAGCCCGAGAGATGCCATCGCTTCGGCCATACCAAAAGATGAATCAATCTATGAAAACAACGCCTATTCTCTTACATCAACTGATCATGGCGGTCAACTCAAGCTATATACTACTCATCTCAGCCCAGGCTGCTGCCCTGAGCATAGTATGACTCGGCTGAATACTTGGGGTGTGACTGGTAACTTGGAAACTTCTCAGCAAGGAGCATCCACATACTGAAATGCTCGAGATTGGGCAAAGGGAACGAGGGATGAATTTATTAGCGTGGCAGATGAAAGATTCTCACAGAGGCCGAGTCCCAATGCAATTCTGCATCTCAGCACAGGACGAGCTCCGACATAGCTTTACCTCAGATGACTCCGATGTTTTCAACTGTCCCTGGTGAAGCCAAGGGTGCGCAATGGAGCTTTTGTTGCTCCAAACAAAGATATGGAAGATGAAGACGTAGATCCTTGAGCAAAAACCCCCAAAATTCAAGGGTGGGTACCAGTATTTTCCTCTCGTGATATATAGCTATATTTTACCTAGAGTTGATTTTGTGATCGAAGTTCGTTCTGCGGTTAATCATTCAACGCTGCCCAAAGTTTCTGAGATTAACTGGAACTACCAATGCAAACCTTAATGAATTTTGCAAAATCAATCCATATGTGGGTAATTGGGAGCCATACTATTGAACGAAGTAATGTGGATTTCTATTGCATATATCTCCTGGGGACCAAATCAACGGATAGCCCTAGCAAGCCACCTTCCGACTCAAGAATCCCCGCCCAATCGCCTGTGATATCCCAACACAAAATTTGTCTTAAAGAATTTACATTTCGGTCATTTCTAAATTACTGTGCGACAGATGTTATTCTCGAGCAGGGACGGGTCGGCAAGGAGCAGCTGATGGCTGGTTTATCCGGAATATACTGATCCATTCCCGTGTGTTCCAGTGATATCATTGTCGTGCCTATAAATTTCAAGTTTTGGCAAGACTTTAAAACCGATCGTTACGTGAGGTTCATATGAAACATGACTAGAAAGCTGGAAGGTACCAATGGTTTACCTAGTTTGAGCTGCGGCAAGGGCTTGAAGAGATTGTTCAGGAAGAGCTGTGTTCAAATATGCGGAGTAGTAGCTTTCAATATAACTGAACAAGAGGAGCACCACTTTGAAGTGAAATGTAAAAAGAGCACTTGAGAGTAGTGTCTTTGATAGAGCAGAGAGGCTTTCAGTGATATTTGGCAATGATTGATTGACTTTATTGAGTTGTAAAAAAAAACAAGATTTCAGCGGTATGATGTGGAGATGAGATCGTCATGAAAAGGGGTAAGGTTTTCGTAAAGGCCTCTGGGACAGCGACTCCCTCTCCGCTGATTATGTTATGGAGCAGTTTGCAAAATCAGCTGGACAATCTGAGTGTCGACTTTTTTCTCTCCCAAAAACTATCATGCCAAGATAAGCTAGAAGGAATATGGTTAAGCAGTGGAATGGCATAGTTAACGACCACGTTATTTCCTCCGTGACACACCAGGTATGTATGTTATTTGGCGATAATGAGGCTAGACATCTCGGAATCGGGGCGACCAAGTGCGCAGGCGGGCCCCAGCCAGGCAGGGAGAGCCAACCTCGCCGAGAATCAAGGAACCCTCCAAGCCACCGCCGTAAGCGAGGATCTAATCTAGCGACAGGGTCCCAGTGATGTGGCGCCGGGATCTGTGGCTGAGATTGTGTACATATTATGTTATGCATCTGCATACGCTGGGGGCCCAATAGAGCTTGAGGATTGAAGATCTTGCATACGAATCGCAGCATGCGGAGGTTCAGCTGGCCATTGCAGCTTTTGCCTCAGTTCTTTCTGCCTATGGAACCATTACATTTAGAGCGAATTCTTTCACACGATATAGGGGGACGATTCGTTCATCTGCAAAAATTAGAACAAACCTCGAGTCCTGGAGGGCTCGGTGGTTTGACGGCAGATCCGTTGATAATTCCAGGTAACAAGCTATTAGTTGGTTAGCTGACTCACTTGCTGATTGCAAATCCTTTCAACACGTGTTCTCCACATCCACTCCTATTTGCCAAGCTCTTAGACCCAGCTCGTTATGTCGTTAAGCGTTAAGTAAATAATATGGAGCGCGGTTCTGGCCGGCAACCTCAATCGGGTCTCGAAAAAATTACGAAGGGGTCTTCCTGCCCCCACCGCCCCTCTTTTTTTGCAAACAATAGGCCCTACGCACGTGCATGGGTGTCTGTGGATTAAAGGGAGGGGGTGATATGGATCAACAGCGGCCATGCAGGCTGCAAAAATACGTACACATCAAGCGTGCTCAGATGGCAGCGTTCCACCGACGTCTTGCATGTATGTAACCCACGCCAGAAGTGTGTGACTCGTTGCCGAAATTTTCCAGTCCATTGTTCCTCGGCTAAACGTCCGTGCCCTCAATGGGCTGAGCATAACCAACCTGCATATCTAGCGCGTGAAAATTTTCAATCTGCACGTTTTATGCCGGCAAAATACAAGATTCCCACTTAGCTGCACCTACTACGGTAGCACTGTGCCAATGAGAGTGTGACATTCAGCTGTGTGTTTGTTCTGGAAATAAAAAGAAGCTGCAAGGGCGCCGCCCCCAAGGATGTGGATTTTCCTTCTTTGGGTTCAATCCCGTCGTTTTTGAAGAAGTTTCTCCGATTGACTTTCAGCCAATGCGGGGTTGACCTATTTTTAAATCCTCCCCCTTAGTGGACAACCCTAATAATACCTTACCTTAAAATTGCTTCTTCTTCTCTGCAAGCCAGAACTGGCTTGTCATTTTCTCAACATCATCATTCGATCGATCAAAATTCATCATCGTTTAGGGGAAGAAAGAAGACACATGGTGTGCACTCTCCCAACATGACCCCGGGATTTCTTCGTATTACCTACGATAACTGTCTGCGACGTATGTGCTCCGTACAGTAGTACACCATTCTATCATCATCATCATCATCATCATAATTTGACTTTCTTCTTTTTGGCCTGGGCCTCATTCTTCCCAGTTTCCCCCCCCCCCCCCCCCTTCTTCCGATGCTGGGGAACGACACCAGGGAGCCCAACATATCGCACCTATCCCAACTACTTCCTTACCTTAGTTTCTTCTTTGAATGGCGTGCTAGGTAGCAGCAAGGAGCGGAAAAGTTTTTGGCTTGTGAACTCAAATAATCAACAGAGGCAGATCTGGTTTGTCATTTCAAGAGCAAACCGGAACAAGAAAATATGAGGGAGGCTTGATTTTTATATTGCATATGTGCAACGTATGTGCACATATGTGTTCATGCATGTAACTCCCATGCAATATACGATGCCTTTATCCCTGAGTGAAGATGGTTTAATTTTGCCGTTGTCTTGTCAACAAGAGACATTAGAGAACCCCTTGTTTGTCTTGTCTTGTTCATTTCACCTTGCTGTTATCCTGCTCTGCCCAGCTATTGGGTGTACATGAGATATCCCACACAAAGTTGGTTCGGTTCATCCTGGACCGATTACTTGTCTATACATACCTAGGCAGGTATCTTGTCGCCGGGCATGGGCATCGACGAATGAGAGGGTGGCTTTAGTGCTCAACAGCTACGCACGTTTATCTTGAACTTGATTCGATACAAGTTGAACCAAATGCCCCGGCCCAACGGGTCGGAGAGGAGAGGTGTGGGGGTCACACGCATCCAGACTGGGTGCGGGCCACTGGGTGGTTTGGCTTTGTCATTTCTTTGCCACTTTCGAGTGGCTTTGGTTTGACGTTAGTAGTTTCCCCGCCCTTGCCCTTCCGCACCACCCAACAATTGGTATATAAATCTCTGCGAAAGGCACATGTTGAGAGTTGTTAAGTAGTGGTGGGTCTTTTTTAATGCTGTTGCCTTCCCCACCCTTGATGAAAAGTACCAAAGTACCCAATGTCTCCCTTTGGGTAATAAATATCAAGACCATCATTTGACTTCAAGGTTGCTGCAATTCTGTTCTCACAGGATCAAAGACTAAGATAGGAATGAGTGCATCACATTTCAAAAATATGATTCGAAAAGCTCAAAATTACCCACTTGTTAGCTGAGCTTAAATGCCAGTTGATGATGCTTGCGAAATTCCCTGGCTTCTCATATGTCAGTCAGGTCAGAAACGGCGCCGTTCCCCCGAGCTCCTCCATCTCCAGTGACAGAGAACATCGAGCAAGGAGTATCTAGATAGGATCTGCGAGCAGTTACTCATAGCGGGCTGGCGGGGCAATTCCCGTTGATACCTTGGATTATGTCGCACCTTGAAAGCCTTTTTATAAGTGCCATTTTATTCGGCCTTTGGTTTGCGATTTGACATATGCATGTACCATGAAGTCATTGCTTAGCGTATCAAAATGCATCGGGAGAACAGATCAGAGTGATTTGCTCCCCGCAGGAACCACAAATGCCGGTGTCAGCTGAGGTGTGTTGACAGAGTATCGATGAATCGTTGAAGACTTTGTCGTTTTTGCCCATCCTACGACGGAGAAGCAGGTAATGAATCGCATTATTGGCAAATGGAGGAGGTTGTGAAATCCAACGCTAATCCGTGGGGAGAGCCAACTTTCGCGTGAGAAACGGAATGGCACGATTTTTTTTCTCCGTATCGATAAATTCAATTTCCCTCAATCCTAGGTTCATTTCCCACACCGACCAAGGCCAGTTAGTGATCAATGGTGAATTGAAAATAAAACCTGGCTCCAGAGACTTCAAATTAGACGTCGTGTGACCGTCTACAGTTTGGAGAATAGAGTTAACAAGAGAGCTAAACGGAGCCTGGACATCTTGATTCTCTATGTGCTCCTTTTCTCAAGATATCTATTGAGGTTGACATAATCGCTCTTCGTTCTACTCCAATGCCAGTTTACTGTCCATTTCCTTCCAGTCAAGCATTGGCTTTACAACCCCATGTCCATACGTTATACGTTATCGCAATAGATATTTATCTTGAGGCTAAATGCCTCCAGTGAGTCATTGAAGAATACATCTCATATACCATATGCTGTTGCTGGTATACATCCTTGATAGATGGATCTATCATGTGGCAGCCTTAGCAACTCACGTTTGTGAAAGCGCATTCCTCGCCAACTCCAGGTTACGATGAAAACTTGGATTCATACTAGGGGTACGAAGAGATGATGGCAAGGTTCATAGATTGATATTAATGTTTCAAAATGCCCCGAGGAAGCGGGTGACAGCCTCAAGTGAACAATAAGGATGGTTGCAAGCATCGCTTGACATGGCTCTGACACCAACACATTAGGGAATGTGGGGAATACAGGGAATGCAGAATCAATTGCTTATAAATTCTCTAGATTCCATGTTTTCTTTCCCCCTCTATTGAAAGGGTCCAATCCAGTATATTGTCATTCTTGCTATACCGGCCAATGGTGGAACAGCCATATACCCGGAACCAGAGCATGTCACCGTTTCCGTCCTCAGTTTCTCCAACATGTTACTCGAATGCGGACTTTAAAAGTCCCTGTGGCTGATATCCCCCCAACCGTCAAACAAAGAGAGAACAAGAGCGAGGTTTAAATAACTACACATTCTGGTGGTTGGTTGTTTTTGTATTAGTAGAAATTAGTGCGGTTAGAGAAGCTGAGTTTTGCTACTTTTTTTGTTTTCTTTTCTTTCCTTTAACGACTCTCTCAGCTGCAAGTTTCCCGGGCTCTGTTCTCCATTCTCCTTCTTCCATCGCTTCTCAATTTAATACATGTTCCGTTGCATACGCATTGCTACATGTATCTCTGTGCTCAATAAGCTTTACCTTTCTCAAGAGATACCAATTTCACATCAACAGGAACAGATAACCACAAGTTAAGAGGCCAACCAGTTGAATGAAACCAGAATTTTCTCCTGAAATGGAGAAGACGGGGGGTGGGAGGGGAAATACCTCAGAGCAGGTTAAATTTGGTACTATATCAGATATCTCTGATTAGCCAAACCTTCTTACGGGAATAATGAATAATGGACAGAAAGTATGAACACGCATGCAGCCATGCCTCAGGTCCACAGAGACCACTGTTCCCCAAAGAACCCCCCCCCCCCCCCCCCCCCAAAAAAAAAAAAAAAAAAAAAAAAAAACATGAAACAGAAGGCATCCATGAATATTTCAATCAACTCCTGGGACTGTTCAAAATGACCAAGGAACGATACTACAGAGACCCTCTGTCTCAATTCTGAGCTCATAGGAGCCGGTGGTTTAGTTACCATTACCTTTTCCTTTCCTTTCTACAGTTCGGGGTGGATTTCCACGCGTTGTTCTACAATCCTTCTAGCGAGTTCTTGGTCACCTTCCACCACCAACCACCATAAGTTGCTTCTCGGAGGGCGTTTCGTTGCTGCGATTCCATTTCTGGGGCAACAAGGCCGGATGCATATGTACGTACCCAGTAACTAGTTAGGGGTACATTAGTTATTACGACGCAAGTATTGCAAAAATAATATATTTTATGGAGAAGAGCGTATTGTACGGTTCTGGGCGTTGAGAAGCGGAAGGGTCGAGATCGCCAAACCTTGGGAGGGCAGAGTCTAGATCTCAGCGTCGCCAGAGAAATTCGATCAAGGTCTAGAGCGTCCTTTTCAAACGTGGGGGTTTTTGCTATTCTTGCAAAAACTACCGCAACGGCAAGAACATAAGCGCATAACAGCAAGTATACTTGGTAGTTTATCTCCCGGTCTACAAGGGTGCTGCTATCAATGACAACAACAACAACAACAAAAAAAATATATATATATATATCGGCTGGAAATTCGTTGCTAGTTGAGGGTCGATAATATCTCGCTCACACAATTCCACGTGCTCTTGAATTCGTCAACTGTTGTCTCAAGCGGTTAGAACACGAGCAGATTTCACGTTTCTGCCCCCTTTTTGGTATTGAATTTGACAATCACTCATTGCAAAAGTCAAGTTTCCATCCTCCGATAGTCGACATCGGATTTCACAGATCCATGGATTGAATGATCTCAAAGTCCTATTTTCCCCTTGACAATGATTCCAACCAGCGAACAGACAGGAAATCATTCCGCAGGCGGAATGAGTATTAAATCTCAATCCGACCAGTCAATACACATAAACCAAATGCCCAAACCAAACCCTAGCACTTCTTATGAGTTTCAGTTTCAATGAATCGCATGCCTCCAACGAAGAACTATGGGCATTGAAACGTCCCTTCTTGGGTCCACAGTTGTATTCCTAGGAACGCCGTCCCAGCAATGCACAATAACAAAGTGCAACTTCCATCCACCCGATCATGCTGATCCCCATACGACACCCACCCAAGCAGCCCCGGAGGTTCCCAGTTGTTATTTCATGATAGATGGATGCAACGAGACCATCATTTGCGGGACCGTAAAGTTTCCAAGCCCCGTGATTATCCGAAGGGTATTGCACTAATGTCAGGAGAAGCACCTGGGGGGGGACTACAGGTCATATGAAAACAGATCACGGGCGTGCTTCTCATCCATCTGAGGGATTCTTTGAAGTCGTCCATCACCGGTGTGGGTGGTTCAGTTCCCGCTGCTTCAAATCTGAAAATTCTGATGCTCCACGCGAGCTCCCCATGGCAATTTCTGGGCAGTTAGAAACCGTCTCTAGGATGATATGCAAAGTGTGGTTTTCATGCCTGTCTCACTACAGTTGGCTTAATGACAGCTGAATCACCTGTTTGGGATCGAATAATTCGAACCCTTTTACCATGTATTATTTTGCAGCGTCTATGGATAGAGGTAGACGATGTCGAGCATCAGGCAAAACCGTCAATGAAGAAAGTACTTAGGTACCTACCTTAAAAGGAGGTTTTTGACTGATATATATATGTGGAAGTGGCCCCATCGTTCTTTCTTCGCACTGTCAGGGGGGTCCGGCCAAGCTAAGGCTAAGACTAGGGTCTTGGCGTCCACTTGTCTCCAAAGACGACGACATCCGCCGACCAGCAGAGAATCGGTCTCTTAACAAACATGCATTCGACAACAAAAATGAAGGCCCGGACTCAAGTGTCTATACTTTCGATCTCGTCTCACTCACAATTACCGCCCCTAATTCCACAGGCACTGACTGGTCTCGCTAACTAACTTTGTCTTTCAAGCCCGTGGTAGTACCATGATGACTAGTTACCAACGCGCATCTTATATTTCGTCTCTTCGCCGTGTCTTCCAAAAACAGTGTCCATGATTGGAAAAATATTACAAGTGGAGATAGATGAATTTGAGCAATTGCCAGTGGAGATAGGAAAGACACTCCTAATTTTGCGCCTCCGTCCGGAGTTATGTCGGATTGCCCTGCGCACTGCTTTAAATTCGATGTATACCATCCCTATTTCCACAATCGCGTCACGCCACACACTCCCGTACCGGGTACATTTAAACCGAAAACGGACATTGCTCTTTCATACACTTCTACGGCTAACGTTAATCATCCGAAATACAGACTTGGAAGATCCGTTTTTCAAATCTGCCATGCCCTCCCTCAATGGCGGATGAATATCATCATATACACCCCCTTAATGTCCAGGGTTGTCTTGTCTTTCAAAGTCCCATCTTCTTCTACCTGGTTGAAAGAGACGACGGGTCTGACTTTGTTTTCAACAGGACGCTTCGTTGAGTCATACCGATTAACATACAAGTTTCTGGGGACGAAGAGAGAAGGGCAGCAAGGGGGGGAAAGGCTGGATCCCCATCTTGGTACCACCAAGCGAGGTTTATTTTATATAATTAAGAGTTGAACGAAACTTCTAGCTGCGACTCAATGTTTTACCAGGGTTATTATAAGCAGTCGCCCTGCCTATACCTCAAAAATGATATACTCTAAGGATCCCCTTTAGGCATATTCTTTCCTGGAATCATTCAACGTCACTTATTCGTGAGCCAACCGCCGTGTTAGATCACTTTTTTCTGGCCCACAGATTCCATAGAGAGGGTTAGCAGACGCAGAATCAATACAATTTTCCCCGGCGTTAAGGATTTTGGGTCCCTGATTCAGACCCAGGCTTCCTGGGAAACGCTCTGCCCGGGGCGAACTTGATGCACATGCTTAATGCCTGCTCCGGGCGATGTCGATGTTGCAGCTAGAATAATTTCCAACACCTAATCTAGGTAAGCTCCGGCGGTTGCGCCAGCGCGACTTTTTCGTTCAAGAAACACAGCTCTACGTGAGGGAAAATCTTCGAATATCCTGGCAACCATCAACTCAGTGATTATTCTCGTATCCTGTTTGCCTCTCTGTCCGTACGATTATTTGCGCGAAAACAGACCTGCTGAATACAGCCTCAGCTTCTCTGGAATGTCCAACCTATCATGTTCCTTATTGAAAAGAAATAGGGAAGGAAGAAGCGAAATGTAGTGATGTACCATCTATTCATCCTTTCCAACAGCATGCGGCAGCTGAAAAAGAGGCTGCGTAAATACAACTGGTTTCAAAGGACAATCCTACCCAACCGCTTCAATGGGCAAAAATTTGGGGAGAAAACTCTGCCTCTTCCATCGCACCTCCATGCCCTAATTTCTATTTTGGCCACTACGTATGCTTATCTACTGAAACGCATTCCAGCAGTATACCGGCATTACATGTGCTGAACTTGAGATATGCGTAACGACAACCAGGAGAAACGACAGGTGAAAAGGAGAAAGAAAAGCAAGCCTAGTATAACGATAAAGCTGGGCAATAATAGAGACGGGACCGATGGCTTATCCCTCCACTCAAAAATCATATACCAGAACCCAGAGCAAAAGATAATTGAAAACAAGCGAAAATGCTCGAGAAGTATGCTGCTAATTCTCCTTTTTCTAGATCGTTTTTCACCGCCGAATGCATAACGCAAATGAAATTCAACGTCCCAAACGCCAATAATTCAGCAAATCACAATTGCAAGAGAAAAGGGAACTCATTGTTTCTCCCTCCTCACCAACCTCCCTAATATCCGTAAACCTGACCGAGACCATCTCGTCTCCTTCTGCCCCCCTGCGCCATCGGCAACAGCAGCAACCCTATCCCTACCTCCTCCAAGAGGTTGACTAAGCATCGACTGCCGCATGTTTCCCTTCTTCCGCGAAGAAAATGACATTCCCCTTAAGAACATTCGATATTTTGTAGGCTTGATCGGGGTCGGGGACTGGGACTGACTGATCCTTTCAAGCGGCCTAGGAAACGCGACTTCTGAGGACATTGAGGTTAAAGTCAGTGTTGAAACAGCAGCTATTGAGGCGGGTCTGCCTGTCATCGAGCTGTGCGGTAGAGAAGTGGAAAATGTGCTGGCGCTGTAGTGATCTGGGAATGATAGGGAGACAGAAGATCCTCGACAATAGGCATAGTAGCCCATGAAGGGGGTTTGAGAAATGAGGCTGGGCGATGGCGGCGCGGAGGTGGATGCGGAACCCGGGTTGCCGAGTTGGAGCGCTGCATAAAATCTCACGGGCTTAGTAGAGCGTTTCGGGGAAGGGCGGGTGGATGGAGCGGAGGTGTCGAGGTAAGGCAGTGGGAGGCAGCGGGGGATGTACTCATCCTCGTGGTTAGGGCCGTTGAGGTTGGGAGACCCCTGGTGCTGGGGCTGTTGGAGGTATGGTTGGTATTGTTGCCTTTTGTCCTCTTGCTGTTCCTCTTGCTGTTCCTCTTGCTGTTCTTGTTCCTCTTGCTGTTCCTCTTGCTGTAACACCTCTTGCTGTTGTTCTTGATCTTGCTGATTCTGATTCTGAGTCGCTTGCTGTTCTTCTTGTTCCTCTTGCTGTAACACCTCTTGCTGTTGCTGTTGATCTTGTTGATTATGATTCTGAGTCGCTTGCTGTTCTTCTAAATCGTGCACCATTGACTGCAGCTTTGGCTGATCAGGCAAATCAGGCGTCGGTGGTGGCGATATCATATTGACATGAATATCTGGTAGTGGGTACGATGGTTGCTGGATCGTTTGAGAGCGAAAGGGAAAGTCGTCGTCGTCGCAAATTGCGGCAATTGTTCCCTTTTTCTTTCCCACTCTCTTTTTATTTACACCAAGTGGAAATTAACTGATGCAGGGTATAGGGCACACAGGCGGAGGGAGTAAGCACTAGGTAGGGTCTCCGGGTTTACCCAGCAGGTTCCAAGAGACGTAAATAACCAAAGAGTAGGAAGATAAGGCTCAGCAACGGGTGACACCAATCAGTTGTTTATGGTCCTTGTGTAAATCGTAGATGAGTTGTCGAGGTGCGGAGTATGGAGGTTGCCAATTTCCGGAACCCAATGCGACCGCATACAACGTTAAGTCCCTACTCAATGCTCTACCAGCTCTTACTTTTCGCGCTCTCTAGACACGTCTCCGTTCGATAGAACTGTTCCTAGAAGCATGAAGATGATACCTTTCTCATGCACTGTTCTTTGCGCACCAAAGGATGGGACTGAGATTGTATTTTTCTTTTCCTAGTTCGTTCCTCTTATTAACTCTCTCGTTCCTCTCTTCGTGCTTGATACCCCGGTTGAGAGAGAAATGAACGCGGAACCGGGATCTCAGTATTCTTCTGTTTGTTGTTTCAGTTTATTGATGACGAGTGACATAAATGCCAATTCGGTTGGATCGTTGATCAACCAGAGCCGGAACAAAATGTGGCTATGCGGAACGGTGGTGGTATTATAAAAAAGGGACACCATATTTTTTGGCATTGCAAAAAAAAAGTACGGGGAAAACAATATCCCCAACTATATAGCAAATTATCGCGCAAACAAGGACAGGAACCACAGAATGACAAAAACCGGCAAGTTGATGAAAGTGGGAAATCCAACTTTCTTTCGACCAAGCTGCTCCAAGTCGGCCCAAAATGGGCCCAGACTCAGAGCAACAATATTGATGTTCCAATGTTTGCAGAAGAGAGAAAAAAAACTGGGACCCCCCCAATTGACGAGTTTCCCGTGGTTTGTCTGATTAGTTTCTTCAAACAAGCTTGTTACAATATCTATCCGGAGAAGTACTGCGTAAGCTCGAGATTTGAAGCTCTCATAGCAGACTAGCGAAAAAGTGAATATACTATTTATATCACCATGGAACAAGCCACTGACACTGTTCTTGCAGTGCAGATCATCTTCAGGGCAGGAAATGTCAATTCCAAAAACTCTCCGAAAGCCCGGGGTAAAATACTATATCTATGCTGACAGCGCAAATAATAATAAGGAATCTACACTCTAATAGTAGTACTCATCAAGAGTTATCGTATCCAAAGTGTGTGTGGCCATGTTGTCGATATGGCCCCAAAAGCTCTCTAATTTAAAAAGGTTGAAGAAATAAATAGAAAATGAGAAAATGAAGATTCCCAAAACAACGAGACGGAAAAATGGCTGGGCTGATGTCAGCAGCCAGTTTCGATTTGAAGAAACTCCATCCCGAGGCATAGCGGAGCGCTTGGATTGTTTGGCTTCGTTTTGCTTTCTTACATCCATCCTTATCTAGTCGGTCCTTACGGAGTATAGGTAATTTGGCATGAAGCAATAGTCACCACCACTCAAGCATGTATTTTATTAGAGGAAACCGTTCAACGGGTCAGCATATCGCCGCCAATATTGTATTATCCAAACCACTTCAACTGGATATTAAAAATAGCACATTCTATGCAGAGCGACACAACTGCCCAGTTGGGTGAATTTATAGGATACCAACTCAATGACCCGTGGTGAATTTCTATTATTTTCATCTCCCAAGGTATCTTGGAAAGCCTTCAATTGGGGATGGTCAGAGTGAGAGGCTATTCCGGAGCCACTTCCGAGACCAAAAGCTACACTCTCCATTTACTCCCCACCAGATATCTCCAGAGAGTCAGGTTTAAACGGTGATACTTAGCGCAAGGCAGAATCCACCCACGAGTTCAAATGTGCTTCGTAGAATCCACCAAGAGCGGATCAAGCTCAGATGGGTTTGCAATCCATCAGTACAGACACAAACGCAAATTATTGCAGAACTGAATTAACTCCACCCTTTCAAAATTAATAATACATTTGGTGCACACTCAGAGACCAGGAAATTCTCTGCCTTTGTTTATCCGGGAGAAATCACAGTGCGACTTTCTCAATAATTTCCCATCCTTCAAAGGTGCCCGCCTCTGGAGCTTCTTTCGTGTTTCATTCGCCATTCCCCATTGATCCCTAGATGATAAGGGGATTCAATTATCCCCAATGGAGGGATACATGTACTTGAAGACAAACGCTATTTAGCGAGGTGAGAATCCTTTTATCCAGGAGCCACGATATTCTTTTTCCATCCGAGGACATACACGATATATAAAGCTAAGTCCGACATATCCTTAAAACCAGAAACACCATGTTACTTACAACTTTAATGCTATCCTCCCTTTTCGAAGGCCTGTTTTCACCCCCGCTCTTCCCTTCTTTCGTATCCGAAATAAATACCGACCCAGACAACCCCAACACCTCCAACCCTTCACCGTTGACCCCAATCACGATATTACTTATTTAACGTCAAACAAACCCAAGGGCATGCGCTGTACACCCGCCCTCCAACGCTCCAACTCGAACTACCATGCGTAGGTATATATATATATATATATATATATATATATGTTCCCGAATGCCAGGGTGAATTGGGCAGATGGATATTCCCATCTCGCCCGCATGATGGTAGCGGAAGGCAATGGTATGGGGGATAAGTGACGTGAGCATCGGTGTGTGTTTTGGGCTGGGTTAATGTTGGGGTAGATGAGATACGAACGCGCAGCGCATGGACGTGGGACGCAACGATGCGATATGTAGAGGGTGTTTGGACTTGGGAACGACAGTGTATACATCTGTCTATTGCCTTCCGTGGTACTTTTATTGATGAATTACTCGCGATGTGGGAATGAGAATAGGAAATTAAACGTATAGATTGATATACCTGACGATGAACGTTATTTCCTCTAGTTGCTCTCTTCGGTTAGGGTTGTAGATTTAGATGGTAGGGGGTGTGTTTGAACAATTTAAACTATTTATTTCTCAGACTGAAGATTGTACCGGGTCTTACCCATACATATGTAAATATATTTACTCGTTGATGGCTGGTATGTTGATTTCGTGAACATACTGTACAGAACCATTAGTATCTAATATATATATATATAAATATTTATATATTTTCCTGCGACTAACGTTATAGCTCTTTCCTAATGCTTGATATATTAGATCCATCTATCAGTAATAACCACCACAATAAAAATCCACACCATAAACCACTACATATACATTCTTCCTTAGAAACAAAAGAATTATACGCACCGTCCTCCAAAAGCTCTGCTGGGAGCTGGAACTTCAGCGGGAAGACGACATCACATGACCATATACTTTTGTTGAAGTGGGATGATTTGATCTCAGAACGACCTCAGGTGTAGAGTGATCGATGGGAAGTCCATACGGCATGAAATTGACATTACAATCAATATATATTGTGTACCTTAAAGAATGTGCTTTTGCTTCAAGAGACATGGAAGTTTGCTATAGAGAGATTTCGGGGGTAATTTTATGGGAAAGGACAAGGCCAACGGTAACCGGCTAAAACTCGAGACACTACGCGTCGAAGGTGAGATGCCATAACAACAACGAGAAGCGGCGAGACAGGAACACGAAATGTTCAGATATCCTACGAACAAGGAGATAGAGAAGCATATTTGTATGTGTAATTCTTGGATTTTGATTTCCTTTGATATCCCACAGGAATAACCACGCCACCAGGTTCCGTTAATGGATAGCGGGAAACAACAAAAAATGGGAGTAGAAAGGAAATAAGGAGGGAGGGGGGGAAAAAAACCCCATCACTCTTGGATTGGTTTATATGATACAGAATTTGACTCCATGGCCACAGCCAGCCCACCCAGGAATAAAGGAGATAAACATGTAGAAATTAGAAACCCAACAAACAGTAAACCCATGACCGCAATTGAAAATAACAAAAACAGCATTTGAACACCACGAGACCGGTATCGTCGAATGAGAAAACGGAATGAGAAAGAGGGTCGTTAAAGGCAGAGGAATGTAATGGTTGGAGAGAAAAAGGTTGGTTGTTTATCCACCGAAACCGTAGAGAGTGCCTTGAAAAGGGAGTCACAGTCAGATACAAAGTCGAAAACAGCCAGTAACCGAAACAGGGATAAAAACTCACGTCCTTGTCTCTTCAGGGCGTAGACAACATCCAGCGACGTGACTGTCTTTCTCTTGGCGTGCTCAGTGTATGTGACAGCATCGCGGATGACACCTTCCAGGAAGGTCTTGAGGACACCACGGGTTTCTTCATAGATCATGGCGGAGATACGCTTGACACCGCCACGGCGGGCAAGACGACGTATGGCGGGCTTGGTGATGCCCTGGATGTTGTCGCGTAGAATCTTGCGGTGACGCTTGGCACCGCCCTTGCCGAGACCCTTGCCTCCTTTGCCGCCTATTGAGATGAAGTTTTAAGTCAGTGAACTGCTGTGGTGGTGAATTTGGAATTAAAGACGCGTCGGGAGACGGGGGGGTCTTGATTGGAAGGGTGAGTGAACAACTTACGTCCAGTCATGTTGATAGAGGGGGGTGGTTAGAAGGTTGTTTTTTTTTTTAAAAAAGAGCAGAGAAGGATTGTGGAGTGGTGGTGAATGGTAGAGGTAGAACTGTCAACGCGTAAAAGAGCTGATGTTGCGACTGTGAGGGAAGGGAAGAAGAAACAGAGAAGAGAAGTCGAGGGGTGCACTATTTGAAGGGTGTCCGGGGCTGAGAAGGTGATAAGGTGTGATCACGACGCTAGGACCAAATCGGGCCAATCACGGCTCTCAGTGACTCAGCCAACCAGGTTTGATCTGGCGGGACTTGTGAAAGAAGGGCAAATTTCTGATCCTGCCCATGGCAATTCACCCAACGCAAATTCTGAGTGATTAGCCCATGATTCCGAATCGGATCACCGCGAAGAACGGCGCTGAGGTACTGTGATTAAAATCAAACGGTGTTGTGGATGGGATCAGAGCCATAAGCCAACATCGAAATTGTGCTTGATCCTCATTGATCCTACGCTCTGATTGGCTCCCCAGGGTTTCCTTTGACTGGCCTAGCGCCCTCTTCCCGACTTTCCGCCAAGCCGAGGCAGCTGCCAAGCGAAATCAAACTCAACCTGCCGCTTTCGACGCGGCTTCCCTCTGCGAAAATCAACCGCTTTGTTGGCTCTGGAAAATCAAACAAATCAAACCCAATCAGAAACGGCGCTAGGTATACAGCAGAATTGCCTTGAACTTCCCAACCTATATGGATTACCTAATTGCCTTCCCACGGCTCTTTAAGATCACACTTTTAGCCTTCTCGCCACTACAAATACCTTCCCCCACCCAGTCTCCCTCCATCTTTCTTACAACTCTCAGCGACTTCGTCATCTCAGCCCCAACCCAACGCAACGCCAACCACATCATCCATCCAACACTCTCCATCAACAACAACTTGCATCAAAACAGCCGTTTTAAAAAAAAAATAACCTCATCCATTTATCACAATGGCCAGAACTAAGCAAACTGCCCGTAAGTAGTTAACAGCCCTTATCTGTCGTCGCTGTCGTCGCTGTCGTCGCTGTCGTCGCATCAGCCATCGCTCCAATCATGGACGACATCAGCCTACAACAACACCTTCCTAACCATATTTCATCCATCCATCAAGCACACTCTAACATCCTCTTCAATAGGTAAATCCACCGGAGGCAAGGTCCCCCGTAAGCAGCTCGCCTCCAAGGTAGCTCGCAAAGCCGCCCCATCCACCGGTGGCGTCAAGAAGCCTCACCGCTATAAGCCTGGTAAGTAGCAACGCGTCGTCTTCCAACTATCAACCGTATCACCAAACAACATTCCTAACACACTACCACAACAGGTACCGTTGCTCTCCGTGAGATCCGTCGTTACCAGAAGTCTACCGAACTCCTCATCCGCAAGCTCCCCTTCCAGCGTCTAGTCCGTGAAATCGCTCAGGATTTCAAGTCCGATCTACGCTTCCAATCTTCCGCCATCGGTGCCTTGCAGGAGTCCGTTGAGGCTTATCTCGTCTCCCTCTTTGAAGATACCAACCTCTGCGCCATCCATGCCAAGCGTGTCACCATCCAGTCCAAGGACATCCAGCTCGCTCGTCGTCTGCGTGGTGAGCGTTCGTAGATGTCGCTTGTCTTAGTTTTCTGTCTTTGCTAGCCTTATTTTCACTCTTATGATGAATGGGTTTCCTTATTTTTCTTTACTAGTGCTTTTTTTATTTATTAAATCGTGGCTATGGGTGTTCCTAACAAACTTTCGTCTTTTATGACTGGGCTGAGTTGATGGGTTTGCGATTCTCCTTTTTTCATACGGGCTCTTTTTTCTCTTTATTAGCTTATCGGTTTCTATTTACATACCAGCACATTATCAAAGTGTGGAATCGATCAGCAGCAAAGAGTGGCAAATGGCGGTTTGGGATTCGGTTCAAAGGCGTCCTTAATTTTGCTTTTTGTACATTAATTTGCTACTTGACACAAGACAACGAAAACAAAATGGTTTGTTTGTCTTAAATGATTAGATTCCCCTCTTCTGTTGCTCTTCAGCATGCAATTACTTTTTCACGTCTCTCAAATAGTAATAATAACAGGGGCAGTATCACCCGGATATTCACGCGTTCACGTTTTGATTTTACTTTCTAGTGCCTGCGCCAACACAAACAGGTCGCTTCAACCCTGCACAGAGTAGAGTACAGTAGACATCAGTGGAGTAATATAACGTAGGTATTTCGGTAATGCGATCCCCGTGGGATAATATACATATCATACTATGATCTGGTTGATGGCTTTTCCTCGTCCTTCATCAAACGATAACGAAGTTCCCCTGTTTTCTCTCTCGAATATGATTCATCCGCCCTCCAAAGACGAGAACTGTTACTCAATAAACTCAGCCAATTTGGGCAGCTCCATATCGTAGCGCATCTGGCTATAATTGATTTCCCAGCTTTCCCCAATACGCGGTTCAGATTCTATCTCCTCTCTTCGCTGCTGCTGTGGGGGATGAAAATGGATGGTAGGCGTTTTTAACATAACCACTACCGCAGAATCACCCGTAACCCTCACGATTTCACATGTAAGGAAGATTGCTTTAACTATTTTGAATATAAAAGTAATGTACCAGTACAGTTATTGCTTTTCTGATTGGCTTCATTCTGGTTTCTCACGGCGAGCGTGGATATAACAATACCTCAGGGAGAAATTATCAGGATAGAATTCTTTATCACAGGATGGTGAATGCAGTTCTACGTGAAATATCTGTTGTAGATTCCATATGGATTCGATATAGTCTCATGATAGTGCAGTTGTTCTCATGGCCATCTACACCTGTTACCTGAGATAACTATATATTTGTATTTTCTCCCCGGGCTGCAACGCATCATCCAACAGCACATCACACCAATAGAAATGGCATATTCCTCATAATCTCCAGGACAATACCACCAACTACCAAGATTCTACTCAATAATCTCACGGTTAAATCTTAGAGCCACAAGCCTCCTCCTCAAGGTAGTGCATGACATGCCGGCAGGATTCAGAGAATCACACAACTTTTACACCGCACATCTGGGAGGTATAAGCAGGATCGATTAAGGGCCATATTGTATAGAATAATTAATGCGGGATTCCCTGCCTTCGAATTCTCCCAGCGATTTGCATTCAGTGCGGCGGTTGCGATAGGTATCTGTCCAAAGGCTCACATGTCATATTTTCGGGCCTTTGAGCACCTAGGAATCTAGGGGTTTATCTAGGGTTTGCGTCGATCTTGGGATTTTGGGTTAACCGAAGCGCCAGGACTGAAACTTTGACGGAAGAAACCAAGTTAAACCAAGTTTAACCACGTCATATCGACATAACTTTTTGTTTACCTACAGCTCTAAACTACACTTTCCATCCCCCCCCCATTATTCTTTTTCTTTTTCTTTTTCTCTTTCTTTTCTTTTCTTTTTTTAAACTACCGATTTAGATTAATCCGAATGATACACATGATACGCATCGCTGGGAATACGCCACGAGAATAAACAGGAAAGACCCCCGAACAAAATCCGAGCGCAGGAGAGTGAGGGATTGTTTGGGTTTGATGCGAAGGTTCATTAAAAATTTGGAGGAGAAATTTTTATCTGTCTACGTAACAAGGAAACGACTTGGGGGTGTGAAGATGCGCATCTCTATTGCGCCGAGAGGCTTGCGCACTGTTATCGCAGCTGCGAGAACGACGACATCGTGCCAGACAACAAGGGGTCCGCGGTATTGTTTGTCTTGTCAGGATATCCATCGCATTTGTAGAGTGGGTGTGAGGAAGGGGAAGGGGAGTGGAAGGGAGAGGCAGAAGAGGAGGGAAATAAAAAGAGAGTTCCATTCAACTTCGACGTCCTCGTCCGCGTGGACTCCTGATTCATCGCTTCTCGGGCAGATTTCGCGATCAACTCCGCCTCCGTCTCCGTCTCCGCTATCGTCCTCATCTGCGACAGGGCCTTCGTCAGCGTCGTTGAAAAGAATAGAGAGGACAGACAAACCTGCGCATGGGAATTCGTCGGGGCCTTCGGGTAATGATGGTATGATCAATTGTAGCGATAAGGCCTCTCCCCCTTCACCTCCTCCACCGCAGCGGAGGAAACAAGAAAGAGACCAGGAATCAGATCAAGAACAGTTACAAGACCTACGACCTGTAGAGCAAACCACCATCAACCCAACATCCGCTCAGATATCTGCTGGCGCATCGATACCCGCTATTACCTTTCCAACCCCCACCCCTAGCACGACAACTACAGATAATACCAACACCGCTACCACCGCTACTATCACTACACCATCGACACCATCACAGCTACCACCACCTCCCAGAACTCTCCGCCAAATCATAAAATCAACCTCCATAGGACGCGCGGCGGATTTCTACAGCCGCATGCAGAGTCGCAGACCTTATTGGACGCAGTTGTGGTGTACGTTGTTTATATACCTGTGTGGGGATTTGAGCGCGCAGTTTGTTGTCGAGGATGCAGGGAAGGAGAAGGGGAAGGACGGGGTGATAGGAGGGGATGGAGCTGGAGATAGAGATGGAGCTGCGGTGCGAGAGGAGTTAATGGCGCGGTATGGATATGATCCGTTGAGGACGGTGAGACATTTGACAGTTGGTGCTGTGGCTGCCGTGCCGAGTTATCGATGGTGAGTTTTGCTATTTTACTTTTTTCTCTCGATTTTTCGTTTCATTTCCCCCCCCCCTTCCCCGGGCCCACAATCCATCTCTCTGACTCGGATGCTTTATCCTCTTGTTTTACCTTCATATATTTACCACCTATCTAACTAACCCCTACAGGTTCATGTTCCTCCACAACAACTTCAACTACGCCCGCTCCAAACTCCTGTCAATCCTCACAAAGGTATCCATCAACCAAGCCATCTTCACCCCAATCTTCAACACATACTTCTTCTCCATGCAATCCTTGCTCGCCGGCACATCCCTCCAAGATACATGGGAGCGTCTCAAACTCGCTCTCCCCATCAGCGTCATGAATAGCGCTAAGCTCTGGCCCGCCATCACGGCGTTTATGTTCATGTATGTTGATCCGCAGTTTCGGAGTATTTTTGCGGGGAGCATTGCGGTTGGTTGGCAGACATATTTGAGCTGGTTGAACCAGAAGGCGGCGCGGGATATTGGTGGGGCAGTGCAGGGGGAGGAGTTGATGGGGCGGCGGAGTGGTGGAGGTGTACGGGCTACAACTCTGGCTACGCCTGCGGTGTCGGTTTGATTTTTGAGAGATTTTGATATTCTGTTTTTAAGATGATTTCACAGACGGGGGTTGTTGGAATTCTATTGATTTTTTTTAGTTCGCTCCTCGTCCCGTCGCTGTCGACAGGATAGAGAGACAGATGTTGTATTCTTAGATGCTGGTCATTGCAGATGTGATACCATTTTTTCTCGTCTTATTGGTTGTTTCGTTATGATCCTTTCAGGATAATGGTGGGAGGCAGTCACAGATTTGATAGATAGAGAAAACAAGGGTAAGGGGATGTAGATACAAATTCACTATTCTATGATTTCAACTCCCTTATTGAATACAACTATGGGTTATTTACTCGGTGCTTATTCCTAATAGAAGTTTCTTACTATGTAGTTAGTTAACTTACAATATGATGTTAGTTACTAAGAATCCCTGACTAACTAACTAACCTTATCTAGTTAGTTAATAGTGTTGCACTGAATTCAAAAACTGTTTGCAACCACCAGCAACAAGAAGAACCAAAGCAGAATTTCTATATACACCTTCGATATAACTCCAGGTGACTTTCTCAGGTAACCAGCTGCCACACAATAATTGAAAATCACCATGGTAAGCACATTTTGCTGCTCTATTAAATGGACCAGCCAGTCCCTCTAGACAATTTCGTCCTCACATCGCCTCCGCCTCCCGCTTCTGCTCTCGCACCACATTTCCCGCAGCGGCTCCTAGGAGCCCCGCTTTCAGTCTCAACCACGGTTCCACCTCTAAGATTAGCACCGGCAACAGCATTAGCATCACAGGCAGAGTCACCAATAGGCGATAATAGCCTCGACAGCGCAGCGAGCAGCGATTACGGATCCGACTTCTCCCCCGACGAGCTGGAGGAGCTGAATCTGCTCCTGGCGAAGATCAGAGCGGATCACGAGAATTCAGGAACTGTTCCCGGTTCTTCTTCAGGAGCTGCTACGCCTGCCCTTGCACCTGTCGCGGTTTCTGCGAGTGGAGACGGCAGTGCTTCTCTCGCGGCGGCCGCTGCCGCTGAGATAACCGACCAGATACCGAAGATCCCCGTCTTACTGCTGCCGGATATTGAGGATTATGCGGGTGTGTCGAGTAGCAGATCACATAAAGTTTTGGGGAGGATACAATGGAGTTTTAGTTCGCAGAGAACTGGGCGGGGGATGCCTTTGTTTACCGATGGGAGGGGTAGGGGTAGGGGTAGGGGTAGGGGAAACATGGAGCAGGGGATTGGCAGTTGGGGTGGTGCGTTCTTGCTATATTCTTATTTCTTCCAATCTTTGCCCTTTGATCTCTTTTTTAGGAGCTACCGTCAGAAGACTGACTGACTCTTCTGACAATCAAGCGTTTAGCTGAGCACGAAAATTCACCCGAAGGAAGGCAGAAGGATAGACAGAGAGATCGGGAGCGGGAGATGCAGCAGATAGCCGCAGAGCAGAATATACAGAAGGCGAGTGCGAATGGAGATTCGAATGGTCTGGTTGCTCAAGATAAGCGATCCCCCCTTGAACGGTTCCGGACCTGGCCAAGAAAGGCTCTGTCGGTTACGGATTTGGTGTCTCCTGCCTGGTGCGAGTTACAGTATTGGTATACATTGACGAAATTTGGACGCAAGAGGGCTACACCGGCTATGAAACAGGGGACCATAGTGCATAAAGAGTTGGAGGAACAGGTCCATACAACCGTTCCTGTTGAGGTTATGACTAAGGAAGACGGATGGGCTTTACGACTTTGGAATGTTATTCAGGGGCTACGTACGCTCCGCGTTTCGGGGATGACGAGGGAGTTCGAAGTCTGGGGGAATGTCGATGGAGAAATCGTGACGGGAGTAATTGACCAACTCTCTTACGAGTGTCCCGACCATGAGCTAGACGCATTAGCAGAGGCGCATTATGCGGATGTTAGAACGTCTAAATCGTTGTTTCCGGAATACCAGACTTCCATTACGGAATTCTTCCTATCTCCGGCTAGTGGTGGGAGAAGGTTGTCTGACATAGGAGTGCCGATTTCTGAACAAAACATGGCCCCCTCAACGACGACACCTTCAACGCCTTCAAGTCTTCAAGGGAAGATATACCTCACGGACATCAAGACGCGCGGGAAAAGCAGTGGTTCCATTCCCTCTCTCAGCAGCACCAGCTTTCGTCCCACCCACGTCCAACTACAGCTATACTACCATTTCCTCACCCGACTCGTTACCACAGACGATGTCACCATCGAAGCCATCGCTTCACGATATGGTCTCCAAACAGAGCAGCCATTCTCTGACTCCTTCCTCGCCCAAATAGGCGACCTTGATGAGGAATTGTTCGACGCGTCACATGATTTAGACGTGGATTATTACCCTCCATCGTCAGGTGCAGAAGCCGGGGGAGAAGGATCACAGCCCACTAGCAGCCTAGACTCAATGGCCATACTCCTGGAACACAACTCCCTCTCCAGCCTCTGGAAGCTCATGAAATCTCAACTCCGTCTTACATTCCTCCCCCGAAACTCCAAAACACCACCAACTACAATACCTATGCCATATCAATCTCAACCTCAACCTCAACCCCATCCTCAAGCCCAACCCACCAACAACTTGCTCCAAGATACCCCATCCCTAACAACCCTCCTCTCCCCCGTCCTAACAGTCACCTATATGACCCCATCCACCACCTCCGATGAACAAATGCAACACCTAGGCAGCCGCTCCTTCCTCTTCAACCCTCCTTCCCTCTACAACTACCTAGCTGACGAAATGCGCTGGTGGCGCGGGCAAAGGCCGGCGCGTGGCGTTCAGGTGATGGAGGCGTGGAAGTGCAGGATTTGTGAGTTTCGGGAGGAGTGTTCGTGGCGGAGGGAGATGGAGGAGCGGATGGCGGTTTATAAGAGGAAGAAGGGGGAGGTGCGGAGTGAGAGTGGGAAGGGGAAGGGGAATGGGAATGGGGAGGCGTCGTTGGTGGCTGATTAAGGAGAAGGAGAAGGTAGTGGGGAGGGCGTGGGGAAGGGGAATGAGGGGTGTGAGTATATTGGGGGTATAGGGTAGGATTTTTGGGGGATGCTTTCATGCTTATATGATGGGGAGGTGTTCATGGGTTACGAGAGGGTTGTGTTGTGCATCTTATTTGTCAGCGGGAAACTGCAATTTTATCTTCTGGGAGGGACGCATTTTGGAATGTCGAATGTGCTCTCTGCATGTACGAATGCATATGGATATGGATATGAATATGGATTTTGTGGGCATTTATGGTTTACTAGAGTTCTTGCTTCACTTTTACTCCCACTATCCCATTTCTCCCCCTCGTCTCTGCATATTGCAGCTTTTTTGTATTCAATATCTGGGTATACAACATTGGCAGCATTCCGTGGGAGTTTTAACCTTACCTTGAGAGACGAAAGAGCATTCTAGGGACTTTTTTTTAACGAAGTTTTATTGGTGAATATTTTGAGAAGAAGACATTTTATTTCTGTCTTTTTTTTCCTGATGGATCTGTACTGGTTGGGCAACTAGTACAAGGCATATATACGTATATACCCCAAAAAAAGGAACAAATAAAACACGCAAATGCTGCTGACAAAAGCATTATTAGAACTTAATAAATCAAGTCTTTAACCAAGAGAGGAAGAAGGTGTTTTAATATATCTGACAGATAATGTGAGATGCCAGATAAAGATACTCACGCACCTAGAGCAGGAGACACAGTTAGTACGCTCAGGTAAAGAGAAATTGTTCTTTTATATAACTCTGGATGTTGAACTTTTTATTCTGTAATTAGGAAAAAGTTGAAATCATCTATCTCCATCTTTTGTATTAAAAGGTGAAATAATTTCCAGTTCTCGGCACCCCAATTTCTTTTCTTGACTCAAACTGTTTCACGTAGAGTCCGTACAGCTCGCGAGACGTTGCATCCCGTCTTACGAGATGGTATCATCGCTCGATGATACGCCCATTACCGCTTTCTGTATAGAAGGAGATGATCGGTTAGTTTTCTAGAAGCACACTGATGAAGGAGTAGAGGGAGAGCTCAACAAGGAAAGACACGAGACATACCCTGGCATTTTCATACACGGGCGTAATATCAGTCCAGTATTCAGACTGTTCGGAAAACGCACGCCAAAAATTAGCCATATTTCAATAAATCATAAAATAGAAACGAATAAATCAAGGAATTTTACTAACCTGATACACTCCCTGGGCAACCAAAACCTCCAGACCCGGTAAAACCGTCCACCCCGCATCACTAGCCAACTTCATTAGCGACGTGACAGAAGGTTTATACGCCATTTCGAGTAGAATACGCTTTGGGGTGATGCCAGTCTTGCGCTCCGCCTCTACATTAGCCTTCTCGCACAAACTCAAAATCTCACAGAGCACCTCTCTCATATGCAGTTCGATCGGTTTATCACCCGGTATCGTCCCGATTGCCACCATTGGAAGAGATTCCAGAGCCTTTACGTCATCCACTATGCGAATGTTGTAGTCTGCAGGGAACGAGGAGGCCATGCAAGCCAGCTTTTCGGGCGAGCGGCCTACGATGTAGATGGGGGAGTAGCTCATGCTATTCAGCGCGAAGATGGCGGCGCGGGCGGTTCCGCCGCCTCCGATGATCAGGCCGGCAGAGGAGGTGGTGGGGGTAGCAGCTGAGTACGCGCCTGCGTCACTTAGGCAGCGGACCATCCCTTGCCAGTCTGTGTTGCGGCCGATGAGGCGTGAAGATTGGGATTTGTCGCCTGGAGCTGCCGGGACGGAGACGATGGTGTTGACTGCTCCGATCATTTCTGCTTCTGGAGCTATTTCATCGAGTAGGGGCATGATGTCTAGTTTTAAGGGGATGGTGACGGAGGCACCTCCAAAGTCTGGGGATAGGATGAATTCCTTAACGTCTTCCACGTTGTCTGTTTCTATTCTCCCGTATGTATGTGGCAAACCCATTTGTTTGAAGAGAGCGTTGTGCATTGCTGGAGATCGGGAGGAGGAGACGGGTTTGCCTATGACGGCAAATTTCTTTGCCTTGATCTCACCCATGAGGGACAGACCCTTTCGGATCTCTCTGGCGGATAGTTGTCCAGGGGCTGCCTTGAAGGGGAGGCTGGGATGGGATACCGGCGTCATGAAGCCATTAAGGATCCGGCTTAGCTGGCCCTTGTAGCCCATATTGATAGCGATCAAGGGAACATCGTGTTTTGCTTCTGCCCATGTTTTAAATTTCTTCAGGGAAGCATTGTCGTCGAGTGTTTTTGCAACACCAACAAGTTTGATCACGTCTCCATACTGAAGAGCTTTATTGTAGATCTGAATCCATGATCCGTTCGCCCATGACAATAGTCCTTCGGGATCATGATGAGAGGCAATGATTTTCGAGAAGCCTTTCATTTCAGTTACAGTGCGCAGGAGCTGTTCTGGGAATGACAGTTCAAGGTCCACAAATTCAGACCCCATCCGAATGGCAAGGCGGTAGAGCTGCAGGGCAGCATCGTATGCATCATCTGGGAACCGACCTCCTTGGCTCTTTGTGCGGATGGTAAACACGAGAGGAACTGAGACCCGACTTCGTAGCACGGATATTTGCTCAGCAACATAGTCCACAGAGGGGATTTCGCTGTCAGATTGTGGATCTTTGAGCAAATCAACACGAAGTTCTACCGCATCTGAGCCCAGCGTAACTTCTTTCAGGATGTTGCTAGCTGGAGTGAGATCAGGAAAGGTTAGCGAAACGAAGAAAGTATTTTCCTTCCTTCTCATCTGCGCAAGGCTGTCCAATTGTCCAGTTATAACTTTCAAAAAGCGATTGAAGCCATGAAGTACCTGCGCCATCCCATCGGGTTGCGTTATCCGGCTGTAATACTGAATGTTACTACATTCCTGGTACCATGGTTTTCGACGCAACCAGACACTCATCATATCCTCCACATAGGCTGGGCGCGTCTTGTCAATTTTGAGGAAATCCATAACTTCTTTAATGTCTCGCATCGCAAGTATGACATTGCCCTTGGTTTTGTGATACTGGGTCAGTAGTTCTCGAGCCTCAGGCAATTCAACAACACCTCCACCACAGGCAAAAATGTATCCCATTGGTTTTTCAGTCATTACACGCCGTAAAAGTGCGAGTTCAGAATCCCGGAACCCTTCCCAGCCTCGTTGTTTGATCATTTCGGGAATCGTCATACCTTCACTTTTTTCCAGCTCGTCATCTAAGTCTATAAAAGGTCGTTGAAGTGCCTTGGAAACCCATACGCCACTCGTGGTTTTACCTGCGCCTCGCATGCCGATGATGAAAATAGATGCAGCCGATTTGTCTAAATGAGCAACGCCATTCGTTTCTGCCCTCTCCTCTACCTCCACCTCCTTTCCATCCAGCTTCACTTTGAAAGTCTGAGCTAGGGTGTTCCACCAGCCGGGCCACGTTTTCCCTACGCATTCCTTTTCAAGGATCAGCGTTGGCTGCGGAGCAACCAATGCAAGGACGCTGAAACTCATTGCTACGCGATGGTCATCATAGCAAAACACACCTTCTGTCGGATGACGCAGAGTCGAACGGTCGATACCATCAATTTCAAGACCATCGTCATGCTCCCGACAAGTGACGCCAAATTTGGCAAGTTCATCCTTCATTGCTTTAATTCGATTGCATTCTTTGACCCTCTGGTTTGCGATACCGCATATCCGTGTAGTGTGATTCGATCCCTGACCTCTTGCCACGGCAGCAAGGACTGAAGCAGTAAGGAATGCGTCAGTCATAGGCTCCATGTCTATGGTAGGAAGTGATTTGAGTTTTCCACCAGCAGTTCCAGTCACCGAAGTTGAGAAGTCTGTTTGATTCACGGTGCATCCCATAGGTCGCAGCACCTCAATGGCGAATCGGGCATCGCCTTGCAAGGACTTGGAACCAATATTCGGGATGGTGCAGGAAGTGCCCGTCATAGCCGCAATCGCCAAGGGGTATGTGGCCGAGCTGGCATCACTTTCAACAACATATTCCGCAGGGTTCTTATAGACACCACGAGGGATATGATAAGTGTGCTCTTCCGTTTCAGATTTTTTGACGTCGATGCCGAACGACCTCATCATAGCAGTGGTCATGTCGACGTAAAGTTGAGAAACAGGCTTGCCACCCACAAGACGTAGAGTCACTGGCTCTTTTGCATAGGGAGCGCACATCAGCAATGAGGAAACATATTGAGATGATACTTTGGCATCAAGACGCATCTCCCCACCAGCAAAGCCTCCAGAAGCAGTAATCTTGAGTGGAAGACTCTTCGGATTTTCGAGGTACTCGATATCAGCCCCGTTGGCCTTGAGAGCGTCAACTAGATCGCCGATGGGCCTTTGCTTCATCCGTGCATTTCCTGTAAGGACACTTGAAGCGACACTCCCTTTTTGGGCGAGAGTAGCGACCGTAGTCAGGAACCGTGAGGCCGTCCCAGCGTTTCCTAGGTATAATTCTTTGGGGCTAGCCACCATCCTACCACCGTTGCCATTGACCACGAGCACCTCACCCTGACTTTCCCATGAGAATGTGGCGGCCCCTAAACGCTCAAGGGCAGTAAGCATAACCTCAGTATCGTCTGAATGCAGGAGATTTTTGATGCGACATGTGCCTGACCCAAGTGCCGCAAGGACAAGGGCCCGATTTGAGATACTTTTCGATCCTGGGGGTGTGCAGGTGACATTCAGAGATTTTGGGAAACCTGGATAAACTTCGATGCTTGGCGCAAGTACAACTTGGAGGTCTTCATTCGACACTGTACTCGCCCTGGGCTCATAAGTGCGTCCAATAGCAGAGAGAAGTACGACTTTCTTCTTTGGCCCGTCGTTCTTTTTGTCAACACCCATATAGGTGATTATTTGTTCCACGCTACAATGCTTGCCGGCAGTCAGCCTCTTTATCCGTTCATCTTTGAGAGACGTTGGCAGCTCATAGCTGGCCAGGCACTTTGCAATGCGAGCTACCGAAACGTTATTTAGAATTCCAAGATGGCGAGCCAGTTCGGCTTCTTTGACCATTCCGATGGAAACACATTCCCCGTGTAGGACTTGCGGGGCTAGGATAGCTTCTATAGCATGGCCGATGGAATGGCCGAAATTCAGGAGGTTGCGTAGTCCACCCTCCCTTTCGTCCGCTGACACAACTTGAGCCTTGAATTCTGCGGAGGATAAAATTGTTCTTTTCAGGGTCTCTTGGATGCTACTGAATCGTAGTCGATCCGGGGTGTTTTTGGATTTTACAGCAGCTAGGATGACGTCAGCGTCATTTTCTAAGGCCGCAAACTTTTCTTCACTGGAAATTGCAGCAGTCTATGGGCACCCACAAGTCAGCAGTGGAAATTAAAAGGGGCTTGCAATAAAGGGAAATAGGGGAGTTGTGGAAGAGTAATCCACCGACTTTGATCACTTCCGCCATGCCATTTATAAACTCTCTCTCGGGTAGCGTATTCAAAAACTCCATATCCAAATAGATCCTCTGCGGTTGCCAGATAGCACCGATTAAATTTTTGCCATTTGGGGTGTCAATCGCAGTCTTGCCACCAATCGACGAGTCGACCATGGCCAAAAGGGTTGTAGGGACTTGCACAAAGCGAACTCCACGCATATATGTGGCAGCAACGAATCCAATTAAATCTCCAATAACGCCACCACCCAAGGCAATGATCACAGTGTCTCGCCCGCATGGAGGTTGACGGGCAAGCATCCAGTCTTCAATTTCCGCCTTGGTCTCCCGGGATTTTGAAGATTCACCGGGAGGGATTTCGTAGGTAAGAAGGCGAGGTTTGGGAGAAAGCCCCGCTGCTGCATTTTCGAAGGACTGTTGGAAGCCTGCGAGATAGAGGGGTGTCAAGTTCGTGTCGGAAATTAGGATGTAGGTTGAGGAAGCACAGTTGCTCAATAGATCCTTAGCAACATAGTTCCGCCAGATGCCAAAATCAGCGACTATGCTTTCGCGGCCAAGAATGCTGATCTTGGTTGGAACTCCCATGGTTGATTATGAATCTGGGGGAGGTAGAGGAGTATGGGTGTTTATGAACGGATGGGAAGACCGGAACGGCGTTGTTGGATTCTTCCTCGCCACGTCCTCGTTCGCATGAAGGAATCAGTGATAATTAGCAATGCTGCAGCTCGTGATGTATTTTGGAGCTGGGTTATGAGTCAATTGAGCAATGAAGTGACACCAGATGCTGTCACAGCAGCTGACGTGCGGGGAGTTTTCAAGCTGCAGATGATGAACAAGCAACGGGCTGGTGTTTTAGAGTCGCCACACAGACATTGGGAACACAAGAACACTGCAAGTGGCCAAAATTCTTTCAAGGCGATCTCTTCCAGTTTCGTAGAACCGATGTGAGTTGTCGGTTGTTGACCCAAGCTGTGACCCAATTTTGTCCTCTGAGTTACGCGAGGCATCGGGCAAGGAATAAAATGCTCTAGAGTCCAGTAATTTAAATGTTAGCCAGCCCTTCGAGAGTTTTGTTAACTTAGTTAATTACCTATCGCTGTATTAATATGGCGCAAAAACACCAGGCTATTCTATTTTTGAACTAATGTAAAGTTTAGATAACTGATTTTGTAGGTTAGGGTCGCGCCATTGAATTCAATCAATGACACCGAATTTCAACCAGGTTACAGTCAAAATACCGTCCCGATACAATTCTCGAAACGTAGGCTGAGGGAATATAAATCCGGTAACTAAGCTCTGTTTTTTCCATAATTGATATGTTCCATAGTAGTTATATCCCTTTTAACTTCTTGTGGGATCTCCTCTTCAGGTGAAAGGCTAGCTAGAACTATCTGTTGGGGCGGCTACCCGGGCAACTTGTGCCCAACACTTCTGAACTCGAATCGCGCTTGAATTCGTCCCAAATTAACAGTTACATCCAACCAAAAAAAAAAAAGCTGCAAAAAAGCAATATGTATTTCAAATACAGTACATTAACAATCATCTAACTAAATGAAAACATCTCCAATCAATACCGCCCATATCCATCATTGCGGTTGCCATTATAAGTGTTTTGGCCTTGGTAATATCCACGGCCACGGCCTCTATAGGATCCGCCGCCCCGAGCTCGGCCTGCATTGCCTCCTCCTCCTCCTCCACCACCACCGGACGTATTATGGTCTCCCCGATACTGTCCATACCCTCCTCTTTGCCCGTATTGCTGGGTTTGGCCAGATAGCCTATCTTGGCCGTATTCCCTTGGTTGGTTATATGACTGAGAGTACTGACCACGTTGTCCGGATTGATGTGGATAGCTATGACTCCGTTGTTGTTGGTAGGGATGAGCTTGTGGGAGCCTGTCGAACCGAGAAGCACCATATGCACCTCCAACAATCCCTGGGGGTGGAGGGGCCCATCCCGCTGGGGGCCCACTCATATGCGGTGGCGGTATTGGCGGTGGCACGAAGTCAGGGTTAATATGAGCGGCAAAGGGGTTGGGCCTATCGTTATTGGGCCGGTTGCCGCCATATGACATTTGACCACCTCTGCCCCTACCATTGCTGAACGGCACTCCTCCAAAGGAGCGGCCGGACCGCTGAGCTTTGTTTCTGGTGACTTCGATGTCGGCTTTATCGAGGACTGGAGGGTTAGGCTTTACGCCTCTTAGAAGCATAGATTTGTGAGTGTACATGGATTTGGGAATATCGTAGAGGACACTACTTCGAGTTAAACTAAGGAAAGGACTACCAAAATGCTTCAATGTTTGGGGGAAAAGAGAACTTACCTTATTGAATGATCTTCATCAAATGTGGGTAGATCCACGTTATCAAATGGAGGGACAAGAGAGCTATGCGGAACGTACGCATCGTTGCGCTCTACTTTACCTCCCAAACCTTCGCTCACTCGCATGTTTAGCTTCAATTTCGATAGTCCTTGTTTCTTGGAATAGAAGTTCGCGGTTAAATTGTCGTATAACGGATGTCGATCGGATACGAGGAGCACATCTCTCCCCGTTGAGTTTCGAGCATGCTCCTCGCTCGATAAGAGGTGATATCGCTTCTCCATCGCAACCAGGAGACGTTTCTCGTCAATGAATGGTAAAAGTGCTACCCCCTGCCATGCAAATTTCTTGCCATTAAGATCTATTGGAAATTCCTCAGGGTAGAAATCGATGATTTCACTATTCGGATCTGACATTAGGTCGTGGAATACTTCTGGGATTGCGTGATTGGATGCCGCCGGTAAGACTCCCATCAATTGCTCAAAAGGTTTGAATGGTGCCCCTCTATTGAATTCAATGTTCATTTTGCCCAGGCCAACGAAATCAGCAGCAAAAGGAGCGTAATGGTACGGGTAATACCATGTCCATGAAGGGCAGCCCTGGAAATAGTATAGAAGCACCCATGCTAGGCCTTCAACGTAAGCTCTGGCTACCTTGTGACGAAACTCGATATCCTTTGGATGAACTTGAAACTTCTGCTCATAATACCGATCAGCGTACCCTTCTTCCCACAGTCGAACTGTGTCCGGAGGTAGATCATCATCGTTGTCTTGTGGTTTTATTGAAGGTGTCTCGGACTCTGTTCCTGTGTCTAGAGCGTCGGCCTTTCTTTTGCCTAGGTGAGTTGGTGAAGAAGCGTCGGGTGGACCATCCACAGAATCTTCCGCATCAACGCCAGTAAGATCACCATTACTACTAGCGCCTTTGAGGAGTTGACTTTTGATAGCCGCAGCCGCACTTTTGTTGGCCAAGTTTGCCTTGT
Organism: Paracoccidioides brasiliensis; assembly: GCF_000150735.1. Lineage (NCBI taxonomy): Eukaryota > Fungi > Ascomycota > Eurotiomycetes > Onygenales > Ajellomycetaceae > Paracoccidioides > Paracoccidioides brasiliensis. The sequence continues at coordinate 2,857,565 of NW_011371358.1, forward strand.
AAATGGCGCCACGGTTCACAACCATGGAGTGTGTGAGTTCCCTCTCAGCTCTAGAAAGATTGCCCTTTCCAGGAACCATGAGAGGTGGCGGGGCGGGTAGAGAGAGCTCATTTCTCATAGTCCCATAAGTAGGAGAGCTTCTACGTCGTTTTCGTGAACGCTCTTCCTCCCGGACTCTCTCTTCCTCTTTCCTCCTTTTGGCGTTCGCATTTTTTCTTTCTTCAGTTTGGCGGCGGCGACGGAAAATGGCATCCTCTTGTTTAGCCAGACCTTGTAAGATAAGCTGTGCCCTATTCAAATCAACATGACCATCTTTGGTTAAATAACCACCCATGGCAGGTATATTGTCGCGCCATATAGCAATCAGAGTATCAATGCCGTTTTCTCTGATATCTAAAGATGGCAGATGGGGCAAGAAATCATTTCCCACAAAAAAGCACATAAACACCCAGTCATCTAGAGCTCTCTCTAAATCGAAGGGAAAAGGTTGCTGCGGAACGTGCATTTCGACAGCAAGGTATTCACGAAGTACAGAGACATGGAGCCAGATGAAAGGCTTGAGGGAACTTCCTTTACCCTTTTCATCAAATTCACCATTCTTTTCTTTTGCAGTGCCTTTACAGGCTTCGGCTATATGGCCAGTTTGTCCACATAAATGACAAGTTCGCCCTTTAGATTCTTGGAAAAACACGTCTTCTCTAAGAACTCGAAAGTGAGGTTCATGTGTTGCAAGTCCCAACATAATCAAATCAGCATCCTAGAAATAAACAGTCAGCGGTCATTTGGTATGGAAAGGTGTGTCTTGGACGAAAAAACCTACCAGACCATATATCACATGGCGAGTGTTTGGGTCGTGCTCAGGACAGGACCTCTGTGATCTGATGAATTCCATAATTTTATGTTCACCTTCACCGGGAACTGTGGCATCTGAAATGATAACTTTCAACTAGAACTGGTTTAGCTTGTAAATGAAAATAAGATTGAGGCAAACAAACCTTCTCCCAAGCAGGGTCAGTGTTGAGTTTATATGCAACCCAGTACCGTAAAGCTGCAGCAAGGATATCCATGAAAGGTGTGCCAGGTGTGATGACATTGGAATCCCATGTTTTCATAGTGACTTCCTCTACAATCTCCTCACAGCTCTTCTTCCCATTTTGTTTTCTGAGCAATTTGGCGAACTCTACCTTTTTCTCGTCAGCTTCCTTGGCTTCTTGGGCAGAGCGGAATCGACGAGAACGTTGTTGGTTCATTTTAGCACGTGGAGCGACGCCATCTGGGCATAACAAAATAGAAAATGTTAGCAGGACAAGTTCATATAATATCATGCAAAGGGGTGGGAAAGGAGAGTAGGAAATTAAACGCTGTACTCCCCTCCGAGATAACAGAATCATCATAATGCGATAATAATGTAATGGTTCGAAGGGAGACATCTAATTCCAACGCATCGGTAGCTGAACATACCAACAGCAATCATCAACAGTTTCCTGGGCCTGACCATGTTCACAACCCGATCTGTATACTTGAAAATCTCCAACATCATCTCTTCCTCGTTTGAAGGAGGTGGCTTGCCCTCGGGATGGGTACATGGATGGACGATTCCATTCATGTCCAAGTATAGGTTATCCATTTCTTCGCCATTTGGATTCGGTTTCGTCGTGTCCACGGGAACCTCCTGTTCGTTAATTTCTTGCGGCAATTCTTCGACGACCGAAGATATGATTTTAGGGTATTTGGAAGATAACCATCGGAAAAGCGCTGGTACACCCATGTTGGCGGTAATATGCAGTACTCTATCCCGACAAAGAAAAGAAGATCTTTGCTAACAGGTACGGCTCAATCCAGCGCGAGTTTTCGCGAGGCTGATGGAGGGCTTTGCGATGAATAAATATGGTCAGGAACCATAAGTGCCCAGTACTTCCACTTAAAACAACACAAACGATAGTGCGAAAGACAGTTCAACTCGAAGCCGTCTCGCAGGGTTGAAGTTGCAATGCTCATTTAACAACCTGAACAATTTTTAGGATTCTTATTGCTGGAAAGGAGCAGATCTAGGGAGATTTCAAATTAGCGGACAAACGATGTTCCGAGATAAGGTCACATGATATCTCTGTCCCGTGTCGGGGGAGACAGGTGTACCAAAGCACCGTCTTACCTCTGAACGTCAGCTATTTACACGCACAGCCTTGGGAGAACGTATGAATTAAGCTTGAGCTTAGGATTGCATATACTGTGGTTATTTCTGGCATCGACTTCAGTGATAGCTATTTACTGTGGACGGACGGCGATGGGTGGAGAGCGACCGTTGAACTATTTGATCAGAATCCCCGCCCTCAAACAGTAGAAGGGTTCAATGGTTCCGAACAACAGCTGCTGAGGTTTAGAGCGATCATGCGTTTGAGCGCTCACCTGTGCCATGTTTCGAATTCTTGAGTCCCAAGCTCCAGCGAGGCAGACGGCTGCGGATACTATCAATACCCTGAGCAACAGGCTCCAGAGCGCGACGTTGCTTGAGGACCGTCGAGCCGCGATCTTAGGTCTCCGGAGCTTTGCAAAGGAATATCCTGCGTCTGTTGCATCCGGCGGCCTTCGTCCGCTGATAAACAGCCTGCGAAACGATGCAGAGGATGTCGATACTATTAAGGTGGTTCTGGAGACATTGTTGATGCTGTTTTCTCCGGATGAAAGCAGTGTATGTTGCGCCCTTTTAACTGTTTACTTATTGGTGCAGAAACTTGGCCGCTAACCGCTGTTCGATTGCAGCCGGAAGCATCTGATGAAATTGCACTTTGGCTTGCGGATGAGTTTACACAGGTGAGTGGGATTCATATCAGTTAGCTTTAAGTTTGTTGACGAGGTTGAACAGCGGCAAGACAACATCACGATTCTCCTAGATCTTTTAGATGCCAAGGAGTTTTATTCTCGACTATATTCCCTTCAATTGATGTCACATATATCGAGCGCACGCCCAGAAAGAACTCAAGAATGTATTTTTACCGCACCATTAGGAATATCGCGGCTGGTTAGTGTTCTGAGTGATAGCCGTGAACCTGTTCGCAATGGTACGTTTACGTTCATCTTGCTGTCTCCCGATGTATGGTTGCCGCATTTGTGGAGCACGGCGCTGATTTATTTCCTCCTTGATTTGGAGTAAAGAGGCCCTCCTTCTTTTAATCGCATTGACGCCATCATCCGCGGAGCTTCAAAAGGTTGTGGCTTTTGAGAATGCCTTCGAGCTTATTTTCTCCATAATAGAGGCCGAGGGCTCTTTAACGCACGGAGCAATGGTTGTTGCAGATTGTCTTTCGCTTTTAGGGAACCTTCTAGCGCTTAATGTTTCGAATCAGTCGTATTTCCGTGAAACAGGCTGTGTGAAGAGGATTGCAACGCTCCTTGTTGCGGCAAACCAGGAGGAAGAAATCGAAGGTGGCCTTTCCGAGTGGCTATTGGAGCATCGGGATAAGAATTTATGGGGGCTCTTGGCTATAATACAGTTATTTCTTATCAGCGGGGGGATCAGTACGCCGGTCAATCAGTCTGCGTTTTGGCAAAATGGGGTTATGGAGCAGGTTCTTCGCACAGCATTCAACCCAAGCTTCAATGTCAGGATCAAGGCTAAGGTATATAATTATTCCCCGGACTCATGCTGTATAGGTTTTGCTAACTCTAACAATAATTGTAGGCACTTGCAACGTGTGCGGATTTGATACGTGGAAATTGCGCGTTGCAAGAACAGTTTGCAGATATAGATGTCGCTGTTGGACCCAAAAAAAATCAAGAGCCGCTTACAAATGGTGCTTCAAAAACAAGCACTTATGAAACACATAATGTAATAGAGGCTCTTCTCAGCCTAGCTCTCGAGTCACAATCGGCTAGTTTTCTAGATGCAAGGTTGTCTGCCTGCGACTGTGTCAAAGCCTTTTTCTCAAACCATTCGGGAATTCGACTACATTTTCTCCGCAGGGCAATAGAGGGGCATAACAGCGGAGAAGACCAAATTCCTAATATTTTTACAATTCTCCTCCAGCCACCAGGTAGCAGGGGGAATACCGACCCGTACCAACCATGGCTTGCAGCTGTTTTACTGTTCCATCTGGTTTTCGAGGACACTGAATCGAAAGCTCTCGCTATGAAAGTCACTGAAGGCGATGCATCAAGTGGTGAAGAAGTTATTACCTGCGTCCAAGCAATTGCAGGAAATTTGATCTCTGTCATGCAAAGGAATGATGATGAAAGGATCTCCGTGGGATATTTAATGCTTCTCAGCGGTTGGCTTTTTGAAGACCCAGATGTTGTTAATGATTTTCTCGGCGAGGGAAGCATCGTCCAGAGGCTTATACAAGAAACGAAACAAAATACTTCATCCAAGGCACTCCTTCCTGGCCTTTCAGCTGTCCTGCTCGGCATAATTTACGAATTCTCCACCAAAGATTCTCCAATACCCCGCGCTACGCTACATCAGCTATTGACCAGCGGGCTGGGAAGGGAACAATACATTGACAAGATCACTAAACTCCGTGAGCTGTCGCTGGTGCGAGATTTTGAAGTTTTACCCCGGACGGCGCAGGGGGGATATGATGGATTGCCCGAAGTATATTTTGATACAACGTTCATCAACTTTTTAAAGGACAATTTTAGTCGGTTGATCCGTGCTATCGATCGTGACCCTGGCTTCGAGGTACCCATTATTGCCAATGGAATCCAGAAGGGAATATCGCGTGAATTGGTTGACACTCTCCGAGCGCAGGTAGAGGATAAGAGCCAAGCAATTCAAAAGTTGGAATCAGACCTATTGACCCTAGAACGAAAATTGGAGCAGGAACGGCTTGACCACAGAAAAACAAAGGATTCAACAGCGGTTGAATTAGGTCGAATCAAAAATATAAATGAAACTCTCCAGAAAAACCACGAAGAGGAGATAAGAACTCTTGAGGAGCGGAACAAACAGGCTCGAAACGATCTCCTCCGACAACATGGGGAACAGCTACAGGATATTGACACACAGCTCAAGCAGAAATCCGCGGAATACGAGAAAAAGGCTTCAAAGATCCGTGAGCGACACGAGGCTGAAGTGGCAGATTTGAAAAAAACTATACAAGAACTGGAAGCAAACCTTGAGAAAGCTGGTAAGGATCATATACAGGATCTTCAAACCGCCCACGAGGAGTATTCCACGAAGCTGTCTTCATTGGAAGCACGGAATCAACGCGCGGAAGAACGTACTGAGGAGTGCGATGAACGTGTTGCTAAGGCAGAAAAGGAACTCAAAGCTGCCCAGGCTGCGCTGGAAGCAGCACAGGCCGAATCGAAGGAGAGGGAAGAGGCCCGAAAGGCTGCGCAGGGAGAACTTGAGGATCTATTGATCGTTTTTAGCGACCTGGAGGCTAAACGGGGCCAGGACAAGGTACGCATTCTTGCATTATGTTCGTGTAGAACCCACGCTAACCCATAGTCATAGAAACGTTTGAAGGAACTTGGGGTAGAAGTATCTGAGGATGAAGATGGGGATGACGGAGAGGAAGATGAGGAGGGGGTGGAAAAAACGATTGATTGATCCTTATCCCATATATAGTTTCCCCCCTTTAACTCCTGTTGTAGCTAATTGATACCTGCTTATGACATGGAAGCGGTTTGTATCATTTTGGATTTAGCCTCTAAATATTTCCCTAGGATTAGAGAATATGATAGTATTTGCGTACCAAGCTCAATGACTTAAATATTGATATTATCCGATATTATTTGCTGAGTCCTGAAGTTATGCCTCTGCCGAGTAGGAGTCATCCCACTGGAATATCTCAGTGGCGGGGTAACCCTAACCAAGCGCCCAAACCTTGACTCTTAAAAATATTTACCTAAAAGACTCATCGTTCCCTCACCACACTTTTGCAACAGCAAATCACCACAAACTACTCCATAGAGAATCACCTGGCGATGGCTGTTGACTTCCCAAAAGAAGAGGAGGCCGTCCTTAAACGATGGAAGGAAATTGGCGCCTTTGAGAAACAAGTCGAACTGTCTCGAGGAAGAGAACCATACACTTTCTACGATGGACCTCCCTTTGCGACAGGTCTTCCGCATTATGGCCATCTGCTAGCCTCTACCATAAAAGATATCATTCCGCGATACTGGTCTATGAAGGGACGCTATGTCGAGCGCAGATTCGGCTGGGATACCCATGGCGTTCCTATCGAGTACGAAATCGACAAAGCCTTGGGCATGTCCGGATCGGAAGCGGTGGAGAAACTGGGCCTGGCGAAATACAATAATGAGTGTAGAGCGATTGTCATGAGATTCGCTACGGAGTGGAGGGAGATTATTGACAGACTCGGGCGCTGGATTGATTTTGACAATGATTACAAGGTGGGTGGTGAATTTTTTTAAAAGAATCGTGTCGCGCAACTTTTGTGCAGTGCTCTGAACATTTGTAATACTGACTTTCCAAGACGATGGATACTTCATTTATGGAGAGTCTCTGGTGGATAGTGAAACAGCTTTTCGATAAAGGGATGATTTACCGGGGTTACAGAGTTATGCCCTTCTCCACAGCGCTCAATACCCCCCTGAGTAACTTCGAAGCCCAGCAAAACTACAAGGATGTGCAAGACCCCGCGGTAGTCGTCTCTTTCCCGCTCCTTGATGACCCACAGACAAACCTTCTGGCTTGGACAACTACGCCATGGACCTTGCCGTCGCATGTCGCGCTCGCCGTACACCCTGATCTCGAATACGTGAAGATTCACGATGTGGCATCCGGGAAGAACTATTTCCTGATCGAATCTTTACTCGGGACGCTGTATAAGGACCCGAAGAAGGCGAAGTATCAAGTTCTTGAGCGCCTCAAGGGATCAACTATGAAAGGGTGGAGATACAAACCTCTCTTTGACTATTTCTATGAAGAGTTTAAAGAGGTAGGATTCCAGGTTATCAATGCGATGTATGTCACTGCGGACGATGGTGTTGGTATTGTTCATCAGGCTCCAGCCTTTGGTGAAGAAGATTACAACGTGGCTGTGGAGAATGGTATTCTTACAGAGACCCGGCTGCCGCCAAACCCGGTTGACGAGAGAGGTTGTTTTACCTCTGAGGTTCCGGATTTTGCCGGCCTGCATGTAAAAGCAGCAGACAAAGCGATTATAAAACACCTGAAAGCAGCTGGACGCTTGGTTGTTGATGGCCAGGTCACCCATAGTTACCCATTCTGTTGGCGATCTGACACCCCCCTCATCTATAGAGCTGTGCCCTCGTGGTTCGTCAAAATCGGCGCCATAATCCCTCAGATGCTGGAGGGAATCGAGAAATCCTATTGGATCCCATCGTTTGTCAAGGATAAACGATTCGCCAGCTGGATTACGAATGCAAGGGATTGGAACATCTCGAGAAATCGATATTGGGGAACCCCGATTCCTTTGTGGGCCAGCGACGATTTTAAAGAAATCATCGCGATTGGGAGTGTTGAGGAGTTGAAAAAGCTGAGTGGCTATACCGGCGAACTGACTGACCTGCATCGTGACAAGATTGACCACATTACCATTCCTAGCAAGCAAGGAAAAGGTGTATTGCGCCGTGTCGATGAAGTTCTTGATTGCTGGTTCGAATCCGGAAGCATGCCGTATGCTTCTCAACATTACCCCTTCGAGAACCAGGAGCAATTCGAAAAGTCATTCCCCGGTGATTTCATTGCAGAAGGCCTTGACCAGACTCGTGGATGGTTTTATACACTCACCGTTCTTGGAGTGCATCTATTTGGAAAGCTACCTTTCAAGAACTGTGTCGTTAACGGAATAGTTCTTGCTGAGGATGGCAAAAAGATGTCCAAACGATTGAAAAATTACCCAGACCCAACCCTCATTATGGATCGCTATGGGTCCGATCCCCTTCGGCTGTACCTTATCAACTCTCCCGTCGTTCGCGCAGAACCTCTACGATTCAAGGAATCAGGCGTAAAGGAAATTGTCGCCAAAGTTCTCCTGCCCTTGTGGAACAGTTACAAATTCTTTGAAGCCCAGGTTGCCCTGATTAAGAAGATTGAAGATGTTGACTATGTCTTCGATCCTGCGGCTGAAGCGACTAATACCAATGTCATGGATCGCTGGATTTTAGCCAGCTGCCAGAGTCTGCTCAAATTTGTCAACCAGGAGATGGCTGGGTACCGGCTTTACACCGTTGTTCCACGGCTCCTAGGACTAATTGACAACACCACCAACTGGTATATTCGATTCAACCGCAAGAGGCTGAAGGGAGAACTTGGATTGGACGACACTTTACACGCCCTTAACACCCTTTTCGAGGTCCTTTATACCCTAGTCCGTGGCCTCGCACCTTTCATCCCTTTCATTACCGATAACATCTACCTTCGTCTTCTTCCCCACATCCCTAAATCGCTTCAAGCGGAAGACAGTCGCAGCGTCCATTTCCTCCCGTTCCCTGAAGTTCGTGAAGAGCTTTTTGACGAAGTCATTGAGAGGCAGGTTGGTAGGATGCAGAAGGTGATTGATCTTGGTCGTATTGCGCGTGATCGCAGAAGCATCGGGCTCAAGTCACCACTAAAGACCCTCGTTGTGATCCACCAGGACCAGCAATATCTGGATGATGTGCGATCGCTTGAAAGCTACATTCTGGAAGAGTTGAACATTCGGGACCTTCAACTTTCATCTGACGAGGATAAATATAACGTCCAATACAGTGTCACTGCAGACTGGCCAGTTCTAGGCAAGAAACTGAAAAAAGATGCACAAAAGGTCAAAAAAGCGCTTCCATCTCTCTCAAGCAGCGACGTTAAGCAATTCGTCGCTGACAAGAAGATGGTGGTTGACGGCATCGAACTTGTTGACGGTGATCTGGTGATTAAGCGTGGTTTGAAAGAAGATGGATCTTCCAAGGATTTCGAAACCAATACCGATGACGATGTCCTCATCATCTTGGACGCGGTTTTATACCCAGAGCTAGCTGAGGAAGGATTAGCCAGGGAGATTGTGAACAGGGTTCAGAGGCTCCGGAAGAAGGCCGGGTTGGTTCCGACTGACGACGTGGGCATGGAGTATCGGGTTCTCTCTGACCCGGACAACATTGGCATTGAGCATGTGTTCCAGACGCAGTCTAAGGCGATTGAAAAAGCGCTGCGTAGACCCATTGACCAGCATATAGTGACGGAGGTTGAAGGGAAGGCACCTGATGGCGAGGAGGAGGGGATCATTCTAGAGGAGGAGCAAGAGGTGCAAAAGGCGACGTTCTTGCTTAGACTGGTGAAGTTGTAGTTGGGAGTGTTCTCTACAAATAGATGAAAAGTTTTCAAAAATTAAGGAGGTCTTTTTATGATACAAAAAGGTTCACTTACGGGAACCGGGGGGGTGGGGGAATGTGGGATAGATCTAAAGAAGTTGGTGTTGAGGTTTTCTTCTTTCTCACTCAATTAGACATGAATAGGATGAATCATTCTTGGCTCCAATTGACTTCACTATTTTACACGTAGTCTAGGGTATCATATCATCATATAATGTCTTCTGAATGAGAGCTATATTATTGTCATTCCATCCCCATCTATAGCTTTTTAGCCGCAGCCTACATGCATGCAAGGTTAGTCCAGGGAATGAGTGATATGGTCAGAATCTGGACCTTACCAGATAGCAGTCTTTTAGCTTTATAAACTCATGTATGCACATATCCTTTCGTACTGTGTTATAGTCTGCGAAGACACATTTCCCGTACGCCGTCGCCTGTATCAAAGAGAAATCAAGATCAGTTTTGACATAGTTACCTAGGCAGGCTCTGGAGGGAAGAATCCAGACAGGAAGACAAGCCATCGACGAACCTGGGCAGAACACTGAGCAGCGGCTTTTGCAAATTTCTCGATTGGTCTTGTTCTGCCGGACATATCGTAAGGCAGCTCAGAGGGATCTGAAATAATTATTTCCTAAACCCCAGCGTTCTGGAGGTTGGAAATGACCGCGGTAGTTTAACTGGGAGGCTGCTTATGTAAGCACAGTGATCAGCCATCCGCGAACCGCGCTGGCTGTTGACCGCGCAGGAACAGGTGCGAAGGTTTGTCGCAGATGATCATAGTGATAATGCTTCTCTGCGTCCAACTCCCGCTGCTGGTTCTTATATGAGGGGCCTGGGTAGAAACATGAATGCCGCCGCTGCTCATTGTCTGCTCTCACCTTTGTCCTTGCCCCATGGCGATGCGATGAATGTTTTGCTTCGCTCCTATGTATCAAACAACGCGCCATAGGTCGCAAAACGCTCGATGCATCCACCGCTTGGCCCCAAAACCGCTCCGGACGAGCAACTATTACTTTCAGACCAAGGTCAGTTGTTTCTTTTCCATCCGCTTACGTCTGCGCGTTATATTTAGTGAAGAAGGCTTGGCGCTGATTCGAAGCTTCGAGGCTTCGCGAAGATGTCAACATCCTCCTTCAAATCATCACCCGCGCCGAGCAGCAGCCCAATGTCGATCGACTCCCCTTTCGCGCTGTATTCGCCGCGTACGATTCTGTGTTGTCGGAAAATGGCATCGAGGCCGAAACCGACCGGACGTACCTGCGCTTCCTGTTCCAGCTGGGGGGTAAGTCAGCACCCGGTAATACGCTGTATGAAAAATTTGAGACGCTTTTGCTGCGGAACGGCATTCGACTTGAGTATGGTGATGAGACGGGGGGGGGAAGAGAGGGAATTGAACAGGGTCATGCTGCGGATACGGAAACGAATGTTGCGCAGGTCAAGGAAGAGCGTGCCGGACAATGGCTACCGAATGGATATACCCCCAATAAAGGACGGCGCTCTAGAAGAGCGTCGTTCAATTCGATATACGATGCGGCCAACGAAACTACAGAGAAGAGTATATGTCGACCCAGTTCACGATTGTCAGTTTCGAGACTGGATATTTGTACAAGAGCCTCTTCTGCATCCCCTAGCAGGAGAAGAGAGCCACCTCGACATGCACCGGTACCCCCGCTTTTGGAAGTTGGGGGCAGGATGACAGGGGACAAAGGTACAAAGAGGAATAGCCGTCATAAATCACAGGCTGGTGCTACTGTAATCCAGACCCCAGAACCACAAAGGTATTTGGATGGGCAGCATCTGGATCGGCGTATCAATCATGCCAAACCCGAAAACCATATCAGACCAAAGCGGCTATCTTTCGATAGCAACGAGTCATCTGCCGTTGAATCTCTCGATTCACCTCTGCAGGATGAGGATCCTATACCTAGAGGACCACTACCCCCAGAACTATTATACCAGCCTTCTCTTTCCCACCTTCTTCAGGATGCGTCTACATTCAATATGTATCGTCAACGGAGCGCGCTCCGACGAATATTTGATGAATGGGCGGCACGCGCTAAGCGAAAACAGCAAGTCTTTGTCGAGATGCAGAACATTGCAGTCAAACATGATGCAGCCACTCTCCATCGACAAGCCTTCGACATATGGCGGGGCGCACTGCGACAAAAACGCCAGGAATCCCAGATGGAACGATTCTTCAGACACCTGGAGAAACGAGCTTCCCGAGCTCGAGATCTATATCTGCTTACGAAGGCATTTACTCATTGGGCACATGTTACCTCGGATGAGGTGAAGAGAACCTCTGCTGCGAGAGAGCATATCTTATCCATCAAGTATTTCAATGCCTGGCGGGAGATAACGGCGGTAAACGAGATGAAAGCCCAGCGATTTGCGCTGATGAAGCCATTCAAAGCCTGGAAGTCAAAATTTCAACTAATCCAGAGAAACGAAGTCAAGCCTGATGCAGTTTATCGGGAAAACCTGATCAAGTCGGCATATTGGAAGTGGTTCTGGTCGTTTTGTGACCGACGTGCTCCTCAATGGAGGGATTATCGTCTAAAGCACAAGTCACTTTTAGCATGGCTCCGCGCATTGCGAACCCAACGGGAACTTGACCAGGAGATAGATTCTAGCAACAGACGGGCTTTGCTCCAGGCAACGTTCCAGAAATGCTCTCAGAAGACGTGTACTATTCTCTCAGCTCATAAAAGAGCAGAGAGCCAGTGGAGGACTGGGCTCCTCGAAAATTATTTCTCTGAATGGCGCATTCGAACACATCTGGAGCCGATCGTTGTGCGAGTCTCCCGATCCGTTGACGAGAGAATCCTCCGCTCCTCCCTCAAGACATGGGCTTTACAAGCGCGCATGTCGAGACAGGCACGGGAATTTGATCGTCTCCGGATCATGCGGAATGCATGGACTACATGGAATGACAACTTGCGCTGTTTGGCACTTTCAGCACGCATTGATGAGCGTGTCGTTTTGCAGACGCTGTATAAATGGGCGCTGCTGGCACGGATGCGGCTGATGACAAGAATCCATGAGCTGCGGTTAAAGCGCGAGATGTTTGAGAGATTGACCTTAAATTCCCGAAGTATCTATACTCGCCTTCTGTTTAAGGAGGAGGAGTTCCACGCCCATCGCGGACGGGAACTACTTCGGTCGAAACTCCACGACTGGAGGGAGAAGCTTGCTCTCCAACGACGACGGGAGCATGTCGCACAGGTATTCTACGCGCCAAGGCTTGAACAGGAAACTCTTAATGCCTGGAAGAATCGTATGCAACATATCGCGCAAATGGAGGCCTGGGCAAAGGATGCTCATTTCTATTTCCTGATGACGATGTGTCTTAAGCAATGGAGCACAGCTACGGCGAATTCGTCCAAAAAACGACGGCAGGGTGCCTACGCGACTGTCAGACGGAGGATAAAGAAGAATTTAGCCGCTCATGCAATTTCAGTTTGGCGATCCAATACGGATGCTATTGCACGGCTAGAACGCCAGGCCGTCGAGATTGATCGAATGCGGTTGTTCAAAATGGGTACGGAGGCGTTTGATAAATGGCAAGCAGAAACTTCACAGCGTCAAGCTAACAATCGTGACGCGGAGATATACTACAATCGCCAGCTGGTCTACAGCTACCTTACACGGATGGTTGGGTCATTCGTTAAAATCCTTGCAGAGGAGGAGAAAGCTACACAGATTTTCAAAATACACGTCTCCACCGTGGCTGCAGCGCAATTCCGCAAATTGTCTCTACGCATTTTCCAAATCAAAGCTACTATAGAAACGGCAGATGCACTATATGAGCGAAATCTCCGCAAGCATTACAGAAATATGCTCCGGCATTGGTATGACAAAACAAAGCGACTACTAGATGATAAAGACATGCCGCGTTCCTCTATTCTTGGAGCTGGAGAAGCCGGTAGTGGCTATGGCTACAGCGTCCTGGAAACACCAAGACAGCCCATCGTCGACCCATGGCCCTCGGTGGAACAAACTATGAGTCCCAGCGAGCTGGGCCCGCTTACGACATTCACTGCACAAACTCCGATACCCACGCCCGGTTATTTGAATAGCCCGTCAAAGCGGGCTGCGCGGGCTAGAGCTCTGGCGCAAGTGTCTACGACTCCTGCTACGCCTATTAGGACTCCATTTGCGGCTCGGCTAAGGGCGGAGCAGGTGCGGACAGAACCGCGACGCTTTCCGGCGAGAGGACGTGTTAATATTCGGCGGAGTTCGCTGGGGGCTAATGTACGGTTTGTTGACGATAAGGAGGAAGAGCGTGGTGGTAGTGATGAGGATGGTGATGTGGATGAAGATGAACCTCTCTCTCCTACAATAAAAAGATCTACGAATAAACCCAACTAAGGTTTCTTTTCTTTTTCTTTTCTGTTCTTTTTTTTTTCTTTTTTCACCCCTATGATATGATATGAAATTTGGAGTAGGGTTGGTGGTTTTTGGCATTTTTTTTTTACTCCTGGTTGCTGGATGGGATATATATATGTGATTTTTGAAAGGTGTTTTCGGGCCCTTGTTCTCGGTCTTGGTTCATTGGGTTATTATATACCAGAATAGAGCAGGACGGATTGCCCTTGCTTTTTGATTTCTTGACGGGATTTGACTTTTTTTTTTTTTTAAAAAAAAAAAAATTATTTTTGATTCCCATCGCCATGGAGAGGTGCACATGAGTGGTTCAGGTGAAGAGGGATTCTAGTCTAGCTATTTAGTGTATTTTAATGGGCTCTGCAGGTGTGTCGCCTGAGCTTCCCGCTGGGTATTTATTGTTGTTTCTGTATTCAAAGAAGGCAGGACTTCTAGATAACTATTCCATAACTAACTAAGCGGTTCTTAGCAAAGATCCATGGATCCATCCATATATGGTTGATAATGCGCTTGGATATTGTTTCATTATTGGATGCCTCAACAATCCATATTTTTGAGGAACTGGTTGGTGTTCTCTGGTGACGTCGGTAGCTCAAGGGATGCTGACTACGCAACTAACGTTAACAGCGGGTTGACTTCACATTCTCCCTATGATAACAAGCTCCGTTAACCTTATACAACCTGTACTACTGGATAATTACGGTCTCTAACGAAGCAGAACCCCGTAACCGTATTCTTCTCAACGATGGTATAAGAGGCCGCGACCATCAAAACTGGCGACTTCCAGAGTTCCTATGCGGGCGGTGCTGCCTGGCAGACCCCCAGCGAAGCTCCAGACCCTGAGCACCGCGCTGTGCGAAAATGTCCGCATAATTGTAAGTATACATGTGCCTGGGAGATTGGGGTTTCCTCAGAGTTAGGAAGGACGTATATGTAAAATGTTGCTAATGTTGGGGTTTCGTGCCTGTGTTGTTTTCTAGTCCTACATTTCCGGCAATGCTCTCGTCATCCTCACCGGAGCGCACAAGCTCCAACAGACCATCTACCTGGATGACGCGGAACAACTCGAAGCTATCGTAATCGATGAAGCTTCGGGTAGAATTGCGGTGGCTGGGGGTCCGGATATTTCGGTTTTTAACCCATATCGGGTTGGCGATGATACCTGGAAGGTCCGGAGATTCCCGCTACATACTGTTTGTTTTATACATGGGCTTAGAAGGGAGCGGGGTGTTTAAGTATTAGGGTAATTAGCTGCTAACGTGATAATCAGTGGAGTTTATGCCATACGTTTCGCGCACCGGACGACGACGGGAGAGTCAATGTGCTATCATGGGGCGCAGCCAATGAGCTCCTGGCTGGTAACTCGTGCCTGACTCTCTGGTACCTCACGGACGAGCCGCAAATCATCTGGACGAGAGACGTCGCAAATCCGGTCAAATTTGCGCAATTCTCCCACGATGCGAGCTTGATAGCGTCCACGGGCCAATACGATCGTCTGGTCAAGGTATGGAAACGACTCTCTTTCAACACGCACGATGTCCGCTTCGAGATCTCCTACCTTCCTCACCCAGATACCGTCACAGGCATGCACTGGAGGCGGCCGCAACATCCGGAACAGACCATGGACAATATTCTTTATACAATATGTGCGGATAATAAAATACGGGTTTGGGCGGCCATGGATCGGACAGGTTCCATGTCGGCGCTACAACTTTGGACAGAGATCGATATGGTTGATGCGATTCAGCCAAGGCAACCTGATAATAGTGAGTTTGGAAAAAGGAGGTATGGGTTCATAATTGACGGTCGGGACTTTTCCGTTGCTACGGAACATGCCGTGCAGTCCGGGGCTGCACAGCAAGGGCATAATCCTGCGCTGGAGCATCTTGTGGAAGTGGCAACTAAGAGCCCGGAAGTGTGTATTGTCATGGATGGCAGAGGCCATATGTCTGCATGGGGACTTGAGAATGTCGGATGCAAAGCACGGTCATCCCGGAATATGTTCAATATAACGCATGTGGAAGGATTGAACATATCTTTTGCTTCAGGCATTCAACCAAGTGATGACTATGCCCAATTTTATGCCTTTGCTGGTGGAGAATCTGAGGACTCATTCACGATTTTGGTCCATTATTTTGACGGGAGGATTGAGTGGTTTGACTCCAGGGCGGAGGTGTTGTTTGATCCATCGCAGCGAAAGAGGCGGTTGACTTCCAGAGCAGTATGGTCCGGGCATGCAGGACCTGTCAAGAAGATAGTACGGAATGTCAGTGGGAAAGTTCTTGTTTCGCGCACTGACGATAACAAGGCCACGGTTTGGCGACAGAGGGCTAGCAGTTCCGGTTCTGTTCTTGTTCGACAAAGTGCTCTCTACTCAGATCTTCATATTCACCGCACTTGTTTGATTGGTGATGGGAAATTCCTGATAAATCTACACCACAAAAGCATTTCTCTTTGGGATACCCGCTCATTATATGCGGAGAGGGTGGCAACATGCGATTTCAGGTTGGCGTCGAAACCACTTTGTGTCTTACTCCTACCGACTACTGAGAAGAACAGTTCAACCGTCTACGTGGCAGCAATTGCCGCCGATATGACTGGAGTTGCTTGGGAAATTGGGCTTCCAGAAGAGCATGTTATTGCGAATGGGGCAAATGGATTCCATTGTCCTAAGATGCGGGAATTTTGCACGTTCAATCTCGGTATTGATGAAGATGTGGCTTATATTTTACCAATCGACCCAGCAGGTTCTACTATGATGATTTCCGGTTTCCTCGATCTCTTTGCAACTGATATAGCTCTGTCATACACCAACAGTGGAACAGTCAGGACCTGGACGGCGAAAGTTGATAAGGAGTACGAGAAAATTGATTGGCTCCTAACCTCTACGGTTGAGACTGGGATATGTAACCCGTCACTTGCTAGCGGTGCCTCAATGCGAAAGGCAGCAATCGTTGACCAAAATCGAACGCGACTCACGATATGGGATACCACTGGATCTCAGTTGGAGTTTGAGGAGAGTTTTTCGCAACAGGATATTATCAAGGATCTAGATTGGGCGTCGACACCTCATACCCAATCCATTCTGGCCGTTGGATTTCCCCACAAGGTGGTTCTTATGTCCCAGCTACGGTATGACTACCTTGACGCAGGGCCATCCTGGACGCAGATCAGGGAAATCCGTATACGTGATCTAACACCTCACCCGATTGGTGACTCTTGCTGGCTTGGCAATGGTAATCTTGTTGTTGGATCTGGCAATCAGCTATTTGTCTATGACAAGCATATCGAACTCAGCAACTGGTTGGTCACTAATCTTCGTCTCCCAGCGCGTCAGACGTATGTGGATCTTTTCGATGCTGTTAGTCGGTTGAATGGCACATTACCAGTGTTTCATCCCCAGTTTTTGTCACAATGCATTCTTTCCGGAAAGACAAATTTGGTACACCTAATTCTTACAAGTCTCTATCGAAAACTTAAATTCTATACCGAGGGGGACGAACTTGATGCATTCCTGGATATCCCGCTTGAAGATATATATCGAAATGACGATGTAAGTTTTTGTTGGCTGAGGACTTCGTGCTTGATAAAATGAGTGAACTAACAGTCAACAACCCAGATATTGGCAAAGGTAAATTGGAAAGAAATGAATTCACGCTATGCCGACTTTACAACGGATGATGAAGCTTCTGTTGTGGATGAGACGCTCGCAAGGTCGCTGAATGAGAATTTGATGCGAGTCGCGTTGCCTCAACTAACAAGTACAGAGCAGTTCCGTGTTGTTGATATTATTGAATGTGTGGCAACTGTCGACAAATATCGTCGGTCAATGGATGACAACGCTGCCCGGTATATACTTTTTTTCCGGCAACACATGCTAAGGAAAAGCCAGGGTCTTCCAGAACAGCCCTCTATCTCATGGCGCGAGATTGTATGGGCTTTGCACAGCGATAGTCATGAGATCCTCACGGATCTGGTCTCCAGGCAATACCATAGCAAAATGCTTTGGGAACATGCGAGAGAGAGCGGATTATTCATGTGGATTACGGATTTGAATGCCTTGGTTAGTAACATTTTTGAACTTTGACATGCGACTGCTTTATCTGACGTTCCTTTTCTTTGTCTCCTAGCGAACCCAACTTGAAGTCATTGCGCGCAACGAATATACCAAAACAGACGAAAAGAATCCCATCGACTGCAGCCTTTATTACCTCGCGCTTAGGAAGAAGAACGTTCTCCAGGGTCTTTGGCGAATGGCAAACTGGAATCGTGAACAGTCTGCGACCCAGCGGCTATTGAGCAATAACTTTAACGAACCGAGGTGGAGGACAGCGGCACTTAAAAATGCATATGCATTGCTAGGGAAACGGAGATTTGGTAAGAAATAAATATTGTAGATACTTGCATAGCCGTGTTTCTTGTTGCTAACAGTTATGACATATAGAGTATGCTGCTGCTTTCTTTCTGCTGGCAGACCACCTGCGTGATGCTGTTTACGTATGCATGAATCAACTCCAGGACGTGCAGTTAGCTATTACGATTTCAAGAGCCTACGAAGGCGATGATGGGCCAGTGCTCAAGGAGATCTTAGAGAAAATTCTTGTCAATGCTACTTCTGAAGGAAATCGGTGGATGGCAACATGGGGCTTTTGGTTATTAAATCGACGAGATATGGCTGTACGCGCGTTGATAGTAAGTCCATCATATGCAAGACAATGAATACAAAACCCCGCCTTCTAGAAATCCGACAACTAATGATTTTAATCACGAAGTCACCAATCGAAACCCTTATCGTATCCTCACTCTCCTCTCCCACTACCCCTGGGACAATTGCGCTACAGGCAAAATCGTACCTATCCAACGATCCTGCCCTTGTCATCCTCTACAAACAACTCCGCGACAAGACCATGCAAACACTTACAGGCGCGATGAAAATCCCAGCCAGGGACGAGTGGGAATTTGTCATGCGCAACGCCCGGCTATATGACCGCATGGGCTGCGATCTTCTCGCTCTCAACCTCGTGCGAGAATGGGAGTTCCTTAAATCGTCTCCTCAACCCAGAAAGGATCAGCCCACACCTCTCTCATTTACAACACCGGATCTGCGAAAGCTGCTGAAACGGAGGAGCAGTTTAGTTGTTGCTGATATGCCACTATCGTCAGGGTTACAGGAGGAGTTGAAGAGTCAAATTAGTCCAAAGAATGGGAAGCATAGGTCCCCGTCTATGTTTGAGGAACCGGATTCCAATTCATTGTTGGATAGTTTTGGCTTTTGATTAAATTCATCTCAGTATTTAGAAGGGGATACTTCATTTAGATTATGCTCGGGTTATGATTTAACTGTCCGTTTCGGGGTGCATTTTCATATGGGGAGCTCGTTTCATTCACGCGTGTACTCTTCTTTTGTCCTTGTTTTACAAAGGAAATCCATCTCTTCCGGACACTGTCCAGGTTATTATTGTATTTGCTAATCTAGAAGCTCGTGTATATTAGTATACCCATACTTAATTATTCTCCGTCACAAGAGAGACCTGAAACTCTCCCGTTCTCTGCTGGGCATATCTCCATCGGATAAACTACACCGAGCACCATGACGTCAGTGGTTACATCAAAATATTAGTAATACCATCCTGGGTTGCTATTTCGGTTATCCTTGCATCATCATCTTCATGTATACTATATCAACACTTCGCACTTTGTACATATTTTTGTTCAGCGCAGTTAAACTCGTCATGTTTGTTAGACGCTCTGTCGGGATTTTATAACACATAGCTTCCACGAGCGTTGGCGGAGGAGATTCCGTCGATCTGCTGTGCTCACTCAGGTCCTTTCAAGATGGCTGGCCCGTCTCCGTCTAACCACAGTGATTCTGTGAGACAATCCCGGTCCTCGGGCTCAGGGTCATCGAGGTGCATCACAGAGACACATTTTGACCATGACGGCATCGATGATAGTGTCAGTTATTTTCATTCTGACAATGAGAACATGGACGACAATCCCCGTACAGACGAACAGCAACGCCCCCGAACCTCCCCGCAAAGTTTCACCGCACGATCCCTCTTCATGGGTCTCGCAATCGGTACTCTCATCACCTTCTCAAACACATACTTCGGTCTCCAGACGGGCTGGATCAGCGGCATGGCAATGCCGTCTGCTCTGATCGGATTTGCCGTCTTCAAGTCCATGGCCCGACATCTCTCATTCCCCTTCACACCAATCGAAAATGTTCTTATTCAGACAGTTGCGGGGGCTGTGGGGACAATGCCATTGGGCTGTGGGTTTGTGGGTGTGATCCCTGCGATGGAGTTCTTGCTAAGGGAGGGACCTGATGGGAAGAATGGAGGCGATGATGGACAAGGTGAAGGGGGCCCTTTGAAGTTGTCGTTTTGGAAATTGGTTGTTTGGAGTTTGGGCGTTTGTTTGTTTGGGGTTGTGTTTGCGGTGCCGTTGCGGAGGGATGTTATTGTGAGGGAGAAATTGAAGTTTCCAAGTGGGACGGCGACGGCGTTGGTAATCAGGGTGCTACATGCCGGTGGGAAGACAGAGGAGAATGGGAAGGGAACCGAGGCACATGCTGAAAGAGAGAGGCGGAGGTCGGGGTCGGCACATGAACAGGAATCGCTATCTCGTAATGACAGGGAGGACACCTCGCATTCGATTTCGAGTTTTGCGCTTGCTGAGCGGGATAGGAGGAAAGATTGGAAGGCGAAGATTAAATTGTTGACTTACGCATTTGGGATATCTGCTGTATATGTAAGAGGGCTCCCGGTTCGGTTTTCTTTGATATGCTCCTGATATAATTTTTTCTAGACTCTCATCTCCTATTTCATCCCGCATCTTCGCGATCTTCCTATTCTTGGGTCTCCACTTGCAACTCACTGGTTGTGGACACTAAATCCTTCTCCAGCATATATTGGCCAGGGTATAATAATGGGACCTTCGACGTCCTTGCATATGTTAATCGGGGCGATTTTGGGTTGGGGATTACTTTCTCCACTTGCCAAACATCGGGGATGGGCTCCTGGGCCTGTCGACAGCTGGAAAGACGGCAGCAAAGGATGGATTGTCTGGGTTTCCCTCGCCATCATGCTCGCGGACTCAATCATCAGCCTTGGCTGGTTGATTGTCCGACCATTTATCACGTACGGGCCGGGTCTTCTAGTGAAAATACAGCACAACATAACCCGGAAAAACTTCTGGCGGAATCTTTTGACATTCTCTTCTCGCCGAACAGGTTATACAGCTATTAACCACTCCGTTACAAAGGAGCACGAAGAGTATGATGCCCCATCGTCCGAGCTCATATCCACAGGTACTGTACTCATCCTCCTCCCGCTCACACTATTCCTCAACGTGATATGCATGCACATTAGCTTTGGTAGCCTTATCAACCCTGCTCTCTCAACCCTCGCCACCATTCTGGCCCTGTTCCTCTCCATAATGGGCGTTCGTGCCCAAGGCGAGACGGACCTCAACCCCG
This sequence comes from Paracoccidioides brasiliensis, assembly GCF_000150735.1. Lineage (NCBI taxonomy): Eukaryota > Fungi > Ascomycota > Eurotiomycetes > Onygenales > Ajellomycetaceae > Paracoccidioides > Paracoccidioides brasiliensis. The sequence goes on from NW_011371358.1 coordinate 2,878,707, forward strand.
TATCCGGGATCAGCAAATTAACCCAGTTAATCTTCGCCTTTGTAACCCCGACCTCCAGCCACACCCGTCGCACCGCAGTGGTCACGAACCTCCTAGCCGGAGCCGTCTCCGAAGCCGGCGCTCTACAAGCCGGTGACATGATGCAAGACCTCAAAACTGGCCATCTGCTGGGTGCCAGCCCCAGAGCACAGTTCTACGGACAAGTTATCGGCAGCCTCTTTGGCGCTGTGGTTTCCGCTGCGGTGTACAAATTGTACATATCTGTATACGACGTACCTAGCCCCATGTTCCAGGTACCCACGGCATACGTGTGGATATTCACCGCGCGACTAGTGACGGGACAGGGCCTGCCAGCCATGGCATGGCCTGTAGCCGCGATTGCTGGCCTGATGTTTGCCACCACCACGATTTTGAGAATCATTGGCGCGTCACCTTCGTTTTCGGTACCTACGAATGGAAAAGGTGGTTTTGGGGGGAGAAGGGGAAGTGCACCATGGCGCGCATGGATACCAGGCGGCATTGCAGTTGCTGTGGGTATGTATAATGTGCCATCATTCACACTGGCCAGGGCCATTGGGGGAGTTATCGCGTGGTGGTGGAGTCGTAAACGACAACGACACAGCCAACGAAGATGCCATTCGGAAAGTGATGGTACGGATGATAGTCATGCCCGCCTACTTACGTTGTCGAATAATGGAGACGATGACGATAACGCGACTGAGCTACCATCTGGGAGATCGGGCTCCTTTGCTGTTATGCGTGGTGATGGGGATGGTGGTGTGGGAGATAATGCTGCAATTGGCTACGGCCAGGATGAGAATGACGATTCAGAAGCGGGATCGACAGTTGTGATTCTTGCGTCTGGTCTTATTTTGGGAGAGGGTGTCGTGAGTATTATCAATCTAGTACTGGCGAGTGCTGGAGTTCCCCATCTGTGAGTCTTTACCTTTATGGTTGCTTGATATTCCAAGATGTCCTGTATACATTCACATAAACTCCATGGCGTTTGGGAGTTTCTCATTTGGATTGTTTGGTTATGTATGATTGTATTCTGGTCCCATCTCGGAGCAACATGGGAAGGCTTTTACTCTCCATTATACTTATATGTTCTTCATTATTGTAAGTTTATATACATCCCTTTTTATGATCATCTTTGTCCTGGATATGCATATAGCATATTGCAAGATGGTATGGAACATACATCTCCTGATACCCCATTCTAAATACGTACATTTATCTATAGTTATATAAAGTCTAACGTTTTCTCCTCTACTTTATAAAAACCCTCTCCAATTATATGTTTATATATATATATATATATAAACTTGGACATATACCACTCTTTAGTCAGACCATGAAGCGACTCCATACAATTTTAGAGAGCGACAGGACACGAACGACGGATAACACAGGATCGATTCATGACAGCTCATTCACTTATAGTGAATCGAAGTCTTGTGAGTTCGTGGCAATTTGGGCAATTGTTGGAAGCAGGGTACGGAGTACTGACATGTTGCAATGGTCACGTGACGATGGACGTTCCTTCAAACTCCCAACAGCGAATCGTTTCAGATGTGTTTACTGTACGCGGATCCAACAACTTCTTCAGATATCTAGTGCGTATGAAAATATGTCACGACATCAAAACAAAATACATTCAGCTAAACTATCTAGTGGTTCAATTGATAATACATGATTTTCTATCTATACTCTTCTCCCCTTAGTTCTTCACAGTTGTTCTACAATTTTCACTTGAATCAATTTCCCCAATCTCCGTTATCTCATCTCTCTATAACCTTAGCTAAGGGAAACTCTTCGAAGACTAACAAAGAGGAAGTAAAAAGGGGGCAATTTATTTATCACACTTGCCTCAAATTAAAAACAAAAATTGAAAAAGGTTACAGTGACAATCTCTGCCTTTCTCATCACTCAGCCTCTCTACAGAACTTGGGTTATAACATGCGTGGGAGTCGGGGGTAGGCAGAAGGTAGAGTGTGAGGAATGAAAAGTAGGAAACTAAAGAGGAAAAAAGATTAAGGAAATTTGAGATATCAGGTAAAAATACGGGAGAATATCAAAAAAATATGAAAGATACAGGAGGTGAGAGTACACGAGAAATGGGAAAATTATTGTTGAAAGGAAAAAAGAAAGGGGAGGAACGGCATTGCCAGCTTGAAAGTTCTTCAAAGCTGATGAGATGAAAATGGTTGAACTAAGGGTTCAGGTTGTTGATACAGACGAACCATCTCACGCATCTTCTATTTCTCAAAAGGGTCAACTATCAACCCAGTCTCAACGAAGGTGAAAAAACGGGGGTTATCTTTATCTTATCTTATCGTCAATATCAACGGGGAGGGGATATTATCGACATAATGCAAGAGAGAAGATACATCACATACATATCGAGAGTACACAACAAAAGAAAGATGGAAAAGATAAATATATTGAAAGGGCGTTGGGATATAGAGAAAATGGACAACGAAATAAAAAGGGTGAAAAAATCGAGAGAAAGTGGAAAAGGATTCATCCACAATCTTAACTATAAACCATAAATTACTTGCTCACATTGGAAAAGCCCGTGGTAAGTTCGTGTTGGGGTGTTAGTGCACACTTGTTCCTCTCATCTTCGACCGACCAATTATGGTTGACAAACTTGCCATCTCACTTCAATTTCTCAAATAGATCCAAATACACCTTGTGGTGTCACTCGTCGTATCCCTGGCCACAACCTCGGGCAGACAGATTTGTGTTGAGATTAATAACTTTGCGGAATTCGACAAATAAAAGTTCGCATGTGGTTCGCGCAACGAGGTCCAGGAACAAACAGGGGATGAAAATAACTACCTTTCTTCATTATGATTGTTGTGGCGCTGCTGCTGCTGCTGGTGGTGGCTGTGATTGACTAGGAACTGGCTTTCGCTCAATAGGACCTGTGGTGATGGGCGGAGTCTTTGGTGGTTTTGGTGTCTCTGCCTGTACCTGTGGTTGTGGCTGCTGTCCTGGATGGTGCTCCTGCTGAAGCGGCGACCCCACCAGTGGCAAAGCTTGCGTCTGCGGGCCATTACTAGCATTGCTGTTATTGTTGGCCGCCATAGCTGCACTGGTACTATAACTCCTTCTTCTAGCGCCGGCTGCAGACGTAGGGGGCTTCTGCATTCCACCAGGCCCGTAAGGACCGGGACTCATCGAGCGTGGTTGTGGGATTCTGCTAACGGGTCCATGTCCAGGACCATAGGAGCCAGGACCGGGACTCATCGAGCGCGGTTGCGGGATTTGTCCACGCGGGCCAGGACTAATTGAACGTTGTTGGGGGATTTGCGCAGCGGGCCCTGGTCTGTAGGCACCAGGACCAGGACTCATCGAGCGTGGTTGGGGAATCCGTCCTCCTGGTCCTGGAGATAGGGAGCGGGGAACCTGAGGGAACTGCACAGGCGATAACGGGTGGCCTGGTTGCTGCTGGGGAGGGAATGTACGGTAACTACCGGCGGGTGACGCTGGACGGCCCTGTTGTGGGGCCTGGAAGCGTGGGGAGGGTGCGCCGTTTTGGTTGAAGGTGTGGTTGTGGTACGGGTTCGGGTTGGGTATGGGAACGGGACTTGGGTGAGGGCTGTAGGATACTTGGCTGCTTATTGACATGGAACGGTCGTCCGGGGGTCCGACCATACCTGGTGGTGGTGGACCGCGGGGACCGGAATGTGCGTTTGATCCGTTGCGTGGGCGGGGTCGGACGGGACGGGATGAGAGGCACGTTCGTGGAACGACACCTTGGCTAGAGCGATCGAGGCGGACGCAGAGTGCCTGGGGTGATTGTCAGTTGGGTTCTTTACTTTTACTTTCAGATTCGTGGTGTGGTATTGTTTTTGTTGAGAGTTCAACGGGAAATAACATACCCAGCCGTCATCATATTCATGAATGAGACGCACAAGCTGCCCAGCTTTCAGTTCTAGCTCATCTTCCATGGAAGGAGCAAAGTCAAGTTGCACCCGATAAACATTGGGAGCACCAGTAGGCGCAGCACCAGGACCTGCTCCAGCAACTCCAGCTGGGGTAGAGCCCATACCCATGGCAGAATTGGTTGGGAGTCCATCTCCTGCAGGACTCGCAGTGTTCTTGGGGGATCCCTGCGATTTATCGCTAGTTAAGGTACGACGAACAGCAACAACACCAACTGTGCCCGCAGCAGTAGCAATGCCAGTCGCAGCAATTCCCATCTCGGGTGAGGGTGTACGCGCACCGGAAATGGCCGGAGAAAGCGTGCCGGCATCTGCGCGCCTAGGAGCAGCTGGAGTTAGAGGGGTTGCTGGGACGGATACAGGTGTAGGGCTATCGAATGGATTGACTGGATCTGTGAAGGGATCATTGGGAGGCGTCTTTGGCGGAGGTGATGGTTTCTCGCCAGTAAGATTGCGTGCTGGAACAGCGCCAGCAGTAAGAGTGGCTCCAAATGCATTTCCTGCTGGGGCAGTCAGGGCAGGTGGAGCAAAATCTGGCGAAAACTCTGTAACGGGTCTAATGTTGAGCTGCGGTGGAGTTGGAGTGGTCATTGTCCGCGTCAGGGGCAGAGGATCCTCGTCAATAGGACGAGGAGCAGCCGCTGCGTTAGCTGCGACGAACGGCTTTTCATTGTACGATTTTTCATTGTCAACTTGGGCCAATGCCTGATCTCGCTTCTTCTTCTTGTGAATGAAAAACAAAGCGACACCCGCAAGCAATGCAACAATGAGGAGGATTCCTATTGCCAACCCTGCCTTTGCACCCCCTGACATGCCTCTTCCTGATTCATTGGACGACGAGGATGGCGCCAAAGAAGAAGCGCCCACAGTTGGGGAGGGTGAACTGGTTTCCCTCAGCTTATCCAAACCGGTGGCTGAAGGGAGACTGCTTGAAGACGAAGAGTTGGAGACTGATTTTGCCAACGTACTAGGGATGGAATCGGTTGCTTTCGGCATGGCCTTTGTAACTGGCTTTGCCGCAGTTGTTGGTTCCGGTGCAGGTTTGGGAGGTGATGCTTCCTTGGTGGGTTTTCTGGGAGGGCGTCGCTCTGGTGGCTCTGTAGGTCGTGCAGGAGACCCCAGTGCTGGCATACCCTCGGTCATAAAACCACCGATGGGGCCATCGAAGGTGGGAGCCAGGGTCTTAAACACGATCTCAGGCTCCTGTCGCTTGGCCGTGGCCTGGCTTCGGACGTTGTGTCTGTGCTTTTGATGAACCATGGTTGGCGATGATGGAGATGAGTGGTAAACTACAATCGATCAATAAAACCGAGGGAATGAAACGATGTAATTTGCAGCAACCAGTTGCGCTCTCGATGGAAACTTCGAAGGGTCGGAGAACTTGTCGTTTATGTTGCTGACTCTTTTCCCACCCGCTCTCTTTCTGCGTATTCAATGGGGGATTTGAATCAATCGCGGACGTGATACGCATAGATACACACGTAGAGGAGAGATCACGAAGGATTGAAAGTGATTCCGGCTGTGTGGTTACGTGTTCTCTCAGGCAGAAGGGCTCACTTCAAGCGTGGCTCTTGTAACAAAAGGACTGTGGGGTGGATGCCACTAACCGAGTCTCGTGGGAGGAGTGTTAAAAAAGGGGTAATTGTAGAGGAAGGGAGGACTACGAGCACCCAGGCAAACAACCAAGAAATGAATGAATGAGAGAGTGAATGAAAAGAACGTGGGAGAGAAAGCAGACGCGATGGTGGAACCTCGAGGCACAGAGACGGCTGAAGTTGAGGATGAGGTTGAGGTTGACGAGGAAAAGAGAGAAAGAGAGAGAGAGAGAGAGAGAGAGAGAGAGAGAGACGTGAGATGACAAACCTGGACAAGGAGCAAGCGAAGACGGGCCGAGACGGGGGTAAATACAACGTATGGACGCGGTACGGTACGCTGGAGAGGTAATCATCAAACACAGATCTAGCAGAAACAGATCGCCTACAGCAGCATTCCATTGGACACAGATTACAGCTCACCGAAGAAATCGAATAATACCGAAATACTGAGCTCCGCAACAACCTTACCACTCCGTACAGTACGGTACAAACCCACCAAGCCCACAATTTATTATAGCTAACCAGAGCTGCCTGCCAGAAACACTCAACCACCAGGGAGGCGAGAGCCGGCCAATCCAGGCAGCCCAGTCGCTTGGCACTCGGCGGGGTCTCAGCCATTCATACCGCCCAACAGCCGCAAGATTCAACAGAGTGTGCCTGACGTTTGTTCCGTCTGTGGCCAGCCAATCCCACGCCCTGTCGCCAGCCTGTTTTAGGCATGGCACCAGGTACCCGGGCTGCAAGGTTCAGCCAAATTTAAATTATCAGGGGTATGGACAATACTTTACAGTACCGGGTGGGTTTGGTCAGTGCGGGACGATTTGGTATTGTACGGAGTATTAAGGATTGGGGCTTGCGCGGGTTAGTACAAGAGGGAGTAATTTATTATCGTGTTGGGGTTTATATGGTGATGTCTCTTTCAGGTCGTTGTATTTTGGACGCACGTTGTGGGGAGTTGATGAAGTCAGGATGGATGGATGGATGGCTTCTTGAAGATCTTGGAGTTGCCATCTACGTATATCCGTAAATCCGCTCACAAATCCCCGGGTTTAGTCGTGGTTGGCAGCTGCTGCTGACTCCGATTATTACCAACGTCGATCTCTCCTCATCTGGTTAACATCCACATTTGATGTTGCAACACTCATGCCCTCCGGCTGTCATGCTTATGCCTGCAGTCCGTCATGCATAGTTACGGGACGTTGAACAAGGCCTTATCTCATCACTAAGGAAGAAGTTAATGGTTGCAACAAGAGCACTTGCACTGCAGCACAGGTGAAGTCATCGATTCCTCTTCGTATGAACAGAGATAAGAGCATGCTGTGCAAGGAGCGAAAATCAGCATCACCGGTACAGTCGAGTTTTGCGAGATTGATAAAAACTATGACATTCATTTGTAAATATGAAAAGATTATGTTTAACCCAACGTGCTGTTATTCCACTGCTCCTATGACATTGACAGCTCACAACAACAACAACAACAACAACAATCCAAGTGGACGTTATGTTTCATCCAGTCCTTCATAAGATCGACGAATATACCCCTCCAACACGGAGGAATAATAATAGCCTACCTGACTGACCCCTCGTATTTCCGGCTCCGACCCCTTCTTCTCAACTCGAAGTAATCCTGGGCGTTAACTTCACGAAGGAAAACACGACCGTGGGTGCGTTTCATTAGCTTCAAGAGCCTGGGAGTGTTGTGCCGAACTATCCATCCGTTGTGGTGTGGAGCTCAGCACGTGCCAGGTACCGGAGTTCCCGGCCATCCATCCATGGTTATATCCGCGGATGTATCTAAGTGTAACTATGTATTTGTGTCAACGATGTGTGAAGATATCATTTACGTCCACTGCTGCTATACGTTGGAGGGGATTCGGGCCAAGAGGGAAGACAAGGCCCAACCACCCCCCCCCCCCCCCAAAAAAAAAAAAAAAAAAAAAAGTGACAAAGAAAAGGAGTAGGGCAAGGACTGGAATTTTTAAGATCCACAATGAAAAAACCTCAAATTGTGCAGAGCATTATCGTCTATCAAATCATGGCATGAATTGTGCAATTTGATCTTTCCTCTCGATTCAACGTCACGCTTTGCTCAGAATGTAAAGTACGGATGCGTTAGAGCCTGCCGTCGCCATGGTTAGCAATTATCTTTCCGGATCTGTATCTCGCTTGCGAGTTCTATATGGCATCGTATTCCATCACAGATCGGGGACCAGTGATGGATGTCTTTTATACATACCTCAGCAGCTGATAGCCTCTCGCTACTCTCATACCGTACCAGTTTACTGACCAGATCGCGCCCGTTGAGAGGAGCCCCGCTGAGGATTTCTGCCCAGGGTTTCGCTGGATACTCTTTAAACTGTATCTTTCCCCAGTCGGGGAGATCCTTGGTTAACTTGTTTGCAAGGGGGGTTTCGGTTAGTCGAGTTTCTCTCCTGTAAAAATATCAAGTAGAAGAAAGCACAGCAGGGGCGACGAAGAGCCATGTCATATCTTAAGTAGGGTGAGAGACGACAAAGAGGAGATGATGGGGGAAACAACATACAGGCCATGATTTAGCATTCGGAGTCCCCAGTGTCACAAATATAGAATGTACCAACGCCAATTCACTCCCCAGCTCCCCCGCATCAAAAAGTTGCCTGTGATTCATATCCACCGCCTCTGCAACAACACAGCCCGCGGCCCAAAGGTCCAAGCTGGTCCCATACGCCTTATCTCCAAACAAGACCTCAGGAGGCCGGTAACACGTCGTGCCCACCTCGGTGATTTTCTTATTAGCGTCTTCAGAGGCCTTATCAGAAGGTGACCATGCAATTCCAAAATCTGCCAGATATGCTGGACCCTTTAGTTCGCGGAGGAGGATGTTAGATGGCTTGACATCTCGATGGATGATACCCTGCGAATGGATGTAGGATAGGGCCCGGAAGAGGTCTCGTAGGTGCGAGCGGGTTTGCCGTGAGGTCAGGGCGTTGCGGCGCATGAGCTCGTCGAAGTGGAGGGGCATGAAAGGGAAGACGAGGACGAATTGGCCGCCTGGATGGTTGAAGCTGTCTAGCAATGGGATGATCGCGGGGTTTGAGAGGGAGCTGAGGATGCGGGCTTCGCGTCTGGAGTCATGGGGCGGTGACATGGTATGTGGTGTTGTCACTTTTAGAGCCACTGTAGTTCCGGTGATGCTCTTTGCTTTGTATACGGTGGAGAATATGCCTTCTTGATGGTATATGGCATTTTCGTACGCGCCAATCTTCCTGCCGCCGGAAACGTTGTCGGAGTCGAGTTTTGACCCTTCAGATGCAGCTGCACTTTCATTTTCAATGACATCAGGTGGAGCTAGTTGTTCCATTGCGTCCCACTCATCAATGGCCCTCTGACATTCAAATTGATAATCTTCCTGCGGGGCCCCTGTTTTTCAGAACGGACTCAACTAGGGGGAATTATTCTGCGGAACGTAGACCACATACTTTGCTTGACGCATGACTGAAAGCATCATTTTCCACCTTCGTTGCCTCCGCATGAGCTTCTGAAAAACCGGCTGATGGCACTGCGCGCTGATACGCCGCAATTCTGCATGCTGGGATGAGCTGAGCACATTTCAAGCACCCTGCACAATCACAGGGCAGGAATGGGGGGTGGAGAAGCAAGCAGACCGAACTTACATCAACCGCACTGTGGTCAAGCGATCTGAAAAACCCACATCCGACTTCCAACCAGCATTTGATGCCATTGTGGTCTCGGGAATTGCTCTTCGAGCTTTTATCAAATTAAGGACGTTTACTTGCTACTTATTGGAAGGTTAATAGCCATATCTGGTACCGATGTGCAAGTACCATAGGCCGGCAGTATTGATGGTGGAGGCTTGTAATAAAAATAGCCACAGCGCCCATAAGTTCAGCTAGCTTCTTTTGTTTGGGTAGCGTGTACCGCAAAAGCATACCGGCAATTGTTGATCAGGGTATAACATAGTAATTGTTAAACAGACATCTCACCGTCCGGTCAATCTCGGTCTGTGCCTATATCTGCCTCTTTAACTATCACTTCCATTCACGATTAATAATCCGCAGCTGAACCCGGATCGGGGACACGTGACATTACCGATGCTGCTTCTCTTGGCGCCAGTCTGCCTTCCCAAATCCCCTGCAAATACCTGCTCAACGTTAACATTAACGTCAACATCAACGTCAACATCCACATCTGTCTCTCTCTTCTTTATCAATGATATAGAGAACGGTCCGACATAGCTCTACCCACTGCATATACTCTCTTTTATTTCCTGCGCTTCCTTCATCTTAGCTTTGGGATGTGCTGTTATGAATCCTCCGGTTAGCGAATTCGTCATCGTGTTAATAAGAACACTTCAACATGGAATTGTCGCGGCAAGACTATCCAGCCATTGCGGTGAGTAAACACTACCATGGAGTGTAATTGCACAGTTGGATGTGCCATAATTGTTTGTTGATGGTTACTAATTGCCCATTGCTTCTTTTCCTAGGCCTCCCTGACGCCGACGCAAGCCAGCGCCATCCTAACAGACCGCATGCGATTAATTAGCAAGGTTAACTTGGATATTGCAGACTGGCTTTCGGTACTCAAATTTCATTTCGTTTCGTTTTTCTTTTGAAAAGAATTATCCTGAGCAGAAGATGACCTTACACCTTCCTCCCCCAACTTAGGAACGACGACGGGTGGAGCAAGTTTATGTTTTGGGCCTTCGCAGGCTTGCGCGCCGACAGCAACTAGATGAATATGAAGCATTGGGGTAAGACTTGTTTGCACATGTTGCGAAGCAATGATTATGGCGTTCTGACCATGAATTATGTAGTGTGTTTCAAACGCCTTGGCAGCGCATACTGTCCGCTACTGAAACATTAGCCTCCTCCCACGAGATCCTTTCCCACGTAATCGAGACGGATGCTGAGCGGCCCTTGAGAGAATATGCCACCAAAAATCGTGATATGCAATCCATGTCAACCATGCAGCACGATTTAGCAAATTTAGCAAAGGAGCTTGAATCAGTGACGAGGAAAGCGGACAAACTAAAAGACAAGGGACCAAAGGCTGCCGCAAAGACGTCAAGTGCTGTTTCCGCGGCGCAGGATGTGGCGCAACAGTGGGAATCGCGAGCCCCGTTTGTCTTTGAGCAACTACAGGCTGTTGATGAACATCGCCTTAATCATCTCAGGGATGTTCTCACCCAGTACGAAACTCATGAGGTCGATCGCATCGAAAGAGATAGAGAGTCCGCTGAGAGTTGTCTCAATGCTCTGTTGAACGTCCAGACCGATGAAGAGATCAGGGCATTCACTACAAAAGCAATCGGTGGCCGGGCTCCTGTATCGAGAAGAACAAACCCTCCATCGGCTGCGTCGCCCCCCGCCTCTCCTCCGTGCCGAGTTCTGGGCGATACTGCCTCGGTGACCGCCGCCGCAGAATCCCTACTACCGCCACCACCTAGGAATCAGGATGATAGGGCCAGCCAGCATTCCGGTCAGTCAAACCAAGGCAGGTTAAGTGTTGGTGAGTAATCATTCCTCCTCAGATCAGAACCGGGACAATTCAAGCCAGCTTCTGACATAATTGTAGGTCTAGAGCAACATGGACATTTAAGACTTGGTGGCCTGAAACGGTTAGGCACCGTCATGACTCGCAGGAAGAGCATTGTACATCATCCAACTAGGGCCTCAGGTTCTCCGGAAAGGAAGTTCCGGTCTCCATTTACTTCGTTCCGGAAGACTGATTCAACTCGAAGTTTTCAGCAAGTTGATATGCAAGCCAATTTGGTTAATTCGCTAGCTCCTATTTCTTCAAGGGATGATTCATCGTTGCAACGCCCGGCTTCCTCTCACAGAGAGGTATCCCATTCCGAGTCGACTTCAGCATTGCACCAGCGACCCACGACACCTCTTAACGGTGCTGTTAGGCCCGAAGAGAGTGCTGTCTCGAATACGCCTATTAGAAAAGCTAATTCTATGGAACAAGCGCCTGCTACAACCCAAGTACGACCACCGCTTCCCAATTTCTCGCCCTATTTTACTAACTTGACACAGTCACCAAAAATCGATTCCGAGGGTTATTCCGAGCGGCCCAATAGTCTTGATGAAATATCCCGAGTTCAAAAAGAAGCTGCTGCGTATGTTTCTTTCCTATTGTTCCAATTTTGCCAATTTTGGCATCATCTGACCCATCAAGCAGCGTCGTAGAGCCCGGCATGAACCTGACTATCCGTGACCAACCTATTAAAGAGGATGAGGGTGAGGCGAAATTGGCTTTGAATGAAGTGGCGAACACTTTACGATTGGTGAGAAGAGATGTTTAGTCACTGTCCAAACTCTGAAAGGCTAACTCGTCCGCATAGCAAGCACAACAGTCTGGTGTTTCTCGTGGAGTTGGGACATTGCGTGGACGTCGAGATGTCAGAAACACCATTTTTGTTCCGAGCCCACCATCAGCCGGTGAAGATGTAGGTCTGAACCGATCTCCTGGCCTCACTGCCTCTTCAATACCTGTTTCGCCATCTTACGCGCCAAAGGCTGTCGTATCTCCTTCAGCAACTTACGATGACCACGCTCAATCGGATACAACATCAGTTCATTCATCACACACTCTCCATAACCTGTCAGGTCCTGTCTTACACCCTGAGATGTCTGAGCCTGGTCTTAACGCATCTGTAGTGGAAACTGTGAATGCTTGGTTCTCCGATGGTATTGTGAACCGTTCTTTCGTTGTGGGAGAATTGGCTCTGGCATATAATTCCACCACGAACCCCCCTTCTGACCCTGAACTTGTCCGCCTAAATAATTTCCAGATCTTGGAAAAAGTAGCTGCAAATCCCGTTTTTGTTACAGAAGCTGGTCATACCCTGAAAGGGAAGGAAAGGGAACAGGCCGCCAGTTACGAGGAAAAGAAAGGAGAATATCTTATTTCCCTTCCCAGTATCTCCCGATCGATTCCAACTGTTGCGTTCAAGTACCAAGTCCACCTTGATCCTTCTAATCTATCCGCCTATTGCCCCGTTATATTCAATCCTGTTTGGAATTTGGAAGAATTCCAAGCGAGTGTTATTATCACCTACTCCATAAACCTTAACTTTATATCTGCAACCTCGTCAACACCCATCACACTTAAGAATCTCGTTCTCACCGTCAACCTAGACCTATCTCCCCAGGAAGACGAAACAACCAAGCAGCCTCGCGAAGTCGCTCGGGCCACGGGTGCCGTTATGTATCCAAACACAGGCGCTTCATTCCGGCGCAAAATATCAGCCGTCACGTGGAAAATTCCTGAGCTGGAAGTTTCCACTGAAGGCGACAATCGGTTCCTTGCTCGGTTTTCAACATCAGTAAGCGGGCCTCGAAAGGGGAAAGTTGAAGCCAAGTTCGACCTCTTGAATGCCAATGGCGGCGAAAGACTGGGTATCAGCGCGCAGACTTCCACGGGTGGTGGACAGGAGAGAGAAGTCTCTGATCCCTTCGCTGATGAGTCCCTGGGAACGCGGAATGGATCAGTATCCCCTGAACCCAAGCTTCCGTCGAATACGTGGGAAGAAGTCTATACTCGACGGAAATTAACGGTGGGGAGATATACTTCTGTCGGGTAATAAAACAATTATTTCAAAGCCTTAAGCTCCGCCAATTATCCTGCATGATAGGAGTTGTCTTTGGCATTTTTCTTTGGTTCCTGAACCGTCCTTACACACTTGTGTCTACTTCATCAACTCGCTATAATGTCTCCTGGAATTGCGATTGTTCTTGGATTAATAGAGTATCCAATTACGAAAAGCGGATGATGCGGAATAATTGTATTCTTGGCAATATTTAGGAAGAGTGTAACGGGGTTATATACAGAGGGGGGGAAATGAACGTCTCCCGGCTCCTCATCTTTGTTTACTACCATTCTTATTTTGGAGTCTCCTGTTTGGATAAGACCACTTCTCACTTTCACATTTGGAAATTTCTTTCTTCTTGAAGTATAAAGATTCCCATCCATACCAAATTTGGTTAATTAATTGGTCTGTTATTCTTACCCATCCTCCTCTCGGTTTTTAGCTTTCATTTTCCATTTTCCTTGGTTTCTGTCTTGCTCTTCCAAACTTTTCTTACCCCTCTTGTCCTGCATTACTGTCTCGTTTTTGCCATTGCTATTCTTAATTCTGGGCTCAGAATTTTCCGCCCCTTTACATTCTACCAACTATGATAGGTATTCATTTGTCCATAATTCTGTTTCATATCTTCTCACATCTCTATTTGTCTTGTTTGCATAATCCGACAACCGTACATAATTTGTTGTATTGGGAGTACAAAGCAAAGCGCACCCCCCCAACAAAAAAAAAAAAAAAAAGGGCCTCCACCTTCACATCCTCGCCGCTCTTGTCGTCTTATCGTAAAAATCAAGCGTCATAGCCGCCAGGAAGCAAGGAATATCCTTCCTCTCCTCAACCCAAAACTTAATCAGACTACGAATCTCCATCGCAAACAAACTATTTGGACCACCGGAGATCTTCATCGTCCCATTCTCCCCATCAAAAATTATGGAATTCTCTTCTCCATCGCCCATACTTCCAGGCCCCCTCGCGTCAGGCGAGGCATCCCGATCTCCATGCCTATACGCCGGTGACAAATGAAACATTGACGTCACCCGGACGCGGCCATTGGGCAGAAAGTCAAGTTTATATCCAAGAACCGAAGCAACCGCTTCTCGAAACTCGGACGATTTTGCAGTCCATATCTCTTTCAGTCGACGCATGCGCTTATCCTTTTCTGCAACGATCTTTTCCATCTCGCGTAGCTCCATCTCTTTGCTTTCGAGGGTGGAGAGGGGAACGACTTCGAGGTTCGAGTGCTTGTTGCGTAGTTGGGCGAGGAGGTCACGATTTTCTGCTCGTAGGGCTGTTAGCGCGGAGAGTTTGACATTCTCGGCTTCTGCGGTGGGGTTGGAACGGAGTTCAAGGATCCGAGTCCGGGATTGGACTTGGAGTACTGAGAGTTGAGATTTTGTAGCCTCGAGTTCACGTGTGAGTAATTCGGTGGATTGTTCCGCTTTGGAGAGATTGTCTTGCAGAGTTCGGTTTTTCCGGACCAGGATGGCGAGTCGCTCACTATCTGCATCGCTTTCTGCTGGGGAGAGCGGGCGCTTTACTCCGCGTGGAGCGTTGGCATCCTCTCCAGATTCCTTTTCCAGTTTCGACAATTCTTCATGTAGTTTATGAAGTTCTTCACGGTGTTCGCTGAGGAGATTCTCAAGATGGGCGATGTGGTCAGATTTCTGTTGATCAAATGTGGTATCATCTGCGTTCATAGTGGTTTCTTCAGTGTCAAATGTTTTCAGCTGTGCGCGGAGGTATTCTACCTCTCTTATGGCTAATACTCGCTGACGTTCCAGTCGTGTCTTTGCACGAGCATCTGCACCACTTCCAGCCGAGCAATTTGCGCGTAATTTTTCTATCTCCCGTTGTAATTTCGATTTTTCTGTCTCCAGATTCTGTACCATCTCAGCCTTCTCAGCCATCTCAGTTTGAATCGTCCCAATCCTATCTAGCAACGATGCATTCTCGATGCGTGCCTGGACAAGAGCTCGAGCAACTTCTTCTGGTGAGTCGAATTCAGTATTTTGACCATCCGTTTGCAGAAGGCTAGTCCAGGATCTCCGCTCGTCCTCCAAGATTTGCTTCTGAATTTGTACATTCCTCAGTTCCACCTCCACCTCTTGCATTAGCTGCAACTGGTTCTCCAGCGCCTTTTTCTGTTCCTCCACTATTTCGACATTTTTCTGTGACTTTCGGAGAGGCCGTAGTTCAGCTTCCAACCGCTTAACCTGCGCGACTTGCTCCGAAAGTTCACGTTGAAGGACACTGAGAGTTTCTGAATTCGCCCCTTCTGATTTTAGCCGTATGTTCTCACTTTCCAGCATCCCCATGTCTGCCTCCCGTTGCGCTAATTTATCCTGAGCGCTCCGCAAGCTTTCCTTCGTCTCATGAAGTTCAGTTTGCACTTCGTCGAGTGTTTTCTGAAGTGACGAACGAATTGCTTCCAATTCATGAATCTGATGTGAATATTGACGTTCTCGATCCGACAGTTGAGATTGGGCTTCGTCGAACTCTTCTTGTAGAGACTGATTCCTATCCTGTAAGCTTCGTAGCTGTTTATCAAAGGATGCTTTCTCGTTAATCGCGGATTCCTGCGTGGTCTTCAGTTCGGTGGTAATGGACTCGATTTTATGCTGCGCTTTGTTGCTGCTACTTATGGCTGCCTAGAATTTCATGAACGTCGTTGTTAGCCTCGTCAACAAAGAGGTCGTAAAAGAAAGATTACTCACCTGAGCCTTTCGGAAATCTGCATCTGCCCTAATCTGAAGCTCACGGAGTTCCTTCTCATGGTGAAGGGCTGTAAGATCCCTTTCCTGTTTCAAGTTGTCCAACTCATATCGTAAAGTGCTTAGTTGCACGCGTAACTCCTCATTTCCGGCATCTGTTACTCGTTAATTAGCTAAGTTCTTCGATTTTGGAGTGGAATTATGCTGTAATAGACAAAACTAACCAGGTTTTGTTGGTGGCTGTCCTGAACGAATACTGTGTCTAAATGAAGCATTTGCCGCACCAGGTCCACCACCAGAAGACGTGGAAGGGGAGGAAGCTCCGGTTATGAAATCGTACGTTGGTTGGGTGGTTGCAAATCTGCCGGAACTCATCTGCAGTATTTCTCCTTCTAGTCAGCCTGGTTTCTTGTCATAGCATTTATTCATTTTTCGCATATATTTCGCGTCCATGGCTAGTAAATTAGATGGTATCGCATTGTGGAATTGTCAGGAATCGCACATGAAACAACCACCGCTGGAACAGATGGAGGATCTTCAGTGATCTAAAAAGCAATATTTTACCTTGATCGCGTCACGACGACATATCCAAGAAGCTCGAATAGCGGCACTCAGTTCGCCGTTTGTCGGATCTTCG
Source organism: Paracoccidioides brasiliensis (assembly GCF_000150735.1). NCBI lineage: Eukaryota > Fungi > Ascomycota > Eurotiomycetes > Onygenales > Ajellomycetaceae > Paracoccidioides > Paracoccidioides brasiliensis. Next base: position 2,895,194 of record NW_011371358.1, read on the forward strand.
AGAGCTGTTGGTTGACACTTGATGATGAAGATGATGTTGTTTTTGCCAAGAACCTTGGAACAAAATAAATCCCAGGTGTTTAGTTATTAGTTACAAAGTTATTTAACTGCAGCTTCAGCCGCCACAACTAGTTACTGAACTACACATCTTGTATGTTCTGTCTCTCTTTTAACGCTCTATCTCAGCTCGACTGCTCCTCAAAGGCCTTCTGCTGCTGGAATAGCTCTATATCCTATGATGGAGGTGCTCTGAAAATAGAACTATGACTTTGCGCAATATTTATTATCCCCTCGTCCGTCTTTTGTTGCACAATTAGCGTGGTATCAATAGGCGTAAAATAAAGGCATTTGTCAGCATGTCTCAACCAATAGGTTCACATACTATTTTGTATGGGCTGCTATTGGTCACTACAGATCCACACTTTTGCGATTTTCATGTAAGCAGAAAGTGTGTTGAGAATTCAGATCTACCTACATGCCTACCATGGAGCCCTATCCACCTGCAAATATGGAACCTACAGGGAATTCAGATGATTTTCTAGAATCCTGATCTTAATCTATGCATCAAATAACTAATATATTCTCTAGAATCTATGAAAAAGCCAGGTAGAACCTCTACAAAGTGAAAATGAGTAATTGAGGAAGTCATTGCAGAGATACCACCTCTAGAATCAGTCAAATTTCTTCCTCTAGAACCTAGTTCACGGCTGCCAAATCTTCATATTCCACCAGATGTTGGTGTTCAAAGCCCCTATGCCTTATTTACCTTATTCTTCTCTGAAGATTCCATTCATAATATTGTCAATTCAACCAATCTCTATGCAAAATTGAAGGGAGATGATGGAGATACTGATAATGAAGCTCCAGAGAGCTTTGAGAAGGATAAGAAGAAGGATAAGGAAGAGGAAATTCCTATGGAAGCTTCTGCAGAACCCTCTATATTTATGGAAACATCTAAGGAATTGAAGACCTCTATTCAGCAATGTCCATGGAAAAAGACCACTTCAGAGGAAATAAAGGTCTTTTTAGGAGCTCTTATCTATATGGGGATTCATAAATCCAGCCAGACTGATCATTATTGGAGGAATAATCTGAGAGAAGGTCCTATTCATTCAGTTCAATCCTATATGGCCTTGAAACATTTTGAGCAAATCAAGCACTATTTCCATAGATCCAACGCTCGAGAAGCTCACCAGCCAGATTCTAAGAATAAAGATTGGTAGTATAAGATAGAGCCTTTGACTTCTAACTTCCATAATGCCTGCCAGAAATATTACACCCCTGACTCAGAGATTTCCATTGATGAAATCATGATTAGATGCTTTGGTCAAAGTCAGCACACATATAAGATGCCTGCTAAGCCAATTCCTCAGGGATATAAGGTCTTTGGACTAGCAGAACATGGATATCTTTGGACATTTTCCTGGTCTAGCCGCTGGCAGAGCATAATGCCTATGTTTCAATTTCCAGAAATTACCAGAACTGGATCCATGGTCATGAATATGATTCAGCGGCTTCCTAAGATCCCTATTATTAGACCTACTGAGGAATCGGATACTAGATCCCCTACTGAGGAATCGAATACTAGACCCCCTACTGAGGAATCAAATACTAGACCTCCTACTGAGACTCCTATCATTGAAGCTTCTATCATCAAAGCTCTCCCTACTAGTGAAGCTCCTACTAGGCCTTCTGCTGAAGAGTCAGCTAATCAACAAGTCACTCCATACTCAATTTACCTAGACAACTACTTTACCTCTGTTCAATTATTCCACCTACTTTGAGAGCATGGCTATGGAGCTTGTGGGACTACCTGCTCTAATCAGGTTCTCCCTATTCTAGCAGAGCTTTGAGAGCATTCAAAAGAGTATTCTATGGAATACTCTACATGCTATGAAAGTGAATAAGGTCCTCTGTCTAGCCTGGCAAGACAATAATATGGTATTAGCTCTTACTACTATTCATTCTTTGGACACCTTCATTGAACAATTTTGAAGACAGCCTGGAGAACTCTCTACCAATGCTCATATAGTCCACCCAGTCTTTGAGAATCAACCTAGGAAGAACCTTCAGATTCCAAAGATTATTGATGACTATAATCATAATATGAATGGAGGAGACCTAGCAAATCAGTATAGAGCTTCCTATAGCTCTTGTAGAATGAGCTATCGGACCTGGTTGCCTATTTTCTATTGGATTCTGGATGCTGCTGTTGTCAATGCGTGGAGGCTTCAGTATATATATATGAAGCAGCAGGGAGTCTCTAGGCTACCTACTCATATAAGCTTATGTGAGAAGCTCTATCAGCAACTCTTTGAATTCAATTTGAAGATCCATGATGATCTACCCCATGAGCGATCAAATCCAGAGCTTATTCATCAACAAATTTCTCTACCAAAGCCTACAATTTGTGTCTGGTGTTGATATATGCGAAAGCTAGGTCAGCAGGAGAGTAGACAAGCTCCTAGATCAAGATCTGGATGCTCAGCATGTAAGAATGTGACTCTTTGCTTGAAAACTAGATGCTGGGAGGAATTCCATGGCATTGGCCAGAGCTGAAGAATCTATATAACGTAATTAGGCTTAGCTTATTATAATACACCAATACCAAATAGTACGCAATATTACACCATTTAGCCAATAATATCACGTATAATATACACTAATGAAATCGCGCTAATTGTGCAACAAAAGACGGACGAGGGGATAGCTCAAAATCTTCTCTTACCTAATCCTATGCTTGCCACTTAGATTGCAGACAGTGTTGGTCATGCACACTACACCACAATGATTCAACTCCTGAAGTTTAATAGGCTTTTCAAGGGCGCAGAGCTTTCATAGCAGTGTAAGATATATAGAGACGCGTATCTATCGTTTTATGCTGACAAAAACCTACAGAGGATAACTGCCGAAGAGCTGCGGTTTTCTGAAGCCAAATATGCGTAATCAAGGTACTTGACCTAATTGAGCAATTTTCGATATATTACTCTGGCAGATGTACAATAATTCTAGATGGATTAGCTAGATAAGAGTATAATATAAATCATGGATCCCTAGATTTTGGTTAATCAATGCGAGCTTTTTCCCGTATTCATTCGTCTCGATCTAACTAGCATTATTTTCATATGTGAAATTTTGCGTAATTGTCCTAGAAAGACACTGGAAAAAACCGGGGACGTGGAACGGAAGCTGGGGAAAGTGTAGAAGATAGATAGCCTCATCAAAGATTTTCGGGATACTCAAAAGATACCAGAAGGAAAAGAGACACCTTTGAAGTTCCCCCCTGTCGGGTTTTATATGTCTCGAATACCAAAATTCGAGGCACGAGGAGCTAAAGCTATCTCCAACCCTCTCCAACTTTTCGTCCAAGAACAAAATCTATCTAAAGAACAACCTACGACTTACTCAAGTCAACCCTCTTCTCCGCCTCCGCAAGTCCATACGCCTTCAACCGAATAGCCTGCGTAGCAATGAATCCAGTCGTATCCGTCGGCTGGAAATCCTCAAGGGAATCCATGCTGCTCTGCTCGGGGCTGTACAGCTTGCTAGTCTGCGAGCTGCGGCCTAACACGCTGGCCAGGCCTTTGTAGCAGCGCAGGCGCACTTGGCCGTTGACATCGTCCTGGCTGGCCAGGATGCTTTTCTCGATAAATTTACGCTCGGGGGAGAAGTAGAGGCCGTTGTAGAGGAGTTTGGACCAGGTTACTGTTACAAATTGGTCGCGGAGGAGGCGGACTTCGCGGTCTAGGACGAGGCCTTCAAGATCGATGTGGGCGAGGCGGAGGATGGTCATGGCAGGCGAGTCACTGGGTGGTGCGTTAGTATTTTTTAAACTGGTGTGAAGAGAGGGTTGTGAGAGGGAAGGCTAATCGGGTGGGGTAGATTTACTAGCAGCCGCGCTGGGGAAGGTGAGTTAGCATGTTACTCTTAAGGTATCCAACGTTTTAATAAAACTAAGGGCTGGCTTACAGATTTGAGGCCAATGTATCGGTTCTCAACGATATCAATTCGCCCAATTCCTAAAAGGTGTTGCTTTTAGCTCCAGTGCCTCTATGTATAGTTTAGGCTCAAATGGTTTAAGAAACTAACCGTGCTTGCGGCCGAGCTCGTTGAGTGCAGTGAAGATCTCAACGGAATCGGTAACCGTCTTGCCTCCAAGAGTTAGGGCACTTGGGATACCCTTCTCGAAGGAGAGAGTGAAATCTTCTGGGGCATCGGGGGCATTTCGAGGGTCGTCTGTCAACTTCCACATATCATCGGGGGGAGTAACATCAGCATCTTCAAGGATACCAGCTTCGTAGGAACAGTGGGCAAAGCTAAGCTTCAATATTAGCTTGAGTGGTTAAATATCCGGTTGACCTCTGCCGTTTCGAGGTGGTGAAACTCTTACTTCTCATCCATCGACCTGGTAATAATAACTTAGGTGTAAGCATTGGTATTTCAAAAATGTATGGAAATGATTGGGCTCTCGATCGAAGCAGACGCACCATGGCTTGGCCTTTGTGGATGTAACGGGAATTTTGTGTTGTTCAGCATAGTTGAGGAGATCATTACGACCGGCGAATCGGTGGTAAAACTCAGGTAGACGCCATGGGGCGATAACTCGGATAGATGGCTGTTAAAAAAAAATCAGATCCTATTACGTGGATTTGTGTAGGGAAGTCGTCGACATTTCAAACACCCGTTCATACCTGGATAGCGTAGAAGGCAAGTTCGAATCGGACTTGATCATTGCTGTATACATCTTATCAATCTCTGCTTAGACAAGTCTAGATGGGAAAAAATCCATTCTTACCCCTTGCCAGTGCAGCCTGCAACATGAATTGTTAGCACAGAACTATATTCCCAACACTGCTTCCAAGAACAACAAAGTGATGTTTACATTCACGACGTACCATGGCTGACAGCAACACATCCCTCCTCCTTCGCGCAGCGCATCATCGCACGCGCAATTACGGGACGAGCACTTTTTAAATATATAAGTTTTGGCGCCAACTGGAAATGGTAACGGGGTTTACATACAGACTCGTTCTAAACAGATGGTGAATTAGCTGTCGGCACCAGGAATGCAGTATTTCGTGGAATTACAGCTTACCCAAGGAGATATCTGTCTTCCCAAATGGCCTACATCTGCACATTAGCATGAACCGCACTGCGTATGTGAATTTGATATGTCGATATGTATACAACTCTTCACCTCCACCTCCACTGCCAGCCAGTTGAGGGGTATAAGAGAGCATCAAAAAGAAAGTCAAAGCATTTGACTCACATTGCATTGGATTGCGCGGTAGCATAGATCCTCCACGAATTCGCGCTTCAGATCCGCAACAACCAACTTCTGCGCACCAATCAGCAGAGCCTTGCGCTCAGCCTCTTTAAAGTCCTCTGCCTGTCCGACATCTGCGAGGAAGCACACAACGTCATACCCTTGCTCAATGAGCCATGCAAGGATGCAGCTGGTGTCGAGACCACCAGAATACGCCAAACATACCTTCTCCTTGGCGGGCATGGTTGTCTACGTCTAAGGTAGAATGGTCCTGGGGCGTTGTATGGGTTCAATGGAGTTGATAGTGGTTGCTGGCGATGCGTTTGTCGAGAGAATGTCTGAGGTTGGGATAAAGGCTGACACTTTTTTGCGCCAAGAGAAAAAACCGTGCAATCGAACGAGCCAATGGGAGATCAGTGCGGGGCTTGCTCACGGAACCACAATTAAGGTTCCTTGCTGCGGGTCACTAAACCTAACTCGAAAAGGAGATTAGGATCTGAAGACTTGAGGCGATTTGTTCAATAACATTCAGCATTAATTTCAGCACGATCGCATTGACTTGACTTCTTGTCATTGAAGATATGGCCCTGTCTGCTGTGAAGTAAAATGCTGGAGCCCCATAGACATCAACTACGTCATATTGAGATATTCTAAATCTATGATCCCAAGTTCATCTCTCGACCTATGCACTAATCAAAGAACATTGAAGCGAACAGGAGGGAAGCAAAATAAAGGAGAACAACAAATTTCGGAAACTGAAGCAGGACCCGTCAAATATCCATGGGTCTCCAGATCCACGACAGATCTTCTAGAAGTGACGTCCCTTCCCGTTGCATTCTGGGAGGCAGCACCTCCCACGTCCGTGCCGACAGATGTTCCAGCACTCCATATAGTCTTCGAGATTATTTGCAGCGAGGTATATGGGAATGGGGAAAGCCAGCAATAATCCAACATTTAACCACCAAACTGCGTGTTGCAGCGCTATCCATGTCGGCTCATCGTTAACCAGGTTTAGACATGTCTACTAAATTTGCAGAATGTTGCATCAACTGGGCTTGGAAAAAGGAGCAACCTTGAATCAATAGAACAATGGAACCTCTCTGGGCAAGAACGCTGAATGCATGCTCATGACTGGTGTAATTTGCTATGTTATGTAGCATTGGAAGACAGCTTTCACTTGAGTATTATCAGTTGTTGAGTGGTAAAATCAGTCGACAACCGCCAACAAGAAATGAGATAGATGGAGGAGAAGAAGAAGAAGAAGGAATGGTTGAATACAGAAACTTGATTTTCTGTTCCCTGCTAAAATCCACAGATCCAGGGAGGAAGTTATATTGTGGTGTGAAAAGTGATATGTTATTTCATTTATTTCCTGTTTTCTCAGTGGTTGGAATTTTTATTCTTCCTAGATCCCACAATATTCTATTGGTCTTATGAGCAAATAAGAAGCTTTGGAGCAGTTTTTTATTTTATTTTATTTTACTTTATTTATTTATTTTTTTGTGTAGGTTTGTGGGGGGGGAAAAATGAGATTGCGGGTCATCCCATCAATCGACTGTAGCGAGTTCATTGAAAAAGTCAAGAAATTCCCTGCATTTCAAATTCCTTCCTCAGGCAGCGGCTAGCGATACCGCTTTACCAAAACTTACAGGGGGGCTGAAGCTGACTTCATCTCCCGGCTATCCAGCTGTGAAGGTGGGTTGAAATGTCCACGGGTGTTGCATCATGAGTAGTAGCCAAGGTAGAAAGCGAACTGCGAAAGTTACCAATCAGATTCCTCTCGCCAGAAGTCGATGGGGGAATGGAGAAAATGTTTATTGATGAATCATGATGGCTTCAAAGTTAAAATGATGGCGGTGAACATTGCGCTTGCTGCTAAATTACTCCGTACAGGGATGTGTGTTAGGGAAGAACCTCCCTCGTGACTGGCAAAAAGCCAACTGTACCAGAAGGTGGAGTGTTGCTCCAAACGCCTTTTGCTACCGGGCTTGCGGTATCACAGGTCTTAATGTATGTGCATGATGGATGCACATTATATTTGTCACATTTGTCACATTTCTCGTCTCCGATGTAAAAACTATAGTTATATAGAAGCAAGAAGACCTGCTTCCGCGCTTCGAAGGACGAAATCTGAAATGCCCAAACTTGAATTTTTGGTCCAGGAACTTGTGCAGCCTCAGGACAAGCATGGATTCTTCGGTTTTGACATAATAAGGAGGTAAATCTGACCGCCCTCCCATCCCGACAGTTGCCGTGGTCAAGGTATCACAAGCAATATGGAAGGGCGAAACCGTTTGTCTTGCAACCCTGTGACAACCCATGTCCTGGGAGGCAATCACCCGGTTTCGAATTAACCTTAAAAAAACTCAGTCTGATAATTTGTTCACTCTTTATTACCCTTGTTTCCATAGTGAACTCAGCGGGATTTCCTCTGATGAGGACGATGAATGCTTAATAAGGGAGCGTAAGTCACACAAAGAAGCCTTAAATTTAGGCTTTCCCAAGGCAAAGATTGATCAGTGGCATTGCTGCTTTCCAGGAAGCCCTTCTGAATGGCGAGCGGAAGATTTGTTCAAAACAGAACCATATCTTGAGATACTCTCAGGGGTGTATTTCGAAACCGCAATATTTTGAAGCAAACAAAGACAGGAGAAGAGGAGAAACACGTAATTTCCCTTACCGCATCACAATCTCAAGCGCCCACTCCACCGCATGTCTTTCGTTCCTAAAATCATTCTCCGTCGAATGATGCCTCATTGCTAGAAGCGTAGCCTTGTTGTTGTTCAATCAGCCAATCCACGAGAAGAGAGAACCCAAGGTTTATTAGAAAAAAGTTATATAAGACGTTGTTATCATCCATGGATACGTACTTCATTATACCGGGGCTTAAACCCGGCGCTGGAGCTGTGAGTGAGAATAGCCAGCCTGGCTGTCCATATTCTTTCTAATGACCTGTTGGAGTGGAATATTTTAGAATTGGGAGAGCCGTTGAACTCAATCTCTTCACCAGCTATCTTGTAGATGTGAATTTCTTTAAAGTTCTTCAGACACTTGTTCTGTTGCACCCTCCCTCCCATGATTCCCAAGGGTCTCCGACTTTGAATATGACCAATTGCTGTTCACAGGTGGTGCCCAGTGGATAGAGGAAATGGAAGACGAAGAAGCTGGGACCGTGATTTTCTTGCGCCAATCGGAACTCAGAAGCGATGACTTCTGTGTTCAAAAACTTTATATCTATCTTTTCCACGATCTTGTTCTCTGGGACTCAAACCCTAACGGAAACGTGGAAAAGTCAAGGAGCCTTTTACGATTTTTGACTTCTTTTTCCGTTCTCTGTCGGATGCACAGCAATTTTGGCGATTGTGGCGGGTTTGTTGGCGTAATGTACGGCATCTAAACTGTCCGTGATTCATCGATTTCATGCGGCAAAATTGAGATATTTTATCAGCAGTTAGCAATCGGGAATTCTGCGGATTAGAGCTGTTCTTTGGGAGATATGAAGTTCATCGCAAGCAAAATATTCACAGAGTTCGCAGTGAAGCGTTTTCGTTTTCGCAGCCATCTCTGCATGGTTACGACATTGGGATGCATGAATTTTCTTCCAGGTCCTCCGCCCCATGCGGAATCAAGAAAAGGCCAAATACTGGGAAATACAATTCACCTCATCCTTGTTAAATATGTCAACAGCAAATCCAATAGTTGGGTTTTGCTGAACGGCAAGAAAGTATCCTGGCAAACTCAATATCAAGAAACGAGATGATTCCTCTCCATGTAGGAATCCTCTGCACTTCCTCTCCACACAATCTCGTACTCGCAGTTACTCCATACACCCATTGTTATTCGGGAGTAACCATCCGCGGCGAAATCCCCAAAGCTGAGCCGTAGCGAAAATCCATAAAAGCAAAGTTCCCGGTGCAAAACAACTCCACTTTTGCTAGCGCACCAGCATGAATTGTTGGAGATCAAGAGTTTATTAAGTTTCGCAGTAGGGCCCAGGACCCCGGAGGTGCTAGGACCCGCAAATCTTGGTATGATTCCGTTGGGTATTATTTTAGCATACCCAGTCTATCGGAACAGGATCAGCCGTGTTATTAGAAATTGACAAGTGCCCAAGCTCAAGGAAAAAAAAAAAAGAATTTGCCACAATACGATGGAAATATGAGACACGGTTCCATCATATAATTTATCATGCCATATGGATGGGCTCCTTCAATAATTTTTATTTTTTTTCTTCTTCTTTTGAACAGGATAGTACAGTGATGTGATGAGTGGCCAGGGACGGCAAATAATGGATCCAAACTGCCTCCATGGCATAATCTATGATGTCGCTATCTGGGGACCCATTTTTGAGAGAGGAATTGTAAAAAAAAAAAGGGAGGAGCTGTGAATAATGTGACTGTTCTTCCCGCTAAATAGTGTGGGATTATCGGTTGCACTGGCTTCAATCACAATTGACAATGGAGATCTATTCTGGGACATAAGAAAACATCCCAATGAGAAGCTCTGGTTTGCCTGTAATTTCCACATTATTATCAGCAAGCGAGTCAATCATTAACAGGGAGTGAGAAGTTAATCGCACCACTTCTGATCTGACAGGGGGCGGACGTACTATGGCAGATGGCTGGCTCAGCCTGGCTGTGCTGTTTCCGGACAAAATTTGATTGCTGATTTTCTATGTGCCGCCCCACGTTCTGTATCACTATATGCGTATGAATCCGCACAGAACTTCCATGTTTATGTATGTAAGTAGGTCGAATGCTTGTACGCTGCGTAGAGCATGTTTACCGCCTTGGTTCGGTGTGGATTGTGGGGATTGTGAGGGTTTATGTGGGTTTTTTTGCATGCAGAGATCCATGAACTCCGAGATATCAAGGTGTCATGGACAATCATGGGAGGATGCGGAATTAGTTTATATGGTTGTATCCTGTTCCTATTTGTTGAACGCAGCCGTATCTAGTGACTTCTTGCGTCGTCTGACCAGAACACTAGCAGACTCGAGCGCTTTTTCCTTCTTGGTGTGCCCACAGGCACCAGTAAGCGGGCAGGACTCTGTAAATAATAGTAGCAGGAATCAAGTTATGTCCTGCCTGGGAGTCGCTATTCGGGCGGAAATATAGGTAACTGGGTCCGGTCATGCATATACCGTCGTTACAGCTAAGTCGATTCCTGACTAGCCCGGCAGGAAGCAGCAATCCATCCTCCCAGTTCCAAGAACAAATGAACATCGTTCCGTCTCAGCCCAGCCATTGAAACTCACCTTCTCATCATCAACACGAGGCCAGAGGTCGAGTACGTACTTCTCTTATCTCACTCCTGGCCCAGACCCTCTGAAGTCCGCTTGTTTCATTCGACGGCTCCATCCATTAACGTAACGAAGGTTCAACGTCCCGTCGGGCTTTTTCTTATAACCTCCGCTTTACTTCGACATTTTCACCTCTCAAATCCAACTTCAACTATTACACGTCTTCGTCCACCATTTTATTTGGATTCCTACCTCTGGGGGCGCGCTTTTCCCGTGTTTCACCCATCCGTTTATTGATATTGCCATTTCAGGAACAAGAGGGTGGCCCAACCCAGGAACACCTCGTATTGGGAAAACCAAGTCGCATATCCGTGGTACAGTGAGCCCTGTTTGTGGCAGGTTTCTTGCCTTGCTTTGGCCCTAGCATTGTTTGGAAATCAGACCTGGTTGTACCCCAGGTCACGCAAAGTGAGCGGAGAGTAGGCTTGAAGTCGAACTTGATACACGGACCTGAGTGAGCTATAATGATTCACCGGGGAGCTTGACCGTGGCAGTTGTTGACCTGGGTTTTGCTGTCCATATTCATCTCTTCTTTAGTGTTTTCTTTGGCTCCCATGACTGCTAGTGTTCCCCCGTCTTTCGTAGCTTAGAATTGTTTCCCCCCCATTTTCATTGTTGTTGTTGTTGTTGACAGCTTCGATGCCAATACCGGTTTTGTCCGTCTCTTAACTTCGACTTCCAAGACATATATTCATTCATCGTTTGGTCCGGTTATGTGACGCGACGCGAACGATTCCTCCTTCCTCCTCATCTCCTTTCAGCACTGCATTTGTATCCGAGCATCCCAGGGTGGGAGTCGTCGCGATTTCAGTGTTTCGGTTGCCAGTGTAAAGAAACTTGCGGCCTCGATTCATTCCTTCTCTCGGATCTGATACCTACATAGCTATGAAAATGGAATCTCAATTCACGGAACGAACAGCCCCAACTCCCGTAAAATCGGATGGCAAGACGCCTTGGATTTTCACAGGGCGGGCAGCCAATCAGTTGCACTCGAAACAACCTTCGAACCACACTCTACAGCCAAGAAATCATAGCATGTCAATAGATGCGAAGAAGCTGAATAGAAGCCATAGTTCAAAGGGAAAGAAAAGTTCCAATTCACTGCGCCGTGTGAAGAATAGCAGTGATGTATTGAGGCAAAGAGCCTTAAAGCGGTCAAACACAATCGATGTCACGCCAGAGAGTATTGGAAAAGCAATGCTTGGGGGCAGAGAAGCAAGAAACTTCACGGTTGGGAATGTTGGTCACAACGGGAAAATGTACTTGAGGTATGTTAAACGACATGAAATCACGCGCGTCCTGTCCGAAGCTTTATCTGAGCTGACAAATTGATGTTTCCAACAATATTTATGGATAACTATAGACCCACGAACCGAAACAAAATGCAGCATCTGCCTTTCGTGAAAACCGCCACTGCACGCTCAACCAAACAATACTTGCGTTCAGAGGCCCACCAGGACGATGAGTCCAGATTGGCTAGACATAGTATGTGGTCGAACTCCCAATTGTCAGAGCTTAGACCCCACCTTGTCCGGGAGAACAGCAACAAAAGCACATATGATACGTCAACGATATCAGACGACCAAGGGTCAACGCGGCATTCTCTGGATGAAATTCCGACATCTGATTCTAAACATGCTCGCAAAGAACTGCGAGTTGTGATTGAACGGCATGAATCGGACCGTCCTAAATCTGGTGAACCTCCGTTTCCAGCCATTGAAGTTCCAATTCCCCACTTCCGCCTCGGAGGGTTTCGATTTACGGCAGAAGGAAATCCGACCTTACGCAGTTCCGCTTATACCAGGACGTCTGTAGGTGGCAACATTCGATCATCTACATTGACGGCAAATGACTTTGATATGACGCGGAACCTCTCACATTTAAACCAAACCTCAGAGCCTTCTCAGCCGTTTCCGGATGTGTCATCAAAATTTACCCGATCTCGGGTTTTGTTTGAAATACCCACATCGCTACCAGCTCAGGCATCTGTGTTTTACAGACTGAGAGAGCCAATTGAGCCTTCAATTTTTGATTTCCTTGTTGGCGTTATGGATGACCCGTCAGTTGTCCGCTATGTTAAAGGTTCGAACGAAATATGCGCCGCAACTCCAGCTCGGATAGTTGCACAAATTTCATCGGACTCATTTATGGACTACGAATTGGTTTCTGACTTTTTCCTAACGTTCCGCACCTACCTCTCCCCAAGTAACCTACTCTCCCTTTTGTTAGCAAGGCTTGAATGGGCGATTAATAAACCAGAAGATGACGGGAGGATTATCCGGATTCGAACATTTGCAGCACTAAGGCATTGGATTCTTAATTACTTTGTCGACGATTTTGTTATCAATCGCGACCTTCGAGTTCAATTTTGCCAAAAACTCAACCAGATATATGAGAATGTGAAAAATTGCAGCAACAACAGCGCAAGTGACCTGAAAATCCTTCTTGATTTAAAACGTTGCTGGAATGGAAGATGCGCTCTCTACTGGGATTCGCCAAATTTCCTCGGCGACACCCACCCTGATGAGAAAGTCCTTCCGGGAGGAGTTGCAGGATCCAGAGATGCTCGCCTAAGTTGCTTAAGCGGCATCCCCTCTTTGCGGGACGTTGAATCGCAATCTGAAGAAGTTGCCTTACACATTGCCCTTCCTCCACTCGGGACCATTCAGCCCAGGGCGAAAGACATCCGTTCTTCCCAGTCTCATGTACGCAATATATCGACAGCATCCGGACAAGATCTACCGCCGTCAGCAGATAGTGTAAAAAGCATTCAAGCAGTTTCATGTTCACTTCCCTCCAAAGTCCCAAAAAGGGAATCTTTCCGCTCTACCCGTCCGAAGGGGCCATATCTCGTTTTAGTAACGACTTCACCACGAACTTCTCCTGCATCTCCTGGTCCTTTGCCATCGGCACCCATGATCCCTGTATGGCGTCGACCGGCTCATTCCCATAAACGAAGTGGAAGTTTTTCAGATTCGGTTCGGGATGATAGAGCACCCTTACCAGCACTAAACCTTGACACTCAGAGAAAGTCCCTCGTACAAGCGTTGCCTCAGACGGAAAGTATCATTCGAGGCAATGCCTATGCGCCCATAGACCCATCTGTGCCTACAATCGCACCCCCGTCGCCGACGATGGAAGCGGCGCACTTTGATTTCTTGCAAACAGAGACGACAGGGAAGGGGGGGAATTCTTCCAAGAACCCACCAGCTATGAAAACCTTCATTGGAAATATTCGTCGAGCTCTGCAAAATAGGCATAGTAACAATTCTTCTTCGAGCGGCCCGCAGGCAACGAGTCCAAATCCCGTGGCCCCATTGAGGGGTAAAACCTCTGCACTTCCCCTCAACGTCGGGGTCGGATCAGATGCGTACAGGGAGAAACGGCCAGGTCCCGATGTTAGAGTCACTCCACGGATTGACATTTTGTGTGACGATGCCCTCCAGAGCTATCGCCATCTTAGCATGCAAGAATCACGGAAGTTAGTACCTGTTGTACCTGAGGTTTCTGACATTGAATCAGAAAAAGTAACTCCGCAGCCGGTTGTGGACAGGCTAAACCCGGAAAATATCTATAAATTTGGGGTCTGGCCAGAGAGGATACATAGCCAGCTCTCAGCTGGGAGCAAGTCAATTGTTATAGTGGATGATACCCGCCCACCGATCCCCATGATGTCTGGGGCTCTACAAGCTATCGCTAATTCCAATGGTTCACGACAATCCCAAGAGACGCCGTTACAACCTCCTGAAGAAGTCGTTGATACTTTGGTGAGTGTCCCTGGACCGTCCTTGCAACATTATGCTTCGGATCATTCTATATCTACAACCCGAGATTTTCGGTGCTCTGAAGAATATGTTAGACCTTCTATACTTCGCAGTGGGTCAAAAACTCCAGTGAGAGCGTCATCGACTAAACTTCGAAAGTATGCTTCCTATCACAGTGGGATGATACGGCGTGGGACAAATTCAAGCATTGGCTCTACAAGAGAATCCGCATCACATTCTGCATCTCCCCGCGAAGCTCCGGAGAAACCACTTGCACGTATGCTTCGCCGTCGTCCAGGTGGGGACCTTAGGAAAATACAAAATGTGCATGATTTAGAAGTTGGAACTATTAAATCTTTTGTCTCTACGACATCATATACCGAATCAATGGGAGAATCCGTCTTGTATATGAATGGGGATTATGGCGAGGAAGTTTCATCGATTGAAAGACGCGATCATCCTGATGAAGTTCTCCTTCCAACGACAAATTACTCATTTGTTGGAAAACGTCGTTCGCGACAAATACGAGCGTCATTTGAGGCTGCCGTTGCCGGGTTCTCCAAGATCCCAGACGACGAAGATGGGGGGATTGAATCGACTCTGCTAAAGCTGGAAGGGAAGTGGGAGAAGCCGTCGGCCATCCGTCAGGATCATCAACATATTGGCGCCAATTATGTCGATAACTGTATAGATAACCACAACCAGGATCCCAAGGGAGATTTTTATCAAGAACAACACACTGCAGAACCTGATGCTGCGCTTGCGTCCCAGTTGGATTCAAGAGATCGAAGGTCTTCTGCAATGACCGGACAATATGCTGAATCGTTCATGGGCTCCGAGGATTCGTACTGCTCAATCCCGCTCCTTGAACGTGGTTTGAATGACGACTCCATGAAAAGCCCAAATTTTAGGGAATTGATTCCAGTCTCACAGCTATTGTCCGGTCCATATGAAAATCAAGCGGTTGAAAAGCCACAATCTTCACATCCATCCATCGATATGGTTGAAGAGACAGAGAGTATGAAGCGAATTCCCCGAGGTTCAACCATTCCGAGACCCCACACACTGGAGGCAAATGGCAATGACTGTGTCGACTGTGATGAAGATAATGACAATGGTTATTGCTCAGAACTGTCTTCAGAGATATCAGTGATTGATAAAGATGAAGTTGTTGACAAACAATATGGGTTAGGTGTGATTAGTGCCAGAAATATGGAAAT
Organism: Paracoccidioides brasiliensis; assembly: GCF_000150735.1. NCBI lineage: Eukaryota > Fungi > Ascomycota > Eurotiomycetes > Onygenales > Ajellomycetaceae > Paracoccidioides > Paracoccidioides brasiliensis. The sequence continues at coordinate 2,910,745 of NW_011371358.1, forward strand.
CCCGAGCCTAGGGGTACTTTCTCATCCGTTGACACACCCTCCTTCTCCACCGATGACCGTGCAACATCTCGGATTGACATCTTCCTATGCTGCTCCTCTAGATCCCCTCTCTTTCCAAAGGCAACCGATTACCCCAGACTTGTCACCCAACTGTAAAAATCTGCCCAGTATGATGGCACCGCGAACACTGGATATGCAACATCTTTCGAACAATGTTTTGTTTAATTCACAAACCCAGACGCCGTCGCAAGCGCGGATACCGATCCAAGGAACTTCGACTATGGCCTCACCGAACTCTCATCATTTACCATTCGTTCTAGCCTGTGAATCCATGGTTTTGGCCCAGCAGTTCACCCTTATTGAAAAAGCCGCACTGAACGAAGTTGACTGGAAGGATTTAGTTGATATGAAATGGAGCCACTCATCCCAGTCAACGCTAAATTGGGCAGATTATCTCTCCCAGAGTGATCGTAGGGGTATCGATCTGGTCGTCGCCCGGTTCAATCTAATGGTGAAATGGGCGGTGTCGGAGGTTCTGCTGACAAGTAATATTGCTGAGAGAGCACAGACGATCACCAAACTCATCCATGTAGCTGTCCACGCGCGGAGGTTACGGAATTACTCGACCATGTTGCAGATTACGATTGCCCTATCTTCAGTTGACTGTACGCGGCTGAAGAAGACATGGGAGCTTGTGTCAGACGGCGAGAAGGGGTTGCTTAGGGATATGGAGTTGCTGATCCAGCCGATTCGCAATTTCCATAAGTTGCGGTTGGAGATGGAAACTACTAACTTGCAGGACGGATGTGTTCCGTTTATCGGTGAGTGCAGTTTTCAATGCCTTCTCAAATCCACGCTTCCTGAGAATCCAAAAATATTAATCTGAAATTTAGGCCTCTACGTCCAAGACCTAACCTACAACTCCCAAAAGCCTGCCCAGATAGCGAGCACGCGGGATGGTGAGCCCCTCGTGAACTTTGAGCGGTATCGCACTGCAGCGACGATTGTGAAAAGCCTGCTTCGCCTCATTGATGCTAGTACGAAGTATACTTTCGAGCCTGCCCATGGTATCATCGAGCGCTGCCTTTGGATATCTGCGCTGCCTGATGAGAAGATCGTGGCTCTGAGCAAAAGCCTTGAGCATTCTCAGTAGGCGAATACGGGCGATTTTTCTTCCTATTTTCTTATTTTATTGTTTAATTTCTTTGGTTTAATAGAAGGGCTTTCGTCCTAGTCTCATATTTCCCTTATGATTTTTCCGAAACGAGTTTCCTTTTAACCTTAGCCTTATCTAATGGCGGATTACGATCTATTTGTTTTACTTCTGGTCTGTCTTGATAAGCGTTGTATAATTATTATGGGCATCATGATCTCTGTTTCCCCTCAGCGTTCAGTATTTTCTTACCTGGTTTAATTTCTCTTTTTATTTCCCCACTATATCTCCAGCTGGCTAAAAATGTCATCGGTGTGTGTGTGCGCGCTTGTCATTGCTCTTTTCTGGGTCGGGTACCAGGAGTTTTTATTGCAATGTTTCTCATAAATTCTTGCATCCTGTTGTTTGGCTACTTGCTACGGGATAGATAATAAATGGAGTTTTCCCGCCCTTTATCAGGATTAGGGCATGGGATAATACAGTTTCTTGGAAATTCATCTATGATTCATGCGAGCAGCGCTCTACATTATCCAGTTACATAAATAAATCAAGAAAAGCATACAACATTAGAATATTCTCTCGACCAGATGCATCAATACATAAATACTGGAGCCAAAAGTATATTTTGATCGTAGATATTCGACGTCAAACACGTGTGGTTGCCTTTTGTGTGGGGTGGAACTTGGCTTCTTGTAGGCTTGCCGGGTTCCCAAAACCACAACATCAACCTCATTCCAACCACATATCCATTGGTTACCTAATCTTTGCCCTCCGCTTCACTCGGATGTACATCCAAAATACAAACAACGACGGGAAAATACTCTCTTAACCATCCCATTCTACCGTCCCCAACTTAGCAATCGATAATTCCCAAAAGCAAATCCTCATCAGTTGCCCCTCGCTCCGTCCCCGCTTATCCGCCTCAGGTCCCTGGCCCTCATGGACCCCCAAACCAACCAAGTTGGGCTGACCACCACTGCTAGTATATCCGGAGTTTGATTGAATGCATATGCCCTTTCGACGAACGACCTAGCTAGCTAGTCGCCGTTGCTAGTGTCGCCTTGTACATAAAATATATATGCATACATCATTGACCGCAAACACCATGGACGGTAGTGAGCCACGCCCGGGAGAGGAGGGCTTCGATTTCGGTATTAAGAATAAAAATGCGGGGAGGAACAGTTACAGTGTTGATAAGGAGGAGGAGGAGGAGGATATTGCGCATAAGCCAAGACAGCTACCAGATGATCTACCCACATCGCTGGATGATAGAAGGTCTGTGCTGACGTTTCCGGCGGAGACGGAGATGTATGATGCGTGGCAAGGTGCGTGCTTGATTTTGCTATCTTTATCTTGTTGCTGGGAAAAAAAGTGAAGGGGGAGGAAAAGGGTATGATACTTGATCTGCTCTACCCAGGGACGATTTGGGGACTGTGGCGGGACGCTATCTCATGACTTGCTTTATCTTACTGATTTCATTCTTGAGAATTTTGGATGAAATTGTTGACAAGAAGATGACTAGGCCAATCCCAGTTCCTTACTACCCCAGTGCCTGCGAAACCGCTATCCTTCAACCTTGCGCTCGATGACGAAAGCCACGATGAAGAACCTAGCATTCGCTCCCAATACACAAATAGTTACTACCTTGATCGAGAAGATAACTCCACTGCGCGCATGGAAGATTCTGACGCGAGGTTGATAGAAATGTTGGCAGCCCAGGCTGCGCATAGGGAGGTGGAATTCGTCGGTATGGATGAGGATGATATCGCCGCAGACGAAAATATGTCGAAAGGCGAAAAACGGGAAGTTTTACAGAAGAGCTTGAATATGGCGGCCAGCAATGGTGATGTAGAACGGGTGCGAAAGCTAGTGGGGGGAAAAGCGAGGGAATATGTCGATGTCAACACTCCGGATGAGGAGGGGACGGTGCCACTGATATACGCTAGTTGCTTTGTAGGTCACAAACCTCCTTTTATTCCTCGGGGATGGAATGCGCGGGCCTTCTATTTATCTCATCACAGTTTGGTTTGGGGCTGACAACGGTAATATTTTGTTTTTCTTTTCCTAATAAATTGTAGGGACACCAGGAGGTAGTTTCTGCCCTTCTTGAGGCGGGTGCCTATGTCGACAAGCAAGACCGTAATCAATGGAGCGCGCTCATGTGGGCAATGACGAACCGACATAAAACGATTGCGAAAATTCTCCTTGATCATGGCGCTTCACCAGATATCAAGTCATCCTCCGGTGGGACGGCGTTCGATTTCGTACAACCCGGGACCGACATTTCGAAATATCTAAATGAGAATGGGTATAATTTTGGTGCAGCGGCAGCTGTGGGTGACTTCTATGACTCTGGATTTTCGCATAACAGGTTTGAGGAAGAGATGGCTGAGAATGAAATGAAAAGGAGGATGATTATGGAGGAGAGTGCAATAAATTTGGAAGTTGACTTGTCGAGTTTGGGACTTGACGAGAAGCTTGATGTATGTCTAATACTACTCCCATTGCATGAGAATCGCAGGGACATCTATATATTTACTGACATCTATACGCCCAATGATAGTCTCCAGATGATTTCGAGGATCAGCAGGAATTTGTGTGGGATCGATGTCTTAATGATCAGATGTTTGTCTTCCAAGAGAGCGAGCTTGAAAATATTCTGGATATTGTTATTACGAACATGACGCCGCAGCGATCACCTTCGCAGAAACCCGTACCAGCCAACCTCCTTTTCCTCAGCGCCAGATACGCACATTACCATTCGAGCCAGGAGCTGTTGGCGAAACTGCTCATTTCGGCGACTGAGCGGATTAATGAGGTGGTGGAGAAGCACCAGTGGGATATGACCATTTTAGCTTTTTGGATATCGAACGCAACCCTTCTCCTACATTATCTGAAGAAAGATGGTGACTTGGTGCAAGCCACAGTTGAATTTCAGCTCCATCTTGCTGAACTAATACACGAGATCTTCATCCTTATCATCCGGGACGCTGAGCGACGCATGGATAAGGTTCTGGATACAGCCATGCTGGACCACGAGACTATTCCTGGATTTGAAGATGTCCATTTCCAGAACGAATGGAAACTATTTCGTTCAAAGACGAAGGTAAAACCTGAGCCTCTGGAAAAGAGGTATCGCCCTCCGTCACCTAAACGGAGGGCGCAGGTGTCGCCCCCGAAATATCACGTCGTTACTTTCGTCAACGTTGTTCGTATTAGATCTGTACGACGTGCACTCTATCATTACGACGCAGGTTCTAGCGCAGCTTTTTTATTGGTTAGGGGCAGAGCTCTTCAACCGCATTATGACCACTAAACGGTATCTAGCCCGAACAAAGGCGATGCCAGATTCGTATGAATGTCTCTGCACTAGAAGACTGGGCACGCAGCAACAACCGGCAGCCAGAACACTACGAGAACGGCTCAACATCATGCACCGGTGACATCACGGTAGATTCTGCTCGCAAATACCTAGCCCCGGTTATACAGCTGCTCCAGTGGCTTCAATGTTTCTCCTCATTAGGCGATGACTCCGAATCCCTAATCGCGACCCTTCAGCAACTCCAGCAACTCACTCCGAGCCAGCTCTTACATGCCGTGAAACACTACCGGCCCGAGGTGGGAGAAAAGGGCCTCTCCAAAGCCGCAATGAAGTTCCTTGTCGAGCTACAAAACGACCCATCCCGTCTCGACCAAATCTACCACCCACAGTCTCCGATGCTAAAACAGGAAGAAAACGGCTCTTCTCCTGCCACAGACTCGAAAGGCGCATCTGCTCCGGAGTCGGCCACCACGAGCAATAACCGTGAAACCGAAAATCCACCACCAACCACATCCACCGGGGAAAAAGAACCACCATCTACACCACGTCCATCTCATAACAATGGATCCTCCTTAACCAGCATCATCCAACCAACCCCTCCATCCACACCGTCTCTTTTCTCGGCCCCCCAAAAGCCAGACCCTTCAACACTCCTCCTGAATCCATCTAAGACACTCCCCTTTTCACTCCCGACAAGCACGGATATGCTTGTAAGCTATGGTGCTGGGTTTGGGGGTGTGAATCGGGAGAGGGAGAGGAAGTATATACCCACCGTGCCGACGGAGTTTTTGAACAAGTTTGATAGGAGCTAAGTTCTGTGCATCAGGAGGGTGGGAATTTGAGATGAGGGTTCGTGTCAACAGGATTTGGCTTAGGTTGCTGTCCTGGAGTAGCCAGTTAAATCATCTATTTAGTGGTTCCCCTTTCTTTTTTTGAGTTAAAAGGAACAAGCAGTCAGATGGAAAATAAATGAAGGCATAATTTTTCTTCATTATTTTCTTCTGATCTTTTTTTTTTTTTTTTTTTTTTTTTTTTTTTTTGCTTCTTTTTTTTCGCGCTGGACCTTTTGTGGAGTTGTGTATGTTGTTGAATAATAGTTATACCATTTGTGTCACTAACAGGCATGCATGCAATCATCTTCCTTATTTCTACTTGGTCCCTTGTAGATAGATAGTCCTTTTAATACATGAATAACTCCTACTACACTGTAGCAAACTCTAATATTCTTTCAAGTATAAAATGCAGATTTGTGAATCCGATTGCTTTAACCACTATAATGCTCTCTTTGAAGTATTTATATATAGTCCAATTGATAAACACTTAGAATTTCCTTCTAAAAGTCCGCTGCGAAAACGTCCACGTGCCCCGTCTCTTTGGGCTGAAGACGTGAAAAATTAATCGCTGGAAGACTTTCCCTGGCTCATCCCGATTCGGACTAGCTCAATCACATAATCAGAAGATAATGTTTGTTGTTTTTGTTGTGCGTCCTATTACGGACTAGCGCCCCGGACACAGCATAGCCCCATTAGACAGCAACAACCAAACCACTAAGACGTCCCGCTGCACGTGATCTGGATAGCGTAGCTAGCTGGGAACCCCGAACGAAAGCACGAACGCGATCTTCGTCATCATCTGAGATAGTTAACTAACTATAACTAGTTATCTAAATCTGACGGCCTCCAGCCTCCAGCCTCCGGGCTCGGGAGGCCAGCTACATGAAGGGAAATGCAGAGCGCCCTGTTGATTTCGCGCGGATCCAGGAACAGCTACGGATTAACTAGTTGTTCGAACTCCCGTAGGATGGTGTCGAATGTCAGTTTAAAAAAAAAAAAAAAAGGTCTCGCCTCGGACACGTTGATGATTTTTATCAGGGTCAACAACAATTAGAAGCCTCAGGTCAAAAGTTCAAAAATGCTGCATTGTCTCAACATCACCATAGTTGTTAATCTATACTTTTTAAACAGTTTCCTGGAAAGAACCAATATCTTTCAATGGTCCTGATATCATATGTCTGCAAGGAAGAATGGCTTGGGGGTTGGGGATGGTGGAAAAATGTGAAGATTATATATATTGGTAGCTCGTTGGGCTCAACCAACCGGATTTGGCCAATTGGTCACCTGAACAGGTGTTAAAGGAAGCTAATAAACGACCAGAAAACCCGGCTGACAGAAAAAAGGAGTGCTATTTTTGATCCTCGTCTCCCGACAAGGAGGAGGGGAAAAAAAAAAAGAAGAAAAAAAAATCTCGACAATTTTGGAAGGAAAGCGGAATTGGATATGGATTGATTAAGTTACTCGATCCGCCTCGGCATACCACTTTCCGTGACTCCAATCTCTTTTCCCCCGCGATGTAAATGGGGTTGGTTATATGTGACAGTTCGCGTTTCCAGCCATAGGGTTTCTCCACTTTTGTGGAGTTAGTTTATTCCATTTCACATGAGAGAGTGGTAATGGACGGGGAAATTTTAGGTTAGGTGGATGATATATATATATATACATATATATTTGTATATTTGAACCCGGGATTGTTGCAGATATCTCTTCATTTGTGATGGCCACCCGCGACAATCAAGTCACTAAGTAATGGGATAGGAGACAGCTGCATCTGCACTCCGTAGAACCTCTGGAAGCTTCCAGGTATTGGATATGGTAGCCGGTAGCCGAACCATGCAAAACTCTCGGTGTATCAGGGATTAAACCACCCTGACCTTCATGCTTGACCTGGAGATATATGGAGTAAATTGTAGCTGTTTTAACATCCCAGTTTTCAGGGAATACAAGGTCAGGTTCGGTGAGCGGTTGCACGAAGCTCCTATGAATGATGAAGAGTAATTTAATGTGCAGCGAGGTTGGTTACGCGTTCCTTGCTCCCTGTCGCTAAAACTGACACCGGTCTTGGCAACGAGTAACCGAACTTCCAAGGGCGGCTGTACACTGGAAGATGGGATGGATGAATCGGCTATTCCAATCAGGCAAAGCTCGGTGTTGTCCAGACAAGCGATGGCTGATAATCCGCCACCATTCCTGGTTGACCAGCCGCAATCTTTACCAGATGGGAAAGCTGTGGCATATGAAACGGGCTAGACTGGAATGCAGAGCAAGAGACAATCGTTGTCTTGATACCCGAATTGCCGGTTTGGGCATGACGCTGGGACAAGAGGTTCGAGTTATTTGTTTGCATTGATTAGACGGGAGAGGGTAATGTGGCTGTGTCAGAGTCGTTGTGGCTGCGGCTGGGTTGGTTGCTATGCAAGGTTGTCCCCCAATTTTTTATTTTATTTTTTATTCCCCCCCCCCTATTTTCCTTTTCAAGTTGCTTCCTCCGGACGGAGTGCAGAGGAGAAAGCGTAATTAAGGGGATAGTAGAAAGGAAATCATAGGAGAAATGTGCTAAACTTTTTGACACGGCTGTGTTCCAGTGCCGTGATTGTGCAGAAAAAAGCTAATTGTGGCTCGGAAGCGTGGGAGTGGTGAAGTCAACCGTGTAAGTTATCAAGGCAGGATTTGAACCGTATGAAGAACACAATTGTCATTGGATCCAACTCTTTCTTGGGTCCAATTGTTGCCAGAACTGACTAAGATTTGAAGATTTAAGCACCTCGGTTACCGAGCCTGGCCAGCTGATAGCTTGCTCAAAACAGATAGTCCATCCGGAGATCCATGTATCTATTAATTCATTCCATGAATGTTATTCCATGGATCTGAGTGAAGCTGGCTGGGAAGGTAATTCTGACACGCGCTATGACTCGTAGCTCCCAACAAATCCACGGGCTCCTTTGCCTCCGGCTGCTCAGCCAAGTTTCCCTACTCTAACAGAGACTCGGTACGTTCAAGCAGGAACCCGAGGAGGGGGGGGGGAAGTTGGGTAAGGAAGGTTGGGTAAGGAGGGAGGAGGGGAGAGGCGAGGATATTCCCAATCCGGGCTGGAGTGTGTGGTTGAGTTGGCATACGATAAGCTAAGGGTTCCTCAGAGGCTACAGGCCAATGAGGCCACTGAGGAGGCCACTGACTCCAACTGGCTCCACCGGCTCCACCGACTCCACCACCCTCGGGAAATGTGACTTTTCCTGATATGGGGACCATGTCAACCAGCAGCTCCGCCGCTTCGCGGGCCGGGATTGGTGGTTGTCGTTTGGGTTCGTATGTTCCCTATCAATCGTCTCATCCTACCAGATCCGTCCCATATCTCGCCGGGTCCTGTAAGATCTTGGCAGATCCTCCCAGTCGGTTCTTGTCTAGCGTCATCCCAGCACGGCCTAGCTGCGGCGGCTTGACTTGCTGTTCTGAAATGTTGGTGGCGTCATAACTGGGGGTCACAAGGCTCCCTGTACCAAGAATACGGCCCATCAATACAACACGGTACAACAGTGCACGTTTGTGTCCGTTTTGTCCGTTTTTGTTCGTTTTTGTTCGTTGTGGCCCTTTTCGATCAGATTGGCAGATTGGTTGCTCGGCCCAAGCAGAGGAGAGCAGGAAAGAAAGAAAAAAGAAGGAAAAAGAAGAAAGAAGAAGAAGAAGAGAAGAAGAAGAAGAAGCAATAAAGAAGAAGCAATAAAGAAGAAGGAAAAGAGAAGGAAAAAAAAAAAAAAACCATTAACTGCAGACCGCATCCGTGTAGCTGACAGCTTCAGCATCCAACAGCAGATTAATTGCAAACGGACGACAAAGCTTCAGACGGCTCGAAGTCCAACTCCCTCACTGCCAACTACCGGACAACTGGCTGTGGATCAAACCAACCACAAACAATCATCATTGTGTGTATCTGGTAAGTGTGTTGCTCGTGCTGGGGTACTCGTATTCTTGGAACCACCGCCATCCACGTTCACATCTACGGAGTGCATCCACGGTTAATCGACCCAAGAAGGCAACGCAAAAGGCATAGATAGATGATAGAACCAACTGCCGCTGCTAGCTAAAAACACTCATTCACTTCCCCGGTCACTCCATATCTATCTACACTTGGATCTTGTTCTTCTTCTTATTCCCGCCCTGTTTGTCGTTCGTTGTCTGTGCACGCTTTCCTCCCCCCCCCCCCCCCCGCCTCTCCCGCCCTACACCATCGCTTTTCCTCTCTGTACAGACATCATCATATTTCTCGTCTGTCATTTCCCCTATGGCATTCTAGTTATTCTTCTGTTTTCCCCTTCATCTTCTCATGGTCTACCGCGCAGCGACCCTTTGTATATCTCTGTGGTCTATCCTCCTCGGCCGTCCCCCAAAAAACCGCGGAAATCGATTTATCCCTCTCCTAGCGCTGCACCAGAATTCTACATTCTTCTCATTTCTATTGACCGCCATATATACAGCTTGCTTACTCAGTCCGCACTAACTCCCCATGGTCACCAACCCCAGTCTAAACAGAGACAAAAGAAAAGAAAAGAAAAGAAAAGAAAAGAAAAAAGGAAAAAGAAAAGAAAGTAAAAAAAGTCCGAGCTTAGACTTCCGTTTGACCCAATTTCGGTTTCCCCTTCAAGAAGCCCTGATCTCCTCTTTCACGCATCGAGCCACCATGCAACATTGAAAACCAACTACCATTGCGTCTTTCTTTTATGGATCACGGCTAGATTCCATCCATGTTGCTCACCGTGAAACCTCCTTCGCACCAGGGAATTTTAGCTCCCCATGATTACGCTGCTGTACCGCCTTCTTCCCATCACCACCACCACCATCTCCTCCACCACGATCACCACCCCTCCCCTCTTGTCACGCGCGAGACTCCTCCTGTCACGTCCCCAGATCCATTCCCCGCTTCCGCCGCCGCTGCTGCTGCTGCGCAGTTTGCCCCTTCTACAAAGGCCAACGAGGTTATGGACTCGACCAACCGAAACCTACCACCAATGTCGATAACTCTCGCCCCCCTAGATCGTGGTCCCCCGGTCATGGCTCCTATGAACACGTCCCTGTCCCATCTACCTTCCCCTCCTTCCCAATTGCAGAATACGGATGAGTCCATGCGCCAGTGGCTGCAGACGAAAGCTGAAGAGGATCGCCGAAAACAAGAGGAGGAACGCACGCGCCAGGAAGGATACCGACTGGACCAGCGCAAGATTGAACAATCGATGCTTCGAGAGTCCCTCATGGCTGGCGTACCTCCTTACATGGTACCTTTAATATTTGCTAATATGGGAGGCAGTGGGAATCTTCAATGGACTCAGCAGTATATCTCACAGATGTCCGGCCAGGGGAACTCGCAGCCACATCCTTCTCAGCAAGCCTCCCATATTTATGCGCATACGCACACATCACCGCAATCTCAGCCCCAACAATACCCGCCGCCTCAACAACATAATCAACAGCAACAGCAGCAGCAACATCATCAGCATCAGCAACAGCAACAGCAACAGCATCAGCAACAGCATCAGCATCAGCAACAGCAGCACGTACCTCACCCTTCCCAGCCCGCTCCTTCACCAGTCTCTCGTTGCCGTCCTCCGTCTCCTCAACAACCACAAGCGCAATCACAGCCGCAAGCACAATCTATGCCCCCCCCTCTTCAAATACCAGCAGCAGCCCAACATGCACCGTCCGAAACTCCATGGGATAATCGCATGATTCCTCCAAACCCTTACGCTGCACAACTGCCCCCTTCCATAGCCGGGCCTTCTCAGTCATCACCTTTATCTCCATCTTCTCATCCTTCGTACGGCCGTGCGCCATCAACCCGCCCGCCCAATCCGAGTCAGACGACGGGTCATCCAATGCCCAACGCAGCCCCATTGTCACGTATTAACACAGCTGAAATGAACATCCAACATCCTCATCCCACCAACACTGACGCGAATCCATCATATACTGTCTCGTCTCCAGCAACGAGACCTCAACAGCAACAGCAACAGCGGCCGTCATCGCCATCACTAGCCAAATCCGATTCGGGAGCTGGCACAGCACCAGCTCATCCCCAATCGCAATCGCATCGACCTCAAGTTAGTAGTCAGTCACAGTCATCATCATCATCCTCCCCCTCAATATACTTCCATCACTGGGTTCCACCGAACCAATTATTACAGCACAATAATAGCCCCTCAACATCAGCAGGTGGGACAAGTACAAGTAAAAGCCCAAATAACTCACCGTATTCCGCGCATCTCAATTCCCATCTGCGTTCTGATTATCAGAATTCTCCGAGGAAGAGGAAGCCGCAGTTCGTACATCAACCAGTCCCGCCACCACCAAGAGCTGAGACGTCGCCGGGAAGGACACCGCCAAAGGGCAATGGGCGGAGTGGGGGACATATGAAACATCAGAACCAGTCACACAGCCAATCGCAACCGCAGGGCCAGGAGCAGAAATATTCTGGCGATTTCCCGGAACTGGGGAGGCATGGGCAGATGCATGTGGCATCATTAGTTCGGGCTGAGGAAAACGAAAATGATCAGCCGACATCGGGGCGGGGTTCAAACAATTCGGATCGGGAGCGGGAGCAGGAACGGGAGCGAGAGCGGGAGCGGGAGAGCAGTGCTAAGCGAGAACGGAGTAGTGGGGTGCGGTTTGTTGCTGGTGGTGGTCGCAATGGAAATGATGGAAACAGTGCCGTTGGGAATAAGTACCCTCGAAAAGAGAGCGGTGGAGGAGGAGGAGGAGGAACAGGGGCAGATTCTCGAGAAGATTTACCACAGGGCGGTTCGGCCGGAGGAAGCAGTGGTGGACGTGGAGGAAGTCCTGAACAACCACCACCTACCCCCAGCAATAATACCAATAATCAGAACCATGGGCATCGTTCCTTCGCTGGATATGATGCTTGTTCTGGTTCTGGTTATGGTCATGGACATGCACAGGGACAGGACGGCGACGGACCCCCACCACCACCACAGCAGCAACTTCCGCCAGCCAACAAAGGGATTTTCAGCAAGCATGCGAACACGTACCGGTCATCTACGGACCCATCTCCGGTTCATGCCAGTTCGAGAGAGGAGGCAGAGGGGCAGGCGGCGGCGGGTTGATGGTTAGTGTTGCTTGTTTGAGCTTTCATTTTTACCCCCTTTTGCTGACATACAGCATCTTAAAAGAGTTTTTTTTTTTAATAATTCACAGCTATCTTTTGTTGTTGGTTACTTTTTAATATTGTTAACATCACATTAAGTCACATTTTTTCATAGTTAGGCATGATGTATATAATTTTGCTGATTTTGTAACTCAGTTTGTTTTGCCCTGCAACTCTTATCTCATATTTTTTTTTTAATTTTTCAACTTATTCTTATCTATGATTTTCACTCCTTTCTGTGTGAAGATTTTGTCAGTTGATATGGATTTATTAGATTCATTGCATTCATTTTGACACATACATGTATATACCTGTTTAATTGTGGTATCTAATTGTACACCCCACCCCCTTTTTTTTTATTATTATATTCAACTCTTTATATATATGCCAAAGCTTTTCTAATCATGGTTTCTTCTTCTTTTCACATTCTCATCTACAACATTTTATTGCTGTCCTCTGTAATCCGCAGCTTTACAAGTTACTGTATTGGGGGAAACAATTTAAGAGACACTCACTCCCCCTTCTCCTCTATTTTTGAATCTGGAACTCGATGTATATATTTTGGAGTTGAATGACATATAAAGTCATTGTATCTTGAACCTGTAATAATTTTTACTGTTCCTATGAAATATCATCTAGAATACTTGTTTTGTTTTTGTTCTTCAAGTGTGATTGATTATTTCTATCAGAACCTAAAGCCTCTGTCCATCCATGCAAACAGTTGGGCATTATATCACCAAACTTAGAAGACACATCGCTCGTAGCAGCCACAAAAGCGAAAGTGTTCATAATGTGAGATTCAAAGCGTTAGCGATTCGCGCTAGCTTCGAAAAATCCCTTGTGGCGACAACGTATTGATTTGAATGGCAAACGAAGGTGTTCAGGCTGGAGAGACGGGGTTTTATGAATGGTGGAAAAAAAATTTAAAAGGGGTTCGACAGGTGGAAAGAAGTGTGAGGGCAAGAAAAAACAAATGCCCCCGGCCAGGATCGAACTGGCGACCTTGAGATCGCTAAGTAGTTTGTGCTACCTATCATATTGTAATAGGACATGAATATGAGACTCACGTGATAACCAACTACACCACAGAGGCGTTGCTTGTTGAGCTAGGAGTGTGCGGGGCCTGTATTTGTTAATACAATTTAAACGGCTTGATACTGGATATATTCTTTGCTATCACTCTCCCATTTCATAAATCTAAGGATTTCAATCTCGAGCTGCAATGACCCACGAGAATTCTCTAGGCGAATTCCTGAATATCGACACGAAACCCATACCCGTTACAATACTCAATTCGCAGGAACACATTTTACGATCAGAAAAACTCCCACGGAGTGAATGATTTACAGCTGCAAACAGCTGTATCTCCATTTTGCGTAACATATCTGCCATCTTCACACATGCCTGCTCAAGATTATCCGCCTCAGCTCCTTGTTGAAAATAGAGGGATTCCTTGATGATTCCAAAAAGTTCAATTTTCCCAATGGATGGCATAAGCTCAGGCGCCACCAACGTTTGCTCATCAAATAGCTCCCTGATATAGCGAATGAACCCCCATCTACATGTACAAATGGTTGACATGTTCCAGAGACGCAGGTAGTTCGTTTGCATTACATTTAATAAAATAAAAAAAAAAGGGGCAGATCGAGTCGTCGCAAAACAAACGGTGGTAATTCGCGAAACCGGTTGAAGATGAACGAAGCACTGAGAACTAGCTCTATTTCAGTCATCGGGAGCGTGTCGTATATTGTACTGCCCAGATCCACCTTGAATTCTTCAAAGCTCTCTTTGTAGCAGCGAAGGGAGGACAAGACATGGACGGCCTTTGGCTTGGTTTCAGTATTTCATCAGGGCCGCAAGGTGCGTATACCCCGAGATAGGCCAAAAATGTTCGCAGGGCCCTTGCAAGCGAAGGTCACGGAATAGAAGACTCTCCCCGTCAAAGCTATCTTGGATGCAACTCAAAATGGGGTGCCCTGGACGGCTGACTCGAGCATATTTCGAGGTGGGATATATCCAGCGCTCTCGGTTCGAAGTGAAGCTCCGGTGGATTGCGCGGGGCCATCTGTGTATCTTCTGTAATACCGAATGCCTTCTGCACGGAAGGATTTGAGAGCTGGCAAGTGGAAGAGTGGTGTGGTGTCGGAGGCTGGAGCCGGCTGCTACTCAAAAATATCCAGTAAACCGGAAAACTAGCTGATTTATTTTATTTTGCTTCAATTATTCCGAATTCGGAAACCTTAGCCCCCCCACACATGTTAATTGATTGATTGATGTGCGTAATTTAACATGCATAACCCATATAGCTTATTATGGGGTAAAAATACATGATTCATTGCTATAAAAGCTGGGTGAAATTTGTCAAGATTAGAGTTTGAAAAATCATGATTATTTACAAATTAAATTCAATGCTATTCTGATTTCATAGTAAAAGCCTGAAAGCAATTCAACAAAATTAAAATTATTGTAAATCAGGATATTATCTTTATTCTCTATAAAATATTTAGTTTGAATGTCAAAATCTATTTAAACCTCTTATTAAAATCTAATATTTATTTGATAAAGATAAATTTTTTTTTATTTTTTAAATATAACTTATTTAATTTGAAATTAATATAAAAATATATCTAAAAATTTAAAATATTAAATATTTATTTATAAAATAGTAAAAGTAATAATTGAAAAATTAATTTATTAAAATATTAGTTTTTATATTTTATTAAAGTATTATTAAAATATTTATTTTTTTTTACTATATTAAAGAAACTTTATTATATATAAAATATATATAAATAAATATAAAGTTTATAATAGCTATATATTTAAAATTATAAATTTTATTATTAAATAAATAATAAATATATAAATTATTTTTTATAATTAAATAATTAAAATAATTATTAAATATTTATATAAAAATTTTAATTTTATTGATTGTTTTTATTTAGTTTATAAAATAATAATTAAATTTAAATATATTAACTATTTGATTTATATTATATAATATTTAATTAATATCTTAAATATTATTAATAAAATTAATAATAAATTTATTTTATATATAAATTACTATTAAATTTAAATTAAAAGTTATATATTATAAGTTTAAAGTTAATTATTTATTAATATCCTTTAAAAAATTTTAAATATAAAATTTTTATTATATAAATATATTTTTAAAGTTAAATTTTTTATATAATTAATTAATTTATAGATAATTATATTTTTTATATTATAAATTTATTATAATTTATAATTAAAAATAAATTAATATAGTTTTATTTATTCTTTAACTTTAATTTTTATATTAATTATTAATTAATTTTATATATTAGTTAATAGATATAAATTTAAATATATTTAATATAAAGTATAAATATTTAATTAGTAAAGTTTAAAGTTTAAAATATTATAATTATTTATTAATAAATTTAATATTTTTTATTTTATAAAATTATATTTTTAAGTATAAATATTTTTAAAAATTTTTAAAATATTTATTTTTTAATTTTAAAAAATTAACTTTTAATTAATAATATTATAATTTTAATAATAATTTAAAATATATACTTTTAAATTTTATTATAAAAAAATACTTTAAAAGTTTTTTTAATTTTACTTATTTAGTTTATAAATAAAAAATTAAAATATATTATTAAATAATAAATATTTCATTTATTTTTTATATTAATAATATAAAATGAAAAGTATAAAATAATAATAAATATAAAAAAAATTAAATTTTATTTATCACATGTAAAATAATATAAAAAATAAATAAATATTACTAACTTTCAAGTTATATTTTAACTTTATAAACATGTTTTTTATTTTAATAATATAAAGAGTTATATTAAATTATATTTTAAATATATTGTAGTTTTATATATAAAACTTTTAAGTAATTATGTTTAATTAAAAGTAATTAATAATAATTAATAAATATTATATCTTTTCTAATTTTAAAAATCTTTAAATATTTTATATTTCAATGTTATATTAATAAATAGTAATAATTTTATATTTAAATTCTTTTAGTTAATTTATATAATAAATATTTTTATTATATTTTAAGAAAATAAATTTAAATAAAAAATTAATAAAAAATTAATATATTTTAGTTTAATTAATTTTATAATTAAAAATATAATTATTTTTTAAAATTATAATAAAATTATTAAACTTGTAAACTTGATAATTTTTTAATTTTTTAAAAAGTTTATTTTTAAAAATTAAAATTAAAATTAGTTACTTTAATATTATATAATATTATTTAATAATTTACCTTTAATTATAAATAATAATTTATTAAATTTATTATTTTATTTTTTATTATAGTTTAATTATTTTTTACTTAAGTTACTTAATTAACTTAGTTTAAAGTATTTCTAAATATATAAATTTATTAAATTCAAAGTAAAAGTTTTTAAATTCTCAAATTTCTGAAAATTATTCACTTTGTATAACTTATTCTTTGAGATATATCAGTTTATTCAGTAGTATAAATATAGATATCAGAATATAAAAATTCTTTCACAGCTATTGAGTTTATTCATTATGAAGTATTTGCTGAAAATATCATTTTTATCATAATTATTCTTTTGAAAGTATTCTCTTGTCAGGAATCATCAATATAAAATTAATAAGTATTTTGTCTAAAAGTTATTCAAGATATTAGATAATAATAAAATAATTAATTTCTTTATATCAATGGTTGTTTTTCTCTATTTTCTAATATCATTACTATCATTGACCTGAGATCTATCTTCAATATTGTTAAGAATTATAAAACTTTAAACAGAATTATCAGCTCAGTGTTAACACAATCTATGAAAATTCAATCATCAATAGATGCCTGCAACTACAAACATCAGGAGCCGCTGTCTCTACCTCTCAGTCTTCATAGACCAGAGTAATCTTTGGCTTGGGATTTGATTAATTGGTCTCAGTAACTCACTTCAAAGAAGCTGATGCAACAGACTGCTTGATTGCTGGTCTTTGTCACTGAGATTTTGAGGTTATCATAAACTATGCAGGCGGAAGAAAATGGGAGTGAGTTGTAATAAA